>NC_143518.1:25998504-26329337 GCF_031878675.1 Megascapheus bottae
TCAAAAACTAGAGCTGGGCTGGGAATGTGGCTTACTCTGGTAGAGTGCTTGGCCAGCATTCATGAAGCCCTGGATATGATTCCTCAGTACCACATAAACAGAAAATGCCATAAGTGGCTATATGGCTCAAGTGACGAAGTGCTCTTTGAATGAAAGAAGTTCAGGGACAGTACCCAAGCCCTGAATTCAAGCCCCAGGACTGGGAAAAACAAAAACCAAAACACTTTAAAGCCAAATAGTAGTTAATAGACTTGCACTAGCAAGTCTGTTACATAATGGGACCCGGCCTTGCAAGCATAAGGTCCTGAATTCAATCCCTCATACCACAAAGAAAGACTCTTTGTAGCCACATCTCTTCCCACTTGATTCAGTTTTGAATCCAGTTAATTCAGTAGAACTTGAATGTCAAAAAAGTTATTGTGAAATGTAATTTTTGGTTTTCCAATGTCCACATTGCATGAAAGCATTATAAAAAGAGCCAGTCAGCTATTGTAGAATATAAAGTTCTTTTTGGTGGGGTAAGGGACAGTAAATTGGTGGTAGCGTTGCTGAGAATTGAACCTAGCCATTGCCATGTTAGACAAGTACTCTATCACTGACATATACCTTTGGCCCTAACAATGGCTTTTTTTGTTATTTTTCATTTTATTTATTTATTTATTTATTTTGCCAGTCCTGGGCTTGAGCTCAGGGCCTGAGCACTGTCCTTGGACTTTTTCAAGGCTAGAGCTCTACCACTTGAGCCTCAGCACCACTCTGGCTTTTTTCTATGTATGTGGTACCGAGGAATCGAACCCAGGTCTTCACACATGCTAGGCAAGCACTTTAACCACTGGGCCAAACTCCTGGCCCCTTTTGTTATTTTTCATAAAGCTAAACCTAACTATGTAAGGTAGAAGAAAGTTTAGGAAAATGTCTAGATTATTAATATTTCAGTGCTTCAGAATTTTAAAAGGAGGAATCATCCTTGTGTAGGAAAAATAGGTTGGCTTATTGTTGTTTCTGGTTCTTTTACTGCACAGGTATGTACTATACTCCACCACCACCACCACAGTGTGTGTCCCGTTTTGTCCGACCTCCACCATCTGCTCCTGAACCTGGTCCTCCCTACTTGGATCATTATTCACCCTACCTTCAGGAACGAGTCGTAAACTCTCAGTATGGCACACAACCACAACAGTACCCACCTATGTATCCACCTCACTATGATGGCCGTCGAGTATATCCTGCTCAGTCTTATACAAGAGAGGAGATTTTCCGAGAAAGCCCTATACCTATTGAGATTCCACCTGCAGCAGTTCCATCCTATGTACCAGAATCCAGAGAAAGATACCAGCAGGTCGAGGGTTATTATCCAGTGGCTCCTCATCCAACCCAGATCAGACCTTCATACCCCAGAGTATGCTGTACTTTTTTTCTTACTCCATAGACTTAATTGCTTCTTGTGATTTCTTTTTGGCTTTTTTTTTTTTTTTTTTTTTGGCAGTAGGATATAACCCTTCACTCTGTTTTATGAAAAAAGTTTTATTTTTAATCTTTCCAAAATTTGAGTGGGTGTTTTTTAAAATTACTAATGGAAACCAGTTTGTATAATTTATTTGGTTAGTCTTATTACTAATTTTGTATCTCTTAAGAAAACGGGGATCTTTAGCAAAGAAAAATAAATTGAAATTTACCTCTTTGGGAGATCTTGAAATGTTTTGATGGGTTTTTCTTTTTGTTCTTTGTTCATGTAAACGTTATTTCCAGATCTTAAGAAAAGGATGATTAAGGAAGTAATGTTTCCTGAAATTCTTTGTCAATTTTAATTTATCTTTCCAATTTCAGGAACCTCCATATAGTCGACTTCCTCCTCCTTCACAACCCCACCCTAGTCTAGATGAGCTACATCGCAGAAGAAAGGAAATAATGGCCCAACTAGAGGAAAGAAAGGTTATCTCTCCACCTCCTTTTGCACCCTCACCAACATTGCCTCCTGCATTCCATCAAGAGGAAGTAAGCACATCATTATCAATTTGTTTGTGTCCTGTTCTCAAAGTTACAAAGATATTTTCCTATGTTTTCTTCCAAGGGTTATTTTATTTCACAGATCTACAATTTCTTTAGAAATGATTTTTGTATAGAATATATTAAGAGTTCTTATAACTGTACCATTTAATGATACGAGCTTCCTTTCCTCAGTGTCTTACATTTGTCTCCTTTCTCATCATTCTGTGACTGTACTGAATATGGTGACAGATGTCTACAGTCTCAGCTCTCAGGAAACCTAAGGCTGGAATATGCTTAGTTCAAGGCTACTGGAAACTATGTAGTGAGGCCCTACTTCAAAAAATAGTATTATTAGGTGTTTATACATGTTTCTGGACTCTTTTCTGTATTATTGGTCTGTTTCTGCCTTCATTCCAACATCACATTCTCTTAATGTAGTTTTAACTTTGGACATGTGTTGGTGTACATTTTCTAGTATTACTCTTCAAAAATCAGCATGCTGGGGCAGAGATTCAATTTGTGTTTCCTGACATATGTACAACCCTGGACTTGATTGCCACACCTTTAAGGAAGAAGTGAGAAAAGGAACAATGGGTAGAGGGAGAAGGAAAGGATGAGGAGAGAGAGTTTTGATTGGGATGCATTGAATCTCTAGGTTGTGCTGGTCAATACTAATAGCTGTTGGGTACATGTGGATATTTTGTGTATAAAGTATCCAAATTGAGATGTACTATAAACATAAAATATATACTAGCTTCAATTTAGTATCAAAGAACTAAAATATTTTGTTAATATTTTAAATACACGGTATATATTGGGTTAAATGGAATGTTATTAAAATTAACTTCATCTGTTCTTAATGTTCTACTAGAAAATTTTAAATTGTGCATATGAATTCATTATATTCCCATTGGATAGTCTCACTTTAAATTAATGAAGTAGGTAGTCACATATTCCCAATATCAAGTGTCAGTGAATATTATTTGGATGAGTAATAGTTTTTTGAATGAGAATCTTTTTCAAATGAGAATCTTTTTTTTAACTCTGGACCTGGGCTCTGTCCCTGAGCTCCTTTTGCTCTAGGCTGTCACTCTCCCACTTGAATCACAGCGCCACTTCTGGCTTTTTCTGATTTAGAGAGAAAAGTCTCATAGACTTTCCTTCCTGGGCTTACTACAAACCATGATCCTCAGATATCAGCCAACTGAATAGCTAGGATTACAAGTATGAGCCACCAGTGCCCAATTTGAAGTTTTATGTTTTATTTGTTACTAAGATGAGAAAAGTCTTGTTTGTTTGCTTATTTTGGTGCTGGTACCAGGGTTTGAATTCAGGGCTTCCTCACACTCTTGGTTTATTTGCTAATGACTGGTACTCTGCCACTTGAACCATACCTTTATTTCTAGCTTTTTGCTAGTTAATTGGAGATGAGAGTTTCTCAGATTTAGCTACATGGGCTAGCTTCAAACCACAATTCTCATATATCCTAGCCTTCTATATAACTAAGATTATAGCTGGCACCCAACAGGCATCTTATCTTTTTACTCAATGAGTCTACAGATTAGAATTTACTCAGTATGTAAACTGTTGGCTGGTTACAATGGTACACTCTTCTCTTGTAATCACAAGAGGAAGTCAGGAAGACCTTGAGTCCAAAGCCAGCCTAAGTTACGTAGACTGACCCCCTTCCTTCCTTCCTTCTTTCCTTCCTTCCTTTCTTCCTTTCTTTCTTTTTTCTTTCTTTTATTGCTATTGACAGAGAAGAATTTTTGGTATGCCTTCATTTGTTGTAGAGAGCATTTAAAGCAGTTTTTAATGTTCTTGTTTTCTTGAGCTATTATTGAAAGAAAAATTAGCTTAATCTAGCAAAACTATGATTGGATACAAGTTTCCTTAAATATTGACTTAATCTGATATAATGGTTCAGAATGAGTGAACATTCTCTCAGATGGTAGTTTGAGTCATGAAAAGATAGTAAAGTTGTTTTTCTACTTGCCAGTAATAGAACCTGGAAGCCAAAAATACCATTCATTCTTCACTTAAATTTTTTGTAGTGTCCAAAATCTATTATGACACTTACAAGTAAAATATCCACCATTATATTGCTTTAGTTTGATGTTCTGAAAATTTCTGTCTTCTCTGCTTGTTATTCAGAGACCTATTTCTTTTTATTTTGTTTTTTCTCCATCTGTAGTTTTTGGATGAAGAATTGAAGGTAGCTGGGAAATACAAAGGAAATGATTATAGCCAGTACTCTCCTTGGTCATGTGATACCATCGGCTCCTACATTGGAACTAAAGATGCAAAACCCAAAGATGTGGCAGCAGGCAGTGTGGAAATGATGGTATGTATAATGTCTAACTCATAAATTAATACAAATTAAGATACATTTATACTCATTAAAGGTTTAGGCACCAATAATTAAGCTTTTCTTCAGAGTTTAAGACCACAGGGTATACTCTGCATTTGATATAATTGAATTATTTTCATAATATCTATTCAGAGAAGAACATTACTTATATTTCTGAACAAGTAGTGATTTCCCTACAGTTAATTACAACCCTACTTTAATTATTTTATATAATTAAATGAGAGCTTAGATTTCTTCTCCAGGTAAACTAAAATCCTTCTTTGAAGTTTGAAGTTGAAACAACAAAGTTGAATCTAGTGAAAGTGTGTTTCTTTTTTTTTTTTTTTCTTATTTTTTTTGGTCATGGGGCTAGAACTCTGGCCCTGGCACTGTACCTAGTTCATTTTCAACATACTGTCTAGTGAGTATCAGTGCTTCATTAGTTCCTGTGCTCCTGCGTACCCTCCTCAATACAGATACTTAGATATAAGACAAAAAGTATAGAAATCAAAAACATTAACAAAGGGGGGGGTGGGGGGAAGGTGAAATAACAAAACTTTTATTTATATTTCTTGGAGTTCATTTTGATAAACATCATTTTATATGATCATATACACATAGCTGTTAAGCCTTTGTGATCCTCTCCTAAGATATTCTCCTTTGGTGTCACTGTGTGAGTGCTGAATTCCATTTAATTTATCATGTTCAAGTAATTTTTTTGTCTTTTATCATCCATTGTGTTTACGTATAGATTTTTTTTTTTTTTTTTTTTTTTGGTCGATCTTGGGGCTTGGACTCTGGGTCTGGGTGCTGTTCCTGAGCTCTTCAGCTCAAGGCTACTGCCCTACCCCTGAGCCACTGTACTACTTCTGCTTTTCTAGTGGTTAATTGGAGATAAGAGTCTCACAGTCTTTGGTGCGCAGGCTGGTTTTGAACTATTATCCTCAGATCTCAGCCTCCTGAGTAGCTTGGATTACAGACCTGTGCCCAGCTACTTTATAGATTTTGTAGACACAGTAAAATTACTGCAAATGAGGGAAACCATGTAATTTACATTTCTTTGGATCTGGCTTATTTTGCTTAATATAATTTTTTCTAAGTCTTCCCTTTTCCTTACTAATGAGGCAATATGCTTTCTGATGGAGACACAGAATTCTATTGTGTATATGTACCACATTTTCTTGATCTGTTCTTTCATTGAGGGGCATATCTTGGCTATGGTAAACAATGCTGCAGTAAACATGGTAGTGATGGTAGCTTTGGTGTGACCTAGTTTGTGGTCAATTGGATAAATGGCCAGGAGTGGAATTGCTAGGTCATAGGGAAGCCCATAATGCTAGCTCCACTCCTCCTTCCTCCTTAGGACACCCCTGAAGGGAAAGACACAAAGAGAATCTGGGATGAGCAGTTGAGAGTCAGCCCAGGGCCAGGATCAGCAGTTTAATTCTCTGCTTTCTTGTCAGCCCTGATGGCTGGCAGCGAGGATAATTTGAAATGAAATTTGTCGTCCAAAATTGTACTGGAGATGTTTAGAAGGTGCAGGTTAAGTTAACTCCAATTCTTTATACTCACAGATAGTCAGTCCAAAAGACAATAAACACCTCAAAATGATTTCTGTTTGGTTTCATAATACAGGATTATTTTTCCCTCAATATTTTTGTCTTTCTGTATTTAGTTGTCTTCAGGGTATAGTCTGCAAGCTAAGGAATCTAATTGTAAAACAACTAAGGTTTTACTTCTATGACTTGCAATGCAAGAGCTGCCTGGATTATATAAGTAGATTATAATGCGTGCCAGAGAATAAAGATAATGGAAAGGAGAAATAAAGGAAAGCTGTTGGATTTTTTGCCTTATACAGATACACCAATAAGAAATTATTAAAATTATAAGCTGTGGAGTCAGGCTGTTCCACTTAAATCCCAGCTCTCTCTCCTTCTAGGTATATCTTTAGGCAGGTTATTTAATTCTTACAGTCTCAGTTTTCTTGTCTGCAAACTAGGATAAAAAAAGTAAAACCACTGGACTCTGGTAGCTCATGTCTGCAATCCTAGCCACTTAGGAGGCCGAGATCTGAGGATCCCAATTTGAAGCTAACCTGTGCAGCAAAGTAAATACAATTCTTAGGTTTAGTTTTTTGAGAAACCTACATACTGCTTTCCTGAGTGGTTGAACAACTTTACCTTCCTACAAACAGTAGTGTGTAGTAGTAGTAGTACTATCTGGCCACATTCCTGTTGTTAAGTTTTTTAAAATAATGGCCATTCTAACTAGGGTAAGATAGAATCTCAATGTTGTTTTGATTTGCATTTGTTTTATGGCCAGAGATGTTGAACAATTTCTTCATGTGTCTATTGGCTATTTTTATTTCTTCTGAGAACTCTTAAGTCTTTAGCTCATTTATTAATTTGGTTGTTGTTTTTTTGAGGATTTGTTTTGAGGGCTTTAAATTTTTAGCTCTAAATATATTTTAGATATGAGGTCCTTGTCTGATGTGTAGCTAGCAAAGAATTCTCTCATTCTTTGGGCTTTCTATTTATCTTACTTGCTATGCCCTTTGGCATATGGAAACTCTTCAGTTTGATGCAGTTGCACTTATCCAGTCTCTCTTTGATTTGTTGGGATTCTGGAGCTTAGGAAGTTTCGACTTGTATCTAGGAGCTTAGTGATTCTCCTATCACTTCCTGTAATATTTTCATGGAATCTGGCCTTACATTGAGGACTTTGATCCATTTAGAATTGATTCTGGTACAGGGTGATATATTGGGTTCTAGCTTCAGCTTTCTGCACATGCATAGCCAGTTCTGCCAGCACCATTTGTTGAAGAGAATGGATTTCTTCCATCCTGTATTTTTGGCTCCCTTAGCAAATATTAGGTTGTTATAGTCTGTTGGTTCACTTCTAGATCTTCTATTCCATTGAATCTCAGGCCTATTCTTGTGCCAGTACCAAGCTGATTTTATTGCTACTGCTTTGTAATGGAGTATGAAATTTAGTATTGATATTTGTCCAGCCTTGTTCTTCTGCTAGGGATTGTTTTTGCTATTTGGGGGTCTTTATTATTTTATATGAATGCTGGATTCCTTTCTCTATATCATTGAAGAATGTTGTTGGGATTTTGATGAGTATTGCATTGAATTTGTAGATAGCTTTTGGCAATATTGCCTTTTTCACAATGTTAATCCTTCCAATCCAGAAGCATGGGATATTTTTCCATTTTCTTAAATCTGCTTTAATTTCTTTTTTCAGTTTTTTGAAGTTTTCATCATAGGGGTTCTTCATATATTTGTTTAATGCCTGGGGGTGGGATGGTGGTAGTGGTTGTGGTAGTTGGGGTGGTGGTGTTGTTTTGAGGCTGTTACAAATGGAGTTGCTTTCCTGATTTCAGTCTCATTGTTGGTGTACAGAAAAGCTACTGACTTTTATGCATTAATTTTATACCCTGCTACTTTGCCTGTTAGCCCAAGTAACTTAGGAGAGGAATCATCTATAGAGTTCTTTAAATTTAGAATCATGTCATCTGCAAAATGGGATAGTTTTTCCTATTTGGATCCCCTTTAAGTTTTTCCTTGCCTTATTGCTCCTTTTCAGTACTCATCCTCAAACAAAAATGAAGGCATATATATATATATATATATATGTAAAAGAATATCTATCTATGATTTAAAACCTCTGGTTTAAAAATCTATAAAATTGTAGAGTTCTGTGTGGTTTTGAGTTTATGTTGTATCCTGTTGTGGTTTTAGACTTGAGTGCTTTCGTTTTCCTCAATGTTATTTTGGATTGGCTCATACTGACTCTTACAGTTGAATTACTCATCAATCACAGATATATCTAATCTCCTTTCCTTCACCACACTTCCCTTCAGCCCAAAATAAAGATGTATTTAGATAAGGGATTACCTACAACTGACTACCTTTTTGGAGTAGTATGATAGACTTTCAACTTGAATTTCTTCAGTGTTAGACTACAAGATCTCTACCTTATTTGTTTCCTCCCTTGCAGCCTTAAGCTACCTTCTTTAGCTAAATTTTCTATAGTATTTGCTTCTGTCATCCATAGTTCTCTCTGAAAAACTACTTCTCTCCAAACCTCCTTTTCCATACAACCTGTTTTTTTTTTCAACTGAGAAGCAAGGGTAAACATCACAGCATTTCAACACTAACTCAACAACTAAACTCTAATCCTACACTTAACTGCTCTTACCAAGCAAAATCTGACCCTAGATGAATAAATCCTAACAGAATATCAAACAGAATATCAAACCATCAGCTAGCAAATCAACCAAGAATGTAGAAAACAACCCATTAGAAAGACCGCAGCCCCCCAAAAAATTAAAACCAAGAGTTTCCAAATGGGCAGAACGAACTGTATAAACACAAGGAAAATGGCCAGCATGGAAGCTTAATCCTTACAGAAAATAATCATCAGGAAATCAAGTAGACAATGAAGGATCTAGAATATGGTTTTCAAAATGCTTTAAAAATGCTGTTGAGGGCCTGGAGTTTGGCCTAGTGGTAAAGTGCTTGCCTAGCATGCATGAAGACCCGGGTTCAATTCCTCGGTACCACATACATAGAAAAAAGCCAGAAGTGGTGCTGAGGCTCAAGTGGTAGAGCTCTAGCCTTGAGAAAGTCCAAGGACAGTGCTCAGGCCCTGAGCTCAAGCCCAAGACTGGCAAAAAAAAAAAAAAAAAAAATGCTGTTGATAAATATGCTTAATAAAAAGAATACTTATACAAGGCAGTTCATGAGTGTGATGAGACAAACCAGAGATTAATCAGAATACCTAATTTAAGACCGATAGATGTTCAGGAACCACTGAAAGCAACTTAACGGGATATATTAGCATATCTAACAGCTAATGGACAACTTCTAAGCCTCTAAAAGGATAGGCTCATTCAGATACAAGAAGCCTTTAGAACTCCAAACAGACCAGGCCAGAAAAGAACATCCTACTGCCACATTGTGATCTGCACAGGACCAATAGAGACCAAGGAAAGGATCCTTAAAGCTGCCAGAGAGAAAACATTGGTTGCTTTTTTTTTTTTTTTTTGCCACTCCTTGGGCTTAAACTTAGGGCCTGAGCACTGTTCTTGGGCTTTCTCAAGTAGAGCTCTACCACTTGAGCCTCAGCACCACTTCCGGCTCTTTTCTATGCATGTGGTAGAGAGGAATCAAATCCGGGTCTTTGTGCATGCTAGGCAAGCACTCTACCACTAGGCCAAACTCCCAGCCCTAGACCTTTATATTTTTTTAAGAAATAAAATATTTTCCTTTCCTGCCTAATCTCTATCTTAAATGTAATGTTTGCTTATTCTGCCAGTCCCGGGTCTTGAACTCAGGGCCTGAGTACTGTCCTTGGGCCTTCTCAAGGCTATAGCTCTACCACTTGAGCCACAGCACCATTTCTGGCTTTTTCTATGTGGTACTAAGGAATCCAACCTGGGTCTTGGTACATGCTAGGCAGGCACTCTACCACTAGGCCAAACTCCTTGCCCTATGTTTATTATTTTCTTGGATAATTATTTTAAACTTTGCTGTGCCTCCGTTGGTAACCTAAAACAACCAGGAACCAATGATCTTCCTACCCTTTACTGGTTACCATACCCAACTTCATGCTACTGTCAAGCAACATTCTGTTGCCTATTTATAGACTTTCTATAAATTACATACTTCACCACATGTACAGTGTTTTAATGAACATTTTTCATGTCTCCCTGTGTGCAAGTTATGCCTGGAAGTGATATTACTGGTCAGGGTCTGTGGAACATGCCTATATTCCCAGCATTTGGAAAGTAGAGTCAGGATAATTTTGAGTTCCAGGCCAGGATGATTTGCGTAGTAAGACTCTGTGAGCTAGTAAGAAAAAATAAAGTGATTCTCAACCCATTTACCATTGTTAATTCTAAAAACAAGTCTATACTGCAAGTATAGCTCATGCTTGCCTAGCATAATGTGAGGTTCTGGGTTTAATCCCTGGGACCATACTATACTAGCCATACCAGCCTTTTCAACTTGAATGAGATGAGGAGATAGAATTATATGAAAACCTTTACCTTGTACTTGGTAATCAGAAGGGGTACATTAAAATAACATAAAGTATTGGTAGAGTAGAACTAATTGCCTTCAATCCTTAAAGAATAAAAGAGTTTAGAACAGTCTAGATATATTTAAGCTCCTGAATAGATGGTGAAAGAAGTCTAACCCAGTGCTTCTCAAATGTTAATATGCATACAAGCTATCTATGGATTCATGTATGGCTGGATAGATTTATCTTTCTATCTGTGGATTTCTGTCTAGCTGTGTATATATTCAATAATTATATAAAATATATTTCATACTGTGAGTGGTCAGAGGTATTAAAAAAGTTTTAGTTGCCGGGAGCATGGCCTAGTCGTAAAAGAGTGCTTGTTTAAATGCAAATCAAAACAACTCTTAAGATTCCACCTCACTCCAGTTAGAATGACCATAATCAAGAAATCTAATAAAAACAGATGCTGGAGGGATGTAGCCAGGAGGAATCACTACTACACTGTTGGTGGGAGTGCAAACTCATTCAACCACTATGGAAAGCAGTATGGCAGTTTCTCAAAAGACTAAACATAGAGCTCCCCTATGACCCAGAAATTCCAATCATCCAGAAATAAGGATATACTAAAGCCACTAGCACAATGATGTTCATTGCAGCACTATTTACCATAGCAAAGATATGGAACCAATCTAGATGTCCCTCAGTTGATGAGTGTATCAACAAGATGTGGTATTTATACACAATGGAATTCTATGCTGCTGTCAGAAAGAATGGCATTGCCCCATTTGTAAGAAAATGGAAAGACTTAGAAAAAATCATATTAAGTGAAGTAAGCCAGACTCAAAGGAACATAGGCTCAATGGTTTCCCTCATTTGTCATAATCAGTAGAAACCTTGGGCTCTCCTAGCAGAGATTTACAATAGAACAAAACCTGTATATATAAGGCCATATAGTATGACGCTAAATGAAAGGACCTCCAGGATATAGAAACAAAAGCCATATAATAAGTAGTTGTTGTCCTTAATGTACTATGTTATCTCTCATCTCTTTTGCTGTCCTTTGATTACCCCATATTATTACAGTATTTTACCTTGTTATCTGATATATTGTATATATGCGTATTTGGTTATTTGAAATCAGATCGATAACGGGGAAAACAAGATGAGGGATGGGATGGGGGAGGGAAATGGGGACCAAGACAAGAGAAAAGGGTATCAATGTTTGTGAATTAATGCACCTTCTATCTGGTGAATATAATGTAACCCTTCTATTAATTACAGTAAAAAATATATGGAAAAAAAAAAAGAGTGCTTATCTAGCATGCACAAAGCCCTGGGTTCAATTCCTCAGTATCACATACACAGAAAAAGCCAGAAGTGGTGCTATGGCTCAAGTGGCAGAGTGCTGGCCTTGAGCAAAAAGTATCCAAGAATAGTGCTCAGGCCCTGAGTTCAAGCCCCAGGACTGGCAAAAAAAAAAAAAAAAAAAAAAAAAAAAAAAAGTTTTATGTGACAACCAACAAACAGGTTGCCTGTTTGCTTCTTTTTTCAGAATTTGGAAAGTAAAGGTATGAGAGACCAGCGATTGGATTTCCAGAGACGAGCGGTAGAAACCACTGATGATGACCTCATTCCATTTGGAGATAGACCAACAGTATCTCGGTTTGGTGCCATCTCTCGAACTTCTAAAACAATATATCAAGGTGCTGGCCCAATGCAGGCTATGGCACCTCAAGGAGCTCCCACAAAATCTATTAATATTTCAGGTAAGAATTTTAGATGTAAGCTGATTTAGAGGGCTTTCTTTGTTTTGTTTTGGTTGTTTATGAGGCTTGAACTCAGCCTGAGCTCTGGTCTGAGCTATTCAGCTCAAGGCTAGTGCTCTTCCACTTGAGCCACAGCACTACTTTTGGTTTTCCAGTGGTTAATTGGAGATAAGAGTCTCGTCCTTCAGTGCCCAGGCTGGCTTTAAGCCTCCTGAGTAGCTAGGATTACAGGCGTGAGCCACCAACACAACTGATTTAGAGCATTTTTATTCATGACTCCCAATAAAACCTTTATTCTCATTATCAATTCTTTAAGAATCTTCTAATGCAGAGCATGGTATGATGATGTACACCTGTAGTCCAAACTACTCAGGAAATGGAAGAGAGGTATCACAAGTCTGATTCCATCTTGGGCAAAACTTGGCTTGAAACTTAAGTCAGAAACAAAATACAAAGCTTAAGTAATAGTGACTTTTGCCTGTAATCATAGCTAATCAAGAAGCTAAGATTGAGAAAATTGAGGTTTGAAGCTAGCCCAAGAAACTCATCTTCAAAATAACCAGCAAAGTGCCAGGCTGGAAGCAATGAGTGAAGTGGTAGAGAGCCTCATTTTATATTTTGGAGGTAAAAAATATGACATATAATATGGATCAAAAGTGAGAATAATGTTGAACTTCAAAGCAGAATTCTGATGGCCTATATGATTTCCCATCACAGCAGAAAACAAAGGGCTATGGGTGAAAAAATGTAGCAGCAGAACACACTGGCTCTACCAGGCATTGATGAAAGTTATATAACTCATGGGTGGAGATGAGAGAGAAGGAATGGGAGAGAATGAGAGAACAGATGACACTGTGTGAAAGGAAATGTACTTATTTCTGGATGTATATATCACCTCTAAAATAACAATAAAGTTAATTGAGAGGGAAAAAAAGGTGGGGTGCTATGGGCATAAATAGAAGAGCGCTTGCCTAGCATGTGGGAGGCCTTGAGTTTTGCTCTACCAAACAAGGTTACTAGGCCAAACTCCCGGCCAAAGAAGTAATATTTCTAAACCATTTCTTACAAGAAAGATAAATAGAGGGCTAGTAATATGGCTTAGTGTTAGAGTGCTTGCCTAGCATGCATGAAACCCTGGGTTTGATTCCTCAGTACCATATAAGTGGGAAAAAAGCTAGAAGTGGTGCTGAGGCTCAAGTGGTAGAATGCTAACCTTTGGCAAAAGAAACTCAGGGAGAGTGCCTAGGCCCTGAGTTTAAGCCCGGGCGGGGGGAGAAAGTTAAATTTAACCCAGGGAAATGTAGGGCTTAAAAACTAAACTAAACGGCTGAGAGTTTGGCCTATTGGTAGAATGCTTGCCTAGCATGCACGAAGACCCAGGTTCAAGTCCTCGGTACCATATACATAGAAAAAAAGCCAGAAGTGGTGCTGAGGCTCAAGTGGTAGAGCTCTAGCCTTGAGAAATGTCAAAGGACAATGCTCAGGCTCTGAGCTCAAGCCCGAGAGTGGCAAAAAAAAAAAAAAAAAAGCTAATCTAAAATGTCTTTGTGAAGATTTTCTGTGTGTTTCCTTTAAATTGCTTTATTTTTTATTTTAAAAAATAAGTTCTCAAGAAAAATACCACACTGATAGTTTGGTGGGGGATGAAACAAGTATCAATACATTATTAGCACTTTGGCTATCTTTGTAGATATCTGTGTGTACAGTACTGGTATGCCTTTTAGGTTATGGTTCCCTTAGAAGAAGAGTCAAATCTCTGAATTATATTATGCTACCATGCCTCAATAAATCATTCTCTTACAGATTACAGTCCGTATGGAACCCATGGAGGCTGGGGAGGTTCTCCCTACTTACCTCATCAAAACATACCTACTCAGGGACACTTCAGTGAGAGGTACAAGCCCCACATTTACTTGTACAAGTATTTAAAATTACTGAATTTTTAACCTTATTTTTTTGATGTGTTCACAAAAGAAAACTAAAATGTGCTGTTTTCTTTCTTACCAAAGGGAGAGAATATCCATGGAGGTGGCTAGTCATGGAAAGCCCCTTCCATCTGCTGAGAGAGAACAACTGCGACTAGAATTACAGCAACTGAACCATCAGATTAGCCAACAGACCCAACTCCGTGGACTAGAGGTACAAACTTAGAGTTCTTTATTCCAAGTATATGGGTTCAATTGATAAGTGATTGGTTGGTTGATTTTTTTGTTGTTGTTGTTGTTATAGGCCTTGAACTCTGTATTTCTGTCCCTGAGCTCTTCAGCTCAAATCTATTGCCCTACCCCTTGAGCCATGGGGCCACTTTTGTTTTTTTGGTGGTTAATTGGAAATCAGAGTCTCTTGGACTTTAGTCCCAGGCTGGCTTTGAACTGCAATCCTCAGATCTCAGACTCCTGAGTAGCTAGGATTACAGGTGTGAGCCACTGCACCCAGCCTGGTTGGTTGATTCTTGAGGAGTCAATTTTGTTTCATTTTTTTCTCTTGACACAACGTCTTGCTATATGATCCCAGGCTAACCTGAAACTCAGGATCCTCCCACTTCTTGCATCCTGAGTACAGATGCCAAGTTTTAAAGAGTTCTCAGAAGTTTTTTTTTGTTGTTGTTGTTGTTTTGATTTGTTTGTTGGGGTTTTTTGGCTATACTAGTGATCCAGTATACATGGCACATGTTAGGGAAGTAACTCTTTAACTAACTAAGCTGTATCTCTAGCACCTTCAGCGAAGGATTTTTTTTTTCTTTTTTTTTTTTGCCAGTCCTGGGTCTTGAACTCGGCCTGAGCACTGAACTTGGGCTTTCTCAAGGCTAACACTGTACCACTTGAGCCACAGCTCCACTTCCAGCTTTTTCTGTGTATGTGGTGCCAAGGAATCGAACCCAGGTCTTCGTGCATGCTAGGCAAGCACTCTACCATTCAGCCAAACTCTAGGCTCCAGTGAAGGAATTTTTGAAGGATTACTATAGGTGTCCATTCTTCAAAGAATTTAGTGCTGGCTTCTGTTCTGAGAAAATAAGAAATAGAATTATTATTACCTGAAAATACAAAACATTATCTAAAATGTTTTGATATGAACTTTTAAGTTTAGGGTAAATAGTTCTTCTTTTTTTTTTTTTTTTTTTTTGCCAGTCCTGGGCTTGAGCTCAGGGCCTGAGCACTGTCCTTGGACTTCTCAAGACTAGAGCTCTACCACTTGAGCCTCAGCACCACTTCTGGCTTTTTTTCTATGTATGTGGTACCGAGGAATCGAACCTGGGTCTTCGTGCATGCTAGGCAAGCACTCTACCACTAGGCCAAACTCCCAGCCCGGGGAAATAGTTCTTATCAATGAAATTTAGCTTAAATTTTTTTTATTTTGTTTGTTTCTGTGTTTCCTTTACTTGTCAGTTTCTATAAGTCATTAAAAAAAACAGAATTTTAGCATCCATGTCTTATTCCTATAATCCTTGCTACTCAGAGGAGTATGAAGATCATGGTTTAAAGCCAGCCTGTCTAGGAAGGTCTATGAGACTCTTCTCTCTAACTACTTTCTCTCTTCCCCTCCCTCCCTCCAAAAATCAGAAGTGAACTATGGCCCAACTGGAAGAACACTTAGAACACAAAAGCTCAGGGACAGATCCCAGGCCCAGCATTCAAGCCTATTACTAGCACCAAAAATTTTAAAAACAGGGTGAAACTTAGACCTTGACTTACAAAGGAAAGAAATCAACATGGCCCATATGTAATAAGAATAAGAGTTGTATTCTTGAGGTTAGCCAAGTGATATATTCCTTTTTTTAATGGTGCTAGTGTTTTCTATGACCTTGTACCTGCTAGGCACTCTGTCACATAAACTATATCTCCCAGCCTTCTACCCTTTAATTGAATATGACATTTTCCCATTGTGATGGCCCATACCTGTAATCCCAGTGATTAGAAGGGCAAGTGCAGAGGGTCAGTGAGCTTGAGTCCTCTTGGTTTACATTGGGAGACCTGTCAAAAAAGAAAGGTACGTTGCTTATATTGGTAAGATTCAGATCATGGTTCCCATAAGATATATTACTTATCTTTGAAGTCATGGCTTTTTGCATCACTGTGGTCATGGAGGTAGGATGTCTTTGTAGTTCTGTTGGCTGTCAGCAAAGGCAAAAGAGTCACTGATGGGGTATAGAAAAGTCAAGTTTTGTTGCTCAGCCTGGTGCAAAGGCTTAAACTAGATGGAGGACTCAGTTGCAGAATATTGACGACAATAGAAGTGTATAGATTAATGAAGAATTGGGAACTAATTGTGTGAGCTTACCTTTCCATGAAGTTGTAAGAACTGTACTGTTTTATTTAATTTTTTAATTAAATTGAACTCAGAGTCTTGTACTTTTGCTTAGGTTTTTCTATTCAAGGTTGGCACTCCAGCAAGCTCCACTTCTGGTTTTTTGCTGGTAGGTTGGAGTTAAGAGTTTCAGAAATATGCCAGACCCAGTGGCTAATGCCTGTAATCCTAGCTACTCAGGAGGCTGAGATCTTGGTTCCAAGCCAGCCCGGGCACTCCAAAGCCATGAGACTCTTATCTCCAATTAATCATTAGAAAATGAAAAGTAAAAGAAAAAAGGAAAGAAAGAAATATTGAGCCAGGAATTTGGCCTAGTGGTAGAGTGCTTGCCTAGCATGCATGAAGATCCAGGTTCGATTCCTCTGTACCATATACATAGAAAAAAACCAGAAGTGGTGCTGAGGGCTTAAACCCTGAGCTCAACTCCAGGACTGGCAAAAAAAAAAAGGGGGGCGGGGAGTGGGGCTGTGGTTCAAGGGAGGTGGCCTTAAGTTGAAGAGTTCAGGGATAGCGCCCGGGCTTAGAGTTCAAGCCTCATGACCCACCAAAAAAAAAAAAGTTTCAGAAATGTTTCTGTCCTGTTGGCTTCAAATCTGTCTGCAGATACCAACCTCCTGAGTAACTAGGATTACAGACATCAGCCACCAGTGTATAGACTGAGTATAGTTTCAGAGCAACAACACAGCCTTATAATGAAGCTGTATCCCAAGAAGATAGTTAATCACAGAGATCAAAGGCTACCATCAATTTGGATTCTAAAAACGTGGCTTCAACATTTTTTATGTAGGAGCATGCTTACCTTGTGTATCTTAGGAGAGCCAAATGATATGTCTGGTCGCTTTTTTGTGTGTGCACGTTAGTAGCACGTTAGGCTTAAAATTGGGACTTCGACACTGTCCCTTAGCCCTTGTGCTGAAAACTAGCACTCTACCAACTTGAGCGCTACCTCTGGCTTTTTGTGACTAATTGATAATAAGTCTCTTGGATTTTTCCTGTCCAGGCAGGAACTGTGATTTTCAATCTCCACTTTCTGAGAGCTAGTACTACAAGCTTGAGCCACCAGTGCTCAAAACTATAATTGAGTTTTTGTTTTATTTCATTTTTTTTCCCCCTTGGTCTGTAGGTCTTGAGGCTTGACCTCAGGGCCTGAGCACTGTCCCTGAGCTTCTTATTGCTCAAGGCTAGCATTGTAGCCCTTGAATCATAGCACCACTCCCAGTTTTTCAGTGGTTAATTGGAGATAAGAGTCTCACAAGGACTTTTCTGCCCAGGTTGAACCTTGATCCTTAGATGTCAGCTAGATTACAGGCAGGAGCCATCAGCACCCAGCTTACAACTGACTTTTCTTTAAAAAAAAGAAAGTAATTTATGCCTAAGATGAAATTAGTCTCCAAATTTAAATTCTGTATTTTTCTTTCATTCAAATGACACTCATAAAAGATATTGTGTTTTCTAGTTGCATTGTTTTTATTACAAATACCTAGGGAATAATCCTTTAAGTTGCTGTGGTCTAAAATTGACCTGGTTATTCTATAGATGGTGTGAAATGTGTTTAATTATGTATATGTTTGGCTTTATGCACTAGGCTGTTAGTAACAGACTGGTGTTACAAAGGGAGACAAACACCTTGGCAGGCCAGCCACAACCCCTACCACCTCCAAAATGGCCTGGAATGATCTCAAGTGAGCAGCTGAGCTTAGAACTTCACCAGGTGGAAAGAGAAATTGGGAAAAGAACCCGGGAACTAAGTATGGTAAGTATTATGGTAAGAAAAAAGCTGGAAAATAAAATGAAAGTAAAGCTCTCTAGGGTTCTAAAATTATCAGGAGCTCATCCAAGGTACACAGATTCATATTTAGAATATTTCCCAAGAAGTAGGGTCTCCTTGCTTTTTTTTTTTTTCTCTTGCCTAATTCCCATTTGGTTTTAGTGTGTTCTTTGTCATGGAATTGTTAACTTTCAGCTAACGAAGTAGCTAATTGGAAATTCTTAAGTACCTGTTTGGCATATTGATCAGGTAATTAAATGGAGTGTGTATTCTTTTGCAGTATTATGATATGGAAAGATGTGTTTACCAAATAACATTCTAGTTTCCATACACTTCATTGATAACTTTTTGTTGTGCTGGTCTTTGGGCTTGAACTCAGGGCTTTGGCATTATTCTGAGCTTTTTTTACCCAAGGGTAGTTCTTTGCCATTAAGGAACAGCTCCACTTCCATCTTTTGGATGGTTAATTGGAGAGGCACCGAGGCTCACGCCTATAATCATAGCTGCTCAGGAGGCTGAGATTTTAAGGATCACGATTCAAAGCTAGTCTGGGCAGGAACATCTATGAGATTTTGATCTATAATAAACTACTCAAAAAAGCTGGAAGTGGCACTGTGGCTCAAGTGGTAGAATGTTAGCCTTGAGCAAAAATTGCTCAGGGACAGTGGGTCAAGCTTCATGGGGAGAGGGGTGGAGAGCGGGGATTCCCCCAGACTTTTCTGCCTAAGCTGGCTTCATACCTCCATCTTCAGATCTCAGCCTCCTTAGTAGCTAAATTTACCATCGTGAGCCCTCAGCACCCAGCAATTCCGCTTTCAGTGATGCAGTTGGCATTTTTTTAGTGTGAATTTTTTATAAGGTAGTTTGATAGTCTTCCTGTTACCCTTGTCTTTCTATAAAATTCATTATGATTTTTAAACCATTACTTTATTTGTTTTATCTGAATTTGGTCTGTCCCATTAGCACTATTAAATAGAAAATAATTGGCTTTATTTTCTTTTCCTTCAAAGGAGAACCAGTGCTCTCTGGACATGAAAAGCAAGTTGAACACAAACAAGCAAGCAGAAAATGGACAACCAGAACCACAAAACAAAGTTCCAACTGAGGATCTTACATTGACATTCAGGTAAACAAAGGGACATTTTCATTATAGTCTTAATTGAATATTACCAAATCAGGAAACATCTACAAAACATTTTGATCTTAAAATTTTTATTTTTCTGAGTATAATGAAAAAAGAACATTTTGCATAAATTCAGAAGTTATAAAATTTACCTCAGGAGCAGACAGTAGAGTGAGGAGCATGCTGTTAATACTAGCATTCAGGTTTAGTGAGTAATTGAGAATTCAAGGCCAGCCTGAGCTACGTAGGGAGACCTTATCTCTAAAGCACACATACGTGCGCCCATACATGCACTCGCCCACACACACAGAAAAAAGTATCCAGAGTTATTTGTTAATGAATATCTTTCTTCTCCTTGCTTTATTGTTTTTCATTTTGATGCTTGGGATGGAACTCAGTGTCTCACTCATGCTAATTACACGCCTTACTACTAAGCTGTGTGCTCCACACCAGCTCCTGTTTAGTATGTAATTAAAGTTATAGATAATTGAAAATTTGGGGAAAAGACAAAATTAAATATCCTTGTAAGCTGGATGTTGGTAGCACCTGCCTGTAATCCTAGCTACTCAGGATTCTGAGATCTTAGGAATCTCAGTTTGAAGTCAGTCTAGGCAGAAAAATCCATGCAACCTCACCTTCAGAATAACTGGCAAATGTCCAGGTTGGAGGCATGGCTCAAGTAGTAGAGCCCCAGCTGAGCAAGCACAAGAACATCAGTTCAAACCCTGGTGTCAGCAGAAAGAAAGAAAATAGCCAGGTGTTGATGGCTTATACTGTAATCCTAGCTACTCAGAAGGCTAACCCAGGCAGTAAAAATTCCAAGAGATTTATCTTTAATTAACTACAAAAAGCTGGGAGTTTGGTCTTGTGTAGAGTGTTGCCTAGCATGCACAAAGACCCGGGTTCAATTCCTCGGTACCACATACATAGAAAAAGTTTGAAGTGGTGCTGTGGCTCAAGTGGTAGAACTCTAGCCTTGAGAAAAGCCCAGTGACAGTGCTCAGGCCCTGAGTTCAAGCCCCAAAACTGGCAAAATAAAAAAAGAGTTGGAATTTTAGCTGTGGCTCCAGTGGTAGAGCCTTAGCCTTGAACAAAACTGCTCAGAGACAGTACCTAGGCCCCAGTTTAAGCCCCAGTAGGGACTTGAAGGGAGGGAAGGGGAAAGACAGTGGTAATTCTGATATCCAGAGGTAACTAGTATTAACATCTTTCCTAGCTCCTTGTTTTTGCAAACCCATCTACCTACCATCCCACACCCTTTGATCTATCCTGGCTTATCAAGTATGAAAGATATATGTTAACCATCATGAACAACTCTATGAGAAATTACATATAATTTTCTTAAGCAATTTTGAGATTTGTACTTGGGTTTTTAATCCACGTATTAGTTCTGAGTTCAAAAAAATTTCCGGTATTAAACCTGCTAAATTAGAGATCAGAATCTTTTCTTAAAGGCCAAGTTGTAAATATTTTAAGGTATGGGCCTTGCAAACTTCATTGCAACATTTAGCCTACCCTGTATATTGTAAAAAGAAGTAGAAAATATATAAACAGACAGCTGTTAAAATTTTGTTTATAAGAAGAAAACTATGTGCTAACATGAATGAGATGCTGTAAATTAAAATTTAGAAGCCATTCAAATATTTTTTTTCTTCCATTCTGGTTCAAATCCAGCCCAGGCACTAAAGTCTGTAAGACTCTTATCTCCAGTTTAACACTAGAAAATCAGAAGTGGGGCTGTGGCTCAAAGAGTAAGGCAGTGGTAGCCTTAAACTGAAGAGCTCAAGAACAGCGCCCAGGCCCAGAGTTTAAGCCCCATGACTGACCAAAAAAAAAATTCCAACTACACTTTATTCTTTCAACAGTGACGTTCCAAATGGATCAGCCTTGACGCAAGAGAATATCAGCCTCCTGTCAAACAAGACCAGCTCTCTGAACTTAACCGAAGACCCTGAGGGAGGAGGGGATAACAATGACTCCCAGAGATCAGGAGTTACTCCCAGTTCTGCTCCCTAAAATGTGTGGAGTCCTGCTTCTCTCTTCTACTCCTAATCAACTTGTGAGGAATCAGAGAGAAAGAACAAATGGATAACTTCTAAACCTTTTCTCTAAAGTAGTCAGAGAAATCCAGGAAAAGCACGGAGGGAGGCAGTGTGCACAAACACCACTACTAAACAAACCCTGCACATAGTTCACATTAATGCATTTTTTTAATTTAAAGAAAAAGAAAATTAGCAGTATCTGCAAGCAATTCAGATTAAATTTGTTTTTGTTCTGTGAATGAACTTTATTTTAATAACTTTGGACGCCTTGGATGCAGGGCTTTAAAAAAGAAGATATTATATATACACTCTGTTTGATTAATTGTATGATCTTAATGAAATAGGTTTTTCTTGTATTTTGGTATTATTACATACCCAGTGTATAATTCCTCCCCTCTTCCCCTCAACCCCCAAATCCTTTCAAACTCTTACCACCTCATAAAGACAAAGTGCACCAATATTTCTAAGAATTCTGTGGTGCTTGAGAAACAGAGACAGTAATAGATTGAGTTATTAGAAAATGTGCAGCAAACTAAATTTTATTTCTTTTCTGAATCACTAGCTTCATGGATAGATATGTTTTTCTTGTGACATTAAAAGTTGAGGGGGCATAGTTTCAGCTTTCTAGAGAAATAAATGATTCATTTTTAGTTCCCTATTTCTATGTTAAGGCATCTTTATATTCTTTTAATGTAATCAGAAAGTCTCCTCTATATTTACATTGTTTGATTATTTAAGAATGAACTATAACTTGTTAACATTGAAAATACACAGTTGATGTATTCTCTGTGTTTTGCTCATGGTTGAAATTTTGAAATTGTGCTTTACAAATTAAACTTATTGAAATCTTGAAATGCCCCCAAACTAGGACAATCAACCATGTTTAAAACTATAAAATATGAACTACCCAAGTTTTAAGGAGAGTTTATGAATTGATTATTTGTTGTTCCTCATAATTAGTACCAAAAACTATGAATACCCTGCAGTCAGTTTTCAAAACTTGGCTTCCCAGCATTAAGAAAGTTTAAAAGTTTCCTTCTGAAAATAACCCCCCAAAAATACAGAAGGATTTTTAAAAATTATTTAGTTCTGCTGCACATATTCTGATGCAATAGGTCTATACTTAACTAAGCTCATTGAAACATAAGTGGGGATTGTTTCATGTAATCACTTTCTCCTTCCCTCTGTTTACCTGATTTTTGGTTTCTCTTTCTGGATTATACTACTAAATCAGAAAGCACTGGTTATGTAATAAGTTACTGCATTGCTTTGGTTGGGTAAAAGCAAAAGTTTATATTTTTCTTGTTTCTTATATTCTTAACCCTTAACTCCTGCTGAGGTCAGAACAACCTCAGTCTAAGCTCTGTGTCCATCATCTTGTTAACTGAAACAAGTGGGGGTGGGGGTGGGAGGGGTAATTCAGTCCTGCCATTGCCTACCAGTAGGAGAGCCCAAACAGAACACTCATTTGAGTAGCAATTATTTAATTTGCCCAGTCAAGGCACCGTGTTTATATACTATTTCACATTGAATTTGATTATGCCCTACAGACCTGGCTGGTCAAGGATTTGATATACACATATTGGCTTGGGATTCGAGCTTTCTTTTTTATTTAAATAAAAATTTATATATATATTATATATATACATATATACATAGCTATATCTGTATATATATTGGGTATGTTTTAAGGATTTCTTCGCATGAGCGCAGCTGTTGCGATAAAATGATGATTGGGAGGTAGAAGCACTGAATGAAGGTGAGGCATTTTTCATTTGATGCATACATTTCTCTTTAACATACACTCATACATTTGTTTTTTTTTAATTTTATTTACTATAAACTCCTTTACAGTTATATTTTAAATATTCATTGTTGGGAGAAGGAAAGAAACTTTGGTTTTGTCTGACTGAGTGTTAAAGAATTTCCATTTCTCTGCATAATTATACAAGGCAACATTATTGACCTCGAGCCTTCTATGCAGATTTGGGTATGTAATTCCTAGGTTTCAATGAAGTTGGTTTACTTTGGAAGTTGGAGTTATTCTGGTGTTAGAAAAGAACATAAGGTTGTTAATTTGCTGTACCTTTAAAGACCCCATACTCTGGAGAACTTGGGTAGGAAGGCAGAAGAGTTGTATGCTATCTCATTGTGCCTATAATTTAGCTATTTTAAGTTGGTCATTCTGCCTTACCTAATGGAAATTCTTAGTTTTGTTTTCCTAATGCTCACTTGTAGGTTTAGAAATTCAGTAAAACCTTCGGAGTTTGGGGTATTTTTCCCCCTTTTCCTTTGTGACATATTTTGTGTTATAAGGAGCTAATAAAAGTAAGTGGCCTGTGAGTACATAATTACTTGACTCTGCTTTTTTTAAACTAGAATCAGAAAAGCATTGATTTCCTGGCTTTTAAATTTTATTTATGCTTCTAGAGGTATTAAGAAGTGGGGCCAGTCAGTTAGAAAATGCAGTTTCTGCACTTTTTGAGACAGATTCTTGCCAAGTCCCCTAGGCTGGCCTTGAACTCCCAATCCTCCTGTCTCAGCTGCCTGAGTGCTGAGTGTACCACCACACCTGAAATTTTTTGTTCTTATTCAAATGTTAATTTCTTTTGAAGATTACTATATGCTTTGAAGTGAATTTAAAGGTAAGATCTGTACATCTCATATGAACATCCACAGTTTTGAGAAGGATAAAGATAATATGTTCATGCTTGTTTATTTAACAAAGCCAGGATTTTATTGTGGTAAGGAATATAAAAATATTTTGGCTTAATCTTTATTCAAGGTATCTCTGGAAAGGGTTGAACAACTTACAAGATATTTAGACTTCATTTCTTGTCTTCATGAGGTTCTTTTGCCTAATTTATAAATATTGTCACAAGGTAATAGCTGCCAAGTATCTTGGGTAATTTACAGAGCTTGTAGTGATGAAAGAGCCAGTACTTAATTTTTTCTAATTAAAAGAAAGTTAATTATAGCTTAGGTTTCTAATAATATTCAAGTGATTAGATGCTATTCTTAATGTCAATTACAAATATTCAGTTATTCGGAATATTTAAAAATTGTTTGGTACAGCATTATTGTGGGTGATTCCCTTCTCTCATCTTTATTTTCCATCCTTTCTCCTATTCTTTCCCATGTATTTATTATTTTGCCTAAAAAAGGAAATTTGTAAATTTTTGCTACTTTGAATATATAATTGCATCAGACTTTCCATAGTCAGTCTTCAGTGTTGGAATTCAAATTTTAATTTTTAAGTTTTTTCATGATTGTGTCTTTTTTTTTTCTGACCCTTTTCCATTCTGCAGTTTCCCCTAGACTTACCCAATCTGTAATAGTAACAGTTTGCTGCCTCAAAACAGAGCATTCAAATGAATTCGCTTAGCCAATAACTTCTGTGAAGTTGCCTTTTCTAATGGTGTTATTACTCAGTGATGCACAAATGTGATATTTGCCCTACTGGTAGGCAAACAAAGGTCTGGTAAATTGTAACCTGCTGTTTTCTTTAAAGGAGAGCCAAAGACTTGTGCTTTACTCTGTTTCGGTTGAGGGGGGAAGGGTGGGGTGGGAAGTAGTAGCTGTTTTGATTATGAAACTTTTGTAGTATTTGTGAGTTGATTGTATTGTGTAGATCTGTCTAAAGTTAACTGTTTTAGCTAACCTTATAAAATGTAAAAGGGATGAAAAGTCATCAGTTTTTCTAAAACAGTGTATATTATCTTTTACAGCGTTGTGTATAAATAAGTATCTCCCTGTCCTGTTCCCCTACTTTTATGGAGATGCTCTTGTTACAATAGCATCTTCTGTATCTTTGTTTTTTCACTTGTGCCTAAAGGAAGATATATATTATCAGTATGGTTAAGTCACAGGACTGGGTCATGCTCTCAGGCATGTTGCTGGTAAGAAATAACCATAGTTACTACATGTTCACATTATGTTCAAGTTTAGGGAAAGATAGATTCTTTTCACTAAAAGTTGCTTTGGATGGAAGTCTCACCATTTTTCCTCCATTATTTGCTCATTTTAAAGAAATTAAGTGAAGATTTTATATCTATAAAGTCTTTCTGTAGAAACTACATAAAATGATTTATAGTATCCTTAAAAGCAGTGTCCCAGTTACATCTTAGAAGAAATTTGTAATGTACTTGGAAATTCATGTTTATGTAGATTTTTACACTAAAAAGAGTTCAAGTGTGTTAAAATTTCAGTTGGTAATATTGTTAAACAATGATCTCTTCCCCTGAAAATAAAAAAAAAAAAATGGTTCCTGAAACAAATTTCACCTCAGCTCAGAACTGAGCAAACAAGCAATGTACTACTGTCATCTCACCTGCATGTCAGTTTTGCTGATCCACATCTATACCTTGGACAGCTATTATATTTATTTGTTGCTTTTGGCTCATCTTTATGAGATTTTCTTACTGAAATTACTTATTGGGAGTTATAGGTGAATTGCAGTTAATATATTTTCTAAGTTTTCAATTTACCTTTTCTGAGCCACTTTAGAGAAAAAGCTGTTTTATTAAAAAGGTACTATTATACTAATTTTATATTTGGATTTTTTTTTTTTTAAGACTGGATGTGGAGCTTGAACTCAAGGCCTGGGTGCTGTCCCTGAGCTCTTTTGCTCAAGATTAGCATTCTACCATGTTGCGCCACAGTGACACTTCTGGCTTTCTGGTGGTTAATTGGAGATAAGAGGCTCATGGACTTTTCTGCCTGGGCTGGCT
The DNA here is from genome assembly GCF_031878675.1 of Megascapheus bottae. Classification (NCBI taxonomy): domain Eukaryota; kingdom Metazoa; phylum Chordata; class Mammalia; order Rodentia; family Geomyidae; genus Megascapheus; species Megascapheus bottae. The sequence goes on from NC_143518.1 coordinate 26,024,608, forward strand.
TTAAACCTCTAGCCTCAGATCTCAGCCACCTGACTAGTATTACAGGTGTAAGCCACCAGTGCCCAGCAATTTTATTATTTCTGTGATTGTTGAAACTGTTTTCCTAAGTAACATTCTAATTGGCACTAGCTATACTGTTAGTAAAGAATAAGGAATTGACATCAGAAATAAGTAATGCCTAATTATAAATATGTGCCCAATAGGTGGGTTTTCATTGCTGCACTGAAGTAAATGGTAAACAGAGCTCTTTGAAATCCTGTTGTTATAACTTGCCTCACCACTGGAATCCCTGCTATCAGAGCCTCTAGACTTTCAGCCAAACACTGAGTTCCCCTAAATTTATCCTTGATCAAAACACCCTAAAGTAACCTTCATTTTCACAAGGAAAAAATGAAGTATAATAACCCAAGATGACAAACTTAAACCTCAAGATAATGATTTCTCCAAAAATATGTTATTTAGAAAAATAAAATCCTGTGGACTTTGTTACCCTAATTTATATAATATATACTAGATACAGTGATATATTTCCTCGTTAGAGGTCTCACTTTCTTGATGGTTATGTAGTTTTGTGTTTTGTATTTTGTTTTTTTTTAAGCAGATAGAGCTCACAAGTCTTTGGCATCCATGTTAGGTTGTACACTCAAAACATCTTATAACTGGAAACTGTCAGGTGGGTCCCTCACCCTGTGAGTGCATGAAAGAGTCAAGGAAAGGATGGAAACAAATATTGGGTGGATAATCTGTTGGTTATTTTTTGTCTGATTTTTTAAAAATCACCATTTATTAGTATAATCAGTTTCTCCCCATTGATTAGTCAGCATTCTCATAGTGTTATGTGAACCACTCCATAAATTTCCCTGATTTTAAGACATTTTTGCTTATTATCTTTACATTCCCTTTTCAGATAGGGTTTTTTTTTTCCCCTAGATATGTTGTTACTCAAATTTCCCCGTGTAACCCCCCCTTTCATCCTTTCTTAACTTTGCTCTTCTGAGAAAGAAACTTGAAATAAACAATGCTTTTCATTTTCTTCATTGGTCATGGGCCTCATCATCTTACTCTGTGATGCATCTGTATGTTTTGAACTCTATTATGAATCTGTGACTTTCCATGAATAATGGAAACCATGATTTAAGGTAATGAACAATGTTTCACCCACTAAAACATTTTCCAGTTGTGAGATTTCCAGTTGTGGGGTGTCTCCCCATTGTGATTCCCTGCTGCCCTTCATCCCTGACTATGGTTAATTTGTTTTTAGGCCCTTATCAGTCTCCCCGAGACATTATGCAGTCATTATCACCTTTTTGGGTGGATTTTATTTTGTTTAGTTTTGTTTAATATTGATGCATATTTGCTTGGGATAGAGCTTGTATAATTTACCAATCGTATTGATTGTATGTGATTGTGCCCTGCAGAGGTATACTTAACAGAAATAATGTAGGTTAATAAAGGAGCTATGAGATTTGAGTCAGATTATAGGTGATTGAAATCACTTGCTGTTTTTAGTCTCTTGTGCTTACATAAATTAGTGCTAGACAAAATAACACTTAAAAGGTGTTACTGAATTCTAACTTTTTTTTTCAACTTCTTGTCCCTTTCTTGTCTCTGTCTACCCATCTGCTGGTTTTCCAAATTGCTGAAGTTCATTAAATTTCCAAATTTAATATTTCCAAATTTTGAAAAGTGGAGACAAATAGATAATGGGTTGGAATTTCACAAACGGAATAAATCCTTAACATCTGGCAAACTAAAATTTATTTGGAGACTATCTTCTGAAAGCTTTTGAAATAAGAAAAGGAACTCCTTTTGAAATAGTCTATGTCCTCTCTTTTTAATCTAATATTCTAGTTTTTAAGCATCCTTCAAATAAGGTGGGGAAAAATAGTAACAATGTGTTTAGAGCAGCAGAACTCTGGGTCTAAATATGTTTTACTCCTTGCAGAAATTTGAGAGGATTGGGGCCATCTTTTTCAATTTTGTATTTGTGTGCATGTTGTTTATATCAAAGATACCACATTTTATTAAAATGCTATTTCCTTTTTTTCCTTAACTGACTTAGCCTCTTACTGCTCCATAATTAGGGTTTAAGGCTCTTGTAATTTGCAGATAAAAAGGATATATCCTAAGTAGAAGGAGGTGATTCACCGTATGGATTGTAAATATATGAAAGTGTCTGCAAGATTTTTATCTGCTTTCTGTCAGCATTTACATTAAATGATAATGAGGAGGAATCATGTGTAGTCTTTTTCTTTTTGTAAATGAGTCTATGCTGCCTTATTTTTTCTTGCCTTGAGACTATTGATGAAAAATTTAGAGAAGCAAACACTTATAGCCAATTTTCTGTACATCATGGGAGTTAGTGCACCTTTAAGTATACTGCAGTCCATTAGTAGTGAAGATGTGTTTCTTAGTTATGAGGGCCAATATTCAATGAGATGTCATATTTAACAGTCAGCATCCCCTAAAACATACATTATTATTAAGGTGATGTACAGAGAGGTTATTGTTTCATAAGTACATTTCTTTGTGGGTAAGGTCACACCTTCCTTTACTCTTATTTTAATTTTTTTGTGTGTGAGTCATGGGGCTTGAACTAGGTAGGCCTGGGCACTCTCCCTGAGCTCTTCAGGTCAAGGTTACCATCCTACCCTTGAGCCAGGCCCCACTTCCCATTTTCTAGGAGTTAGCTGGAGATGAGTCTCAGGTTCTTTTGTGCCAGGGCTGGCTTTGAACCTTGATCCTCAGACCTCAACCTCCTGAGTAGCTAGGATTATAGGCGTGAGTCACTGTGCCCAGCTTTAATTAATTTTTTTTATGTCAGGATTATTACTTTGTATGTGTATGTCAGTCCTGGGGCTTGAGCTCAGAGCGGGTGGGGAGTGGGGCACTGTCCCTAATCCTTTATGCTCAAGGCCAGTACTCTACCACTTGAGCCACCCTTCCACTTTCAGCTTTTTTGATAGTTAATTGGAGATAAAAGTCTTCCTACAAGCCAGAGACTCTTATCTCCAATTAGCCACCAGAAATGATGCTGTGGCTCAAAGTGGTAGATCACTAGCCTTGAGCCAAAGAGCTTAGGGAGGCAGGGAGCGAAGCCTAGTGGTAGAGTGCTCGCCTAGCATTCGAGAAGCCTCCACTGAAAGTGTCGCTGTGGCTCAAGTGGCAGAGCACTAGCCTTCAGCAAAAGTGTCTAAGAACACTGCCCAGGCCCTGAGTTCATGCCCCAGGGACAGGGAAGGAGCTCAGGGACAGCACCCTGAATTTAAGCCCCATGAACCAAAATCTTCCTATTTAAGCTAGCTTTGAACTGTGGTCCTCAGATCCCAGCCTCCTAAGTAGCTAGGATTACAGGCATGAGCCACTGCACCCAGCAAAATCATTATGCTTGAGCAAAATGGTCTTGTTCTGGATAGCTTCCTTGTCCAAAGGATTTGTCTCTCTTTTAATTGACTTGTAATTGTCCTGAGTTTCTTTCTTGTTCATGATTCCTGGCAGAGGACATAAAAGTTGTCTCTTAGAAACCATATAGTGGGACCAGGAGTTTGGCCTAGTGGTAAAAGTGCTTGCCTAGCATGCATGAAGACCCGGGTTCGATCCCTTGGTACCACATATATAGAAAAAAGCCGGAAGTGGTGCTGAGGCTCAAGTGGTAGAGCTCTAGCCTTGAGAAAGCCCAAGGGCAGTGCTCAGGCCCTAAGTTCAACCCCCAGGACTGGCAAAAAAAAAAAAAAAAAAAAAAAGAAACCATATAGTATTCAACAACTCAGTAGCATGAGAAAGAAAAAGGTGAGTTGTAATTAAATTTAAGAAATGTGGGAATCATATGTAATGTATGGTTTTAGGGTCATGATTCTAACAAAGGAATATATAAGCCATCATTAATATAGTTAGGGAAACTTGATTAAATGTTGAGTAATAGATGACAATGCTAAAATTGTTGAAAAATGTTATCAGGTGCGGTGGTTCACACCTGTAATCTTAGCTACTCTGGAGGCTGATATCTGAGCATGTAAAGTCCAGGGGTGGAGGTGGCTCTGAGGCTCCAGGGGGGTAGGGCAGTAGCCTTGAGAAGTTATAAACTCCTCTGCCAGTGAGTAAGCAGTTTGGTGTCTGTTGGGATCTCATTTGATATCAAGAAGCAGCCACAGTGAAGGTAATTTAGAGATATGAGCTGAGAGGTACTAGCTGCTATAGTTAGCCCTGAGTGCTTTTCAAATCTAGAGAGAATTATACAAGACCTATCCTTACCATCTAACGAGCTGAAGACACTTTCTCTTGAAACTGATAAACAGACCAATGTAAATTTGGTTTTTGTGTTTCAATTCCAGAAATCGGCTATCTTCAAAGATCAGTTAATCTTTTTATTTTCCAATAAAGGGCTACCACCCCTTTTTATACCTATAATACAAAAAGTGAGCATAGACCAGCCATGACAGTGTAGGCCCGTCATCCTCTCACTCAGGAGACTGAGGCAGGAGGTTTCTGAGTATAAAGTCAGTCTGACCTACATAGTGTACTCCCATGTCAACATAAAAAGTTACCAGCTAAGATGGGCACTGGTGGCTCACATTATAATAATCCTAGTTACTCAGGAGGCTGAGACCTGAGAATCACAGTTCAAAGCCAGACCAGGCACAAAAAGTGTGTGCAACTTTTATTTTGTTTTGTTTTGGTTGGTCGTGGGGCTGGTCTTAAACTTTGGGCCTGGCCACTGTCCCTGTGCTCTTCAGCTCAAGGCTAGCGCATTACCACTCGAGCCACAGCACCACTTCCAAGTCTGTGAGATTCTTGGCTCCAATTAACCACCAGAAAACTGGAAGTATCACTGTGACTCAAGTGATAGAGTGCTATCCTTGAATTGAAGAGCTCAGGGACAGCGCCCAGATCCAGAGTTCTAGCCCCATAACCAGACCGACAACAAAAAAAATTACCAGCTACTCTCATGTGCATTGTGCTTACAATATATAGTACCAACAAAATACTGTCTCTGCCCTCAAGGAGCTCCCATGGAATATGACAGTACTCAGTTTTACAATTGTGACAAAACACTAAATATTTACCAAGAGTTATTCTGTAAGGATCTTCAGAAGAGCAAGGATCTGTGAAAGTATTCAAGGGAAATGACATCAGGCTGGTCATTTCTAGAGGGCATGACTCTGAAAGTAAGGCTTGAAGAGGGGATGTTTAGAGAAAAATTCCTTATAAAGATAATAGGATATGTAAACTGGTTTAGAAAGGCTAAGATGAGGAAAAGGTCATTGCAGCTAGTGAAGAAAGTAGCTTGAAAAGAGGTGAAGCCAGATGATGGAGGCTGTAGACCATGTAAAGTGTTCCATGTTTTATTCTAAAGGCAAAGAAAGTCCAAGGAGGAAGATAATCAGAAATAAAAGAATTAGATTCACCTGGTCTCAGGTGGCTCAGGCTTATAATTCTAGCTACTCAAAAGGCTGAGATCTGAGGATCATGCTTCAAAGCCAGCATGGGCAGGAAAGTCCTTGAAATTTCATCTCTAATAAACTACTCAAAAAAGCCAGAAGTGTTGTGTAGCTCAAGGAGTAGAGTACTCACCCTGGGCAAAAGTAGCTCAGAGACAGCACCCATGCCCAGAGTTCAAGCCCCAAGACTGGCAAAAAAAAAAAAATCTTATTTTTCTTTTTTAATTAGCATTAATTGGACAAGAGGCTGCAGTTGACTTGACATGTCCATACATGCATCCTTGTAACCTGATAAGACTAGTCCTTCCATTACTCACTCCAAACCAGTCTTGAGAAACTTTGTTTCATTTTCACTCATGTGCAGGAAATATTTTGGTCACGCTATAGTGGAAGTGTTTTCACTCTGAGTCACTTGGATTTTATCCTTTAGCAGTTAAGAAACAGTAAAAGATTCGGATAGTTCATATACTTTTAGCTGCTCAAGAGGCTGAAATATGAGGCCTGAAGTTCAAAGCCAGTCAAGGCAGACAAATTCTCTAAACTTAACCTCCAGTTAACCAAAAGGGATGAAATTGGAGGCCTTGAACAAATGGTGGAGCTCCAGCCGCAGACAAGGAAGAGAGGGAGGTCCTGCGTTGAAACCTTGGTGCCATGACTATACACACAAAATTGTTGGCAATAATTTTAAAAGAAAATTAGGCCTTGAACGGGGACAGTGGGATGAATAGGAAAGGATTTTTTTTTAATTGTCAAGGTGATGTCTAGAGGGGTTACAGTTACATTTGTAAGGTAGTAAGTACATTACTTCCCGAACATGGTTACCCCTTGCCATGTTTTTCCCCCACTTACCCCACCCCCTCCCAAGTTAAGTTCATTTCCAACATATTATGAGTATCATGCTTGCTTTGGTTCACCCTTTGTCATTTTTCTCATCTTGTTTCTCCCCTTCCCCTTCCTAATTCAAATAAATGTGTATACAATACATCAGGTACAAAGGTCAGACACAGTAACAGAGGATAAACTATAAGGGAGGGGGGAGAAATAACTTTATATAGTACATTAAAAAGAACAACCACAAAGGAAAGGAATTTCTGAGACTGGTTAATTGTATGGTGACTTGAGAACAAAATGTCATTGCTTCTCTTTGATTCCCTTGACTAGATAGCATAGCTGTCCCTATATCACCAGTTTAAAGGGAAAATGTGCCTTTACAATATTGATATACTTGAAGATATGCAGATGCAGAGAGAACTTAACCTTATTTATAACTCTTTTGCCCTCCCAAGTCTAGAAATGCTTAAAGGATTTTGATCTAAAAGTTAGCCTCTAATTTTTCTTAGCCGATATGTACCCTGTGATATAACTTACCAGGCCTTTTGCTTCTTCACAAGTTAGGGCATGATGTCCTCTGCTTCCCCCCAGTGGACTGTGTTTTTTGAACAGCTCAGAGGTTTTGTCTTCAGTACCCTCTCTCCTTAGCTAAACTGCATAGTCCCTCAGCTAAGAGAAGTTACAGCTTGTCCCGGCATCTATTAGCTTTCAGCACTAGCTATTTGGGGCAGTCCTGGAACTCATTGTATGCTGATAGAATTAGTGATCAAGCTACCATGTAACATTAATTTCTAGACCTTCGTGATTTCCTCGCTCTTCAATTTGGTCACATCTTGCTACTGCAATCAGTCATAAACTGATGCTTCACTTACCAAATGCATACTTTTCTCCCTAGCTTTATCATGCATTGTTTCCTGTTACTTCTAGGACAGTTTAAAGATGTCATGTCTGCTACTCAGTCTTCTCTGTGCCTCTGCCTTTCCCTTTCTCTCTTGCTACCTATAAATTCTAATGCACAGGCAAGGAGCTTTGACCCAACTGTCTTTGTTCAGCCTCCAAGAATATCCTTGCCCAGTGTTTCTGTTCATACAAGAGAACAATTCCTCTGGAAAAAGTTGTTGTTGTTGTTGTTTTTACTTCATAATCAGAACTTTCCATTAAGTAGGGATTTAAAGCATTTCTTATTAGTCAAAAGTTATGTGGATATGGCCATATAAGATGGGGCTAACCGAAATGATCTCTAGGATAGGAAACAAGAGTCTTAGCCTTGTGGTTGCTGTTTTTAATGTACTATGTGAAGTTATTTCTTTACTCTTTTTCTTCTGCTGATTCCCCCCCTTAGGGTTTATCCCCTATTATTGTTGTATCTGACTTTTGTACCTTGCGTACTGTATATGTATTCATTTGTTTATTTGAATCAGAGAAGGGGAAAAAACAAGATGATAGGACAAAGGATAAACCAATATAACAACATATTCACAAAACAATATGTTGGAAATGAAATTTACAACTTGGGAGGGAGTGGGGAAAGGGAAATGGGAGAAAACAATGGGAAGGGGTTACAATATTCAAGAAGTAAACACTTCTTGGGCACCAGTGGCTCACACTTGTAATGCTAGCTACTCAGGAGGCTGAAATCTGAGGATTGTAGTTCAAAGCCAGTCTGGGCACTAAAGTGCATGAGCCTGCCAGAAAACTAGAAATAGTGCTGTGGTTCAAGTAGTAGAGTTCTAGCCTTGAGCTGAAGAACTCAAGGATAATGCCCAGGTCCAGCGTTCAAGCCCCATGACTGACAAAAAAATTCTCTAGATCTGAGTTTGTACAAACACGAATGTTTATTGAGTATCTAGTACATTCAAAGCCCAGCCCTGTGCACTAAACAATATTTGCTATCTTTATTTGATTTCCTTAAGACCAAACTAAACTTCCCAAATGATGTGAAGATTGGGGCAAATTCCAGTGAGATGCTATGGCTCTCAACTAATAATGCAGAATTTATTTTGATAAAGTTTGTTTCATCTTAACTAAAATGCTATTATCATCTGATGAAAATTAAGATGAATTATTCTTTTTTTGTTCTAGATGTTTTTGCGAAATTTCCATGTAGTGTAAAGCTTTGAGTTACTCAGTAACTACAGGAAGAACTGGGTCTTCCTATTTGTTCCTTACAAAGGTTTTACTGTGGAGTCCAAAGAAAAGAACATAGTAGCCCAGCCTAGGAGACAGTGGGCAGGAACCAGGTAAACTGCTTGCCCACAAGAATTACTACTGAGACAAAGCAGAATAAGAAAGGAATTGTTGACTTGGAAGGAAGTTCTGGAAATAAGTGTTTAAATCAGGCACCAGAAATTCTAGAATGTCAGGAGGTTGCGATCTGAGGATCACCCTAGCATGAAAGTCTGAGAGTTCTTACCACCAATTAAGAGGTCACAAGTGAAGTTGTGGCTTGAGTAGTTGTGTGCCAACCTTGATTGAACAAGCTAAGGGACAGTATTCAGGACTTGAGTCCCAGCCCTAGTTTACCATCACACACAGAAAAGAACAGAACTGGAAGTAGTGTTGTGGCTCAAGTAGTAGAGCACTATCCTTGAGCAAAAGCAACTTAGGGACAGTGCCCAGGCCCTGAATTTAAGCCTCAGAACTGGAGCTAAGGGGAAGAAATGCACAAGGAGACTGAGTATACTCCCTTAAATCTTGTTTTACTCATAACAGAAAAATAGAGCCACACAGATTTGTGTGGCTCCACAAACAAATGTATACTGAGAGTTCTCTTGCAATGCTGAGATCAAACCTAGGGCCTCATACATGTAAGGCAAACACAATGTATCAATGAATTATACCTTCAGCCTCTGATAAAAGTTCATAAGTGGGACTGGAATTTGGCCTAGTGGTAGAGTGCTTGCCTAGCATGCACAAAGACCCAGGTTCAATTCCTCGGTACCAAATACATAGAAAATGCCAGAAGTGGTGCTGTGGCTCATGTGGTAGGGCTCTGGCCTTGAGAAAAAGTACAGATACCCAATTTAAATGAGTAAAGGCATAAATATGTAAGTGAATAAAGGATGAGTAGCTAAAGAAACAAGTGCCAGCTGAGTACAGTGGCTCATGCCTTCAAACCTAGCTACTCAGGAGGCTGAGATCTGAGGATGAGACTTTGGTGGGGCGGGGAGGGTCATGGGGTTTGAACTCAGCCTGGGCACTGTCCCTGAGCTCTTCAGCTCAAGCTCCACTTCCCATTTTCTAGAGGTTAATTCGAGATAACAGTCTCAGGTTCTTTTGTGTCCGGGCTGGCTTTGAACCTTGATGCTCAGATCTCAGCCTCCTGAGTAGCTAGGATTATAGTGTGAGCCACCGCTCCTGGCTCCTCACTCTTTTTGACAATGAACTTGTTTCCTTTGTGAGGATCTGGCTTTGAATTAATCTCCCAACTGGTGGACCTCATTTCCAATCCTTTGTTGTTGTGGACCAGGTTGCATTTGGTAACACTTAATATAGGTACACTGTGGGATGAATTTCCCGAAATGGACTCAGTTCAAAGGGCAAATGCATGTGCAGTTTGGGTATTGCCTTCAAAGAGTTACAACCACTCCCAATATCAATGGGTTAAAGGGCCTATTTCATCATGGGCTAGCAACAGTGTGTTGTCTAGTTTAATCTCTTTTAATTCTTTTTCTACTGTGTAGCCAAGGCTTTCCTTACACTCTCCATCCTTCTGCTCCATCCTTCCACATGCTGGGATTACAACCATAAACCACCATGCCCAGCAATCTCTTTTAATTATATATAATATATAATGTATGTATACATATCATATATAATATATAAAATATGTATTTAACATCTAATATATGTAATGTGTTTAATATATAAATAATATGTATTTAATGTGATATATATTATCAAAGTATATATATATATTTTTTTAAGGAACCACTTGGCAATCTTTTTTTTTTTTTTTTCCAGTCCTGGGCTTAAGCTCAGGGCCTGAGCACTGTCCTTGGATTTTTCTCAAGGCTAGAGCTCTACCACTTGAGCCTCAGCACCACTTCTGGCTTTTTCTAAGTATGTGGTACCAAGGAATCGAACCCAGGTCTTGGTGCATGCTAGGCAAGCACTCTACCACTAGGCCAAACTCCCGGCCCCTTGGCAATCTTTTTTGGAGGGAGTCATGGGGCTTCAACTTGGCTGGGGCACTGTCCGTGAGCTCTTCAGCTCAAGGCTACCATCCTACCCCTGGGCCTGGACATTGTCCTTAAGCTCTTCAGCTCAAGGCTACTGCTCTACCCTTGAGCCAAGCCCCACTTCTCATTTTTCTAGAGGTTAATTGGAGATAAGAGTCTCAAGTCCTTTTGTGCCCGGGCTGGCTCTGAACCTTGATCCTCTGATCTCAGCCTCCTGAGTAGGTAGGATTACAGGTGTGAGCCACTGTACCTGGCTTACTTGGCAATGTTAAGCAAGTAATCCAAGTTAATATCATAGTAAAGGGGCAAATAAATGGACAATTTGAGTACTTCAAGATGTATCCCACACCAAGGACAAAATATTGCTTCTGTCATATTACTGCCAAGAAAAGGACTGCTTTAGTTATGAGGAAACCTAAGACACACAAATTGAAAGACTTGCTTCAAAATTAACTGGCCTATATGCTTTTTTTTTTCTAAAGCCAGTCTTTAAAGAGCAAGAAAAGACAGAGTAAAGGTGTAACTTAGAGCAAGTGCTTAGCAATCCTAAGGCCCTGAATTCAATTCCCAGCACCAAAGAGAGATGGGGGGCGGGGAGGGAGAGACTGTTCCAAGCTGAAGGACCTGACAAGTAAATACAATGTGCAGTCCTCAAGCAGGAAAAAAAAAAAAGTTATTTATTTAGCTATAAATCAGTGGTTCCCCAAAGTTTGGCTTAGGAGCCCTTCGAGATCCTAAAAATCTTTCAGAAGATACATAAAGCCCAAACTATTTTGGTGCATAACTACTTTAATAATCCTCACTTGTTTTTCCTGGGGCTTGAACTCAGGACCTGGGCACTGTCTCTGAGCTTTTTTTTGCTCAAGGCTAGCACTCTACCACTTAAGCCACACAGTACCACTATGGCTTTTTCTGTTTATGTGGTACTGAGAAATTAACCCCCGGACTTCATGCTTGCTAGGCAAGTACTCTACCACTAAACCACATCCCCAGTCTGTTCACATTTTTATTAACTTACCTTATTGTTCTTATAGAGGTGATGCCCAGAGGGATTACAATTAGGTAATGAGTACATTTCCTTTCATACAGTCTTCTGTTCCTTACATGTTTATTTTTTAGCAAGAGTATAAACTAGGTCCTGAGATCATGATTGAAAACTTCTGCAATAAAGTCTATTAGTAAAAATGACTGGGAAAATTAGAATCAGGTTTATAGATTTGAAAATAGTACTATATTTCAGATAATACTCTGCAATGCTATTTTCCTGGCTTTGGCTGTTCTGCTGTGATGGCACTGGGAATTATCCTTGTTTTTAGGAATCAAATGTTAAGTGTGGAGAGAGGGGCATGATGGATGCAACTTACTCTCAAACAGTACAGAAAAACAGTAATGTGTATTTGTTTATGTGTAAAGAGAAGAAGAGAATGAAAACAAGCAGGATAAAATGCTAGTGTGAGGAAACTGAATAAAGGATATAAAATAAGTTTGTACTATTTATAAACTTTGCACTTTCTATAAGTATGAAATAATTTCAAACATTAAAAATTTTAAGCCTTACTCTTGTGAAGTTCTAACAACATTGTCACCTGAAGAGTCGGGAAGGTGGCTTAGTGATAGAGTGCTTGCCCAGCATGCATGAGGCCCTGGGTTCGATTCTTCAATACACATACACAGAAAAGGCCAGAAGTGGCTCTGTGACTCACATGGTAGAGTGCTAGCCTTGAGCACAGAGAGGCTCAGGGACAGTGCCCAGGCCCAGAGTTCAAGCCCCAGAACTGGCAAATGTGCAGCAGGCTACTAGCATACCTTAAGCAGAGCCTTGACTGCTCTCCCCCAAGGACCCTCCTTGCATGGTACAAACCAGGGGCCTCCTACAAACTGGAACAATAGGTTTCAATAGGATATGCTCACCTGAAAACTTGACATTTCCTGGTTCTTCTCTAAAGTTAAAAATATCTGGAAGATATTCATATGGCTCCTTCATGATTTCATTCTGGTCTCTTTCAAAGTCATTTCATTAGGGATTTCTTTCTACTCAGTCCTCCCACCACTCTCTGACCTTGCCTTACTGTCATTTTCTCCATGACCTTTATTGGCATATGGTTGGTATAGTATATATTCACCTTTTCTTACTTTCTTTTTTTTTTTTTTTTTTGCCAGTCCTGGGCTTGAGCTCAGGGCCTGAGCACTGTCCCTGGACTTTCTCAAGGCTAGCACTCTACTACTTGAGCCTCAGCACCACTTCCAACTTTTTTCTATGTATACGGTACCGAGGAATTGAACCTGGGTCTTTGTGCATGCTAGGCAAGCACTCTACCACTAGGCCAAACTCCCAGCCCTCTTTCTTTCTTTTTGAAAATAGAGTCTCTTTCTAAATACACAGGCTGGCCTCAAAATCATGATTCTGCTTTAGCTTCCTAAATGCTGGGATCACTCATGTATACCACCATGCCCAGCATTGCAGATGATTTCTTATGCAAGTAATAAAAGTTCTCTAAATTTACTTTAAGGAATCCTCAGTCACTCAGAAGGTAGCCTGTGCATTCTATGAACACGTACAGCAATCCAATGAAAAATGTTTTTGACTATTTAGATGGGGGAAACATAAGCAAAAAATAAATCTACCCTTTATCTCCATTACTTTTGATGAACTTAATCTCCTCATTAACTAGTAAAAATAACAATGCACACAAACACAATTTGGTTTATCTTCTTACTTTCTTTTGAGACGAGGTCTTGCTATGAAGCCCAGTCTAGGCTTGAACTTGAGATCTTTTTCTCTCATCTTCTTTAGTTTGTTGATTACTGGTGTGTGTGTGTGTGTGTGTGTGTGTGCTAGGGCTTGAACTCATGGCCGGGGTATTGTCCTTTAGCTTTTTTGCTCAACGCTGGCACTCATAGCTCTACTTTTGACTTTTTACTGGTGAATTGTAGATAAGGGTCTCATAGATTTTCCTGCTTAGGCTGACTTTAAATGGCAGTCCTCAGATCGCAACCTCTTGAGTAGCGAGGACAGTAAGTGCCAGCCACCCAGTGCCTGGCAATATATTTTTTTTAATCATTGCTAAGACTCATTCCTAGAATCTTAGTGCTGCTAAGCAGGCACTCTATCACTGACTCACTTACTTCCCAAGCCCCATTTTCTCCTTAAGTCAGATTTCAAGCCAAGTAAATTGACTCAAACTTATAATCCTACATACTGAAGAGATGCAGCTAAGATAGCTTGGGAAAAAAAGTTGGTAGCCAGGCATCAATGGCTCACACCTGTAATCCTAGTTATTCAGGAGGCTGAGATCCCAGGATCACAGTTCAAAGCTAGCCCAAGCAGAAAAGTCTCTGTGAGACAATTATCTCCAATTAATCACCAGAAAACTGGAAGTGGAGCTGTGGCTCAAAGTGGTAGAGGATTAGCCTTGAATAGAAAAGCTTATAACACAAAAAGGGACTGGAGACATGAATCAGGTAGTAGAATACCAGCCCAGCAGGCCTCAGTCCCTGAGTTCAATCCTAGTACCACCAAAAACAAAAAGAGTCTTTCTACATTTGACTAGGTTTTTTTTTTTTTACCCACTCTCTTTCCCTTACAATGAAAACAAAGAGAAAAAGAAGGTATTGTGCTGAACAGAGAAGTTACAAGTTTCTGGACATTAAACTTGACTAATTATATTTACCTATTTCTACCAGATTAATCAAATTTGATTGACTAGGAAAACAAATTTCTATAGAGTTCTCCTGATTCAGGGATTTCCTAAGCAAGTTTAAATTCATCATCATGTTGTCTTCTTTTTCTGAAAAGATGAGGAGTAGAATGAGGATGATGTGGAAGAAGGTGGGTCTCACTTTCCCTAGGCCTAACTGAACTTTAACTTCTCTGCAAATGAAGCAACATGGAGCCCTACTCTTTGTTTAAGCCCAAGCACTGGTCATCAGCCTTTGACCTCAGCTCTCCCCTCCTCACCAGCTCCCTCCCCCACTCTGTCCTCTGGACCTCAGTCAGATTTAGAAGAACAGTTTTCAGAGGAGAGATTGCCACAGACTACACTCTTTCCACTTACCCAGCCTTGGGGAATCGTAGCGGCCATGTTTTCCAATAGGATAGGAACTGTGGCTTCTGGAGAAAGGTAAGTGGATAGACTTCCCCTTACAGGTTTTTGTTAGGTTTTCTGACTTCTATAGGGTGACCCCTGGCACCTTTGGAAACACTAACTCCTCTCCCTAGTCTTTAAAATCAGAGGCCTGGGAGTGCCCTCCCTCTCATACCTCTCTCTTTCTAAGGCCTTTTTCAAGCTTCACCTTAGGTTCTTAGGTCAGGACACAAGAGGGAGGGAGAGTCTTTGTGTAAAAATTTACAGTCCAGAAGATGCTCCAAGGGAAATCGCCAGGGCCCGAAATACATCTAAGAGCAGTTGTATGTAATCCACAAGGACCTCTTATTCCCTTTTTGCTCCTCCTTATCCTTGGTTGCCCCACTGCTAAAGATCTAAAGATCTCTGTTACTCTCGACTCACCAGCCAAAGTCCTGTGCCATTTTTTTGGAATAAGATTCCCTCCCTTGGGTACTACAAATCCTCCTCCCCTCCTTGATCTGACTTGTCATTGAAGTCTGGAAGTTAGGTGACGTGTTGTTTGTGCCTAACAGAGCTCTCAGGGGCAGTCCCTGCTCCAGCTATCATTTGTATTTCCAAACATACCTAAAGGATAAAATGGGAAACAGGTAATCCAGATCTTTCTCTCTCTCTCTCTCTCTCTCTCTCTCCTCTCTCTCTCTCTCTCTCTCTCTCTCTCTCTCTCTCCTCTCTCTCTCTCTCCTCTCCTCTCTCTCTCTCTCTCTCTCTCTCTCTCTCCTCTCTCTCTCTCCCTCCCTCCTCCCTCCCTCCCTCCCTCCCTCCCTCCCTCCCTCCCTCCCTCTCTCTCTCTCTCTCCTCTCTCTCTCTCTCTCTCTCTCTCTCTCTCTCTCTCTCTCTCTCTGCTTCTTTATTCCACCTTTCAGCTTCCCCCAGTGTCTCCACTTTCCTATGCTGTTGAATTGGCCTCATACCATGCAGAAAGACAAATCTCCCCAGTAGCCTTCAATTTCCAGCTAGCCCCTTGCTTGCCAAGCAGATTGTCTCAGTGAGTCTTCTCCATGCTCTGCACCTGTCATCTTCACCAAAAGGAGGCTGAGAAGAGTCAGCAGTCATATAGCGACTTCTTTCTTCAGACCCAAAGATCCTAAGCATGTCCCCACTACCTTCTCTTAGCTTCAAAATTATTTTGAAGACTGTCTCTTGGTTTTTGTATTGGGCATCCAAGTTTTCTTAATTTTCCAATCTCACTATCACATATTCGTTTGTTTTGGTTTTGAGGCAGGGTCCTACTCTATATCTTAGGCTGGCGTTACACTAGAGATTCTACTGCCTTGACTCCCTGTGTGCTAGGATTACAGGCATGCACCACCATACCGGCTACAACTTATTTTTTTAAACAATGAGATGAATTTTGTTGTTGTTTAATGAACCCTCATTAGAAGCTGTTACCATTTTCAGGGAACTATTGAGTCACAGAAGCTTACAGAAGGTGGGAGGGTTGTGGTTCAAGGTCAGCCCAAGGGTTAAAGTTCAAGAGACAGCTCCTCCCTCATTTCAGCCAATAGCTGGGCATGGTGGTCCATGTCTGTCATTGCAGCATAACTAGGAGGCTGTAGTCTGGGCAAAAATGAGGGAGCCTATTAAAAAAATAACTGAAGCAAAAAGTGCTGGGGCATAGATCAAGGGGAGAATGCCTGCCTAGCAGGTGAGAGGGCCTCAAGTTCAGTCCCCACTACCACCAAACCAACAAAAAACAGGTAACAAAAATGACGAAGGCCTGAACTAAGGTAGTGGTAGTAACAGGTAAAAGGACAAGAAAGCCAACTGAATGGAATCTGGGGTCTGACCAAACAAGGGGTTTGGGGGAGAAGTCCAGGTCACTCATGTTTCTGAGATAGTTGCCAGGAGACACAAGGGCCGGTCTCCCTCCCTCCGCTGGTGGACGTGCAAGGAAAAGCAGGTGTATGGATGAGAATTGCCAGTTTCACTAAGGAGTCTGCAGGCTTTCTGGGGAGAATTGCCCAGCAAGCACCTGTCTGAGCAAAAGTGACGGCTGGAGCTACAAAGGGATTGGAAGTGTTCAGCGCATAAATGCTGCTTTTGCCGTATTCATGGATCTCTTCTTGTTTAAGATCTCCCGTTCTTTGAGATCCCACTGAGGAGGGACAGCTTCTGGAACTCTCTCCCCCATGCTCTGACACCTAGTGAAGAGTGTGGTCATATTCGTCCCAACAACAGGAAGCTTTATATTCTTTTTCTTTCTTGGTGCTGGGCTTGAACTCAGGACCTGGGCGCTGTCCCTGAACGCTTTTGCTCAAGGTTAGTGCTCTACCACTTGGAGCCACCTCCCGTTTTCTGGTGGTAAATTGGAAAGAAGAATCTCAAGACTGCTCCCCAGGCTGGCTTCAAACCTTGATCCTCAGATCTCAGCTTCCTGAGTAGCTAGGATTACAGGCGTGAGCCCAGGCTGGCTTTGTCCTGCATTCCCTCCTGCTTGTTTCAGAGGCTCTGGCCCTCCGGCCAGCCACGCCAGGTGGGCTGGAGTCGTGCGCTCCTGGAGAAGGTCTGGGGTGGTCAGTGGGTAGGGGGGCTCCCCAGACTCCTTAACTCAGCCGTTCTGCCCCTTTGTAGGAAGATCTGTCTCCTCTCCTTGCTGGTCCTTGGGCTCTGGGGCGGCGCGGCCGTGGAGGACATCTGCACCGCCAAGCCTCGGGACATCCCGGTGAATCCCATGTGCATTTACCGCGCCCCCGCCCCCGAGAAGAAGGCGGCTGAGCTGGGGGCCGCCGACGGGAGGGTCCCGGAGGCCACCAACCGCCGCGTGTGGGAACTGTCCAAGGCCAATTCCCACTTCGCCACCACCTTCTACCAGCACCTGGCAGACTCCAAGAATGACAATGACAACATTTTCCTGTCGCCTCTGAGCATTTCCACGGCTTTTGCCATGACCAAGCTGGGCGCCTGTAATGACACCCTTAAACAGCTGATGGAGGTACAGCCCAAAGTCCCCTGCTGACCCTCCTTGCTTTGGGGTTTCCACAGGCCCAGTGACTCCTAAACTCACACTTCAGGTGACCTGGGGACGGGCCGGGCATTGTGAATCATTACTTTATGTATTAGGGTTCCTTTCTTTCTTTCTTTTTTTTTTTTTTTGCCAGTCCTGGGCTTGAGCTCAGGGCCTGAGCACTGTCCTTGGACTTTCTCAAGGCTAGAGCTCTACCACTTGAGCCTCAGCACCACTTCCAGCTTTTTTCTACGTATGTGGTACCGAGGAATCAAACCCGGGTCTTCATGTATGCTAGGCAAGCACTTTAACCACTAGGCCAAACTCCCAGCCCCTATGGTTCCTTTTTTAAAGGAATATTTTTAATTAATTAAGGAATGACTCCCTGGATGCCTGCTCGCTCTCTCTCTCTCTCTCTCTCTCTCTCTCTCTCTCTCTCTCTCTCTCCTCTTTCTTTCTTCCTTCCTTTCTTTCTTTCTTTGCCGTCCTGTGGTTTGAACTGTCCTGGGCCTGGGCACTGTCCTTGAGCCTCTCTGTGCTCAAGCCTAGCACTATGCCATTTGAGCCACCCCTCCACTTCTGGCTTTTTCTGCTTATGTGGCACTGAGGAATGAAACCCAGGGCTTCATGCGTGGTAGGTAAACATTCTCCCACTACATCACATTCTCAGTTCTGGATGTGTATGCTTTATAAATTCGTGTTTTTATTGATCACAACCACACCCTTCAATATATATATATATTTGGTAGGTCAAGAGGCTTGAACTCTGGGCCTGAACACTGTCCTTAGGCTTTCTCAAGGATAGAGCTCTACCACTAGAGCCATACCACCACCTCTGGCTTTTTCTGTGCATGTGGTACCGAGGAATTGGACCCAGGGCTTCATGCACACTAGACAAGCAATCTACCACTAGGTCACACTCCTGGCCCAAGACTTTCATAGACTTTCTTGCCCAGGCTAACTTTGAACCACTCCATCCTCAGATCTCAGCCTCCTGAGTAGCTAGGATTATAGGCATGAGGTACCTGGACACAAAATATTTTCTTTTCTTCTTTGTGAGATAGGGTCTTACTACATAACCCATGCTGGTCTGGAACTCTCTGTGTCGCTCAGGTTGGCCTCAGACTCCCAATTCTCCTATCACAGTCTCCTAGATTCTGGGATTATAAATTGCACCATCATTCATACATGAATTTTTCAAGAAGTTTTCTAAAAATTATCTATTAAGGGCCTGGAGTTTGGCCTAATGGTAGAGTGCTTGCCTAGCATGCACAAAGACCCGGGTTTGATTCCTTGGTACCACATACTTAGAAAAAGCCAGAAGTGGTGCTGAGGCTCAAGTGGTAGAGCTCTAGCCTTGAGAAAAATCCAAGGACAGTCCTCTGGCTGTGAGCTTAAGCCAGGACTGGCAAAAAATATATATATCTATTAAGTATTTTTTTTTGTCTTTTCTTTTTTGGCACTGGGGAATCGAACCCAGGACATTGCACTTACTAGGCAAGTGTTTTGCCACTGAGCTACATCCCAGCTCTATTAAGTATTTTTAAATGAGAGAAAGCCTGTGTGTCTTACTAGTTCTCTTTTTAGTCATTCTTTTCATTTCTATATTTAGTCATTCATTTGGACTTATTTTTTTTTCCAGTGTTGCCTTGCACCAGGCAGTGTGTGGGAGGTAGAAACTCCCAGTTCCTGCCAGGGTAAGGAAAGATAATTTACCATTTGGTGAGATCAGGCAATGAGTTCTTGTGGATGAAGATTCTAGTATTTTTTTTTTATTTTTTTGTGGGTCATGGAGCTTGAACTCAGCCTGGGCGTTGTCCCGGAGCTCTTCAGCTCAAGGCTACCCCATTACCATGGGCCTGGGCGCTGTCCCTGAGCTCATCAGCTCAAGGCTATAGCTCTACCCTTGAGCCAAGCCTCACTTCCCTTTTCTAGTGATTAACTGGAGATAAGAGTATCAGGTTCTTTTTTGTCAGGTCTGGCTATGAACCTTGATCCTCAGATCTCAGCCTCCTAAGTAGCTAGGATTACAGGCGTGAGCCACCATGCCCGGCTGATTCTAGTATTCTGTACCCAGAACCTGGAGGGCCTGAGAAGCCAAGAAAAGCCTCAGTGATGTGAGAGTATTTTCTGGCTCAGGAAGTATTTAACATAGTAGACCAACTTTGCCCCTCTATCCCAAATCATCAAGAAGATTTTTCCCGGCAAGAAAACATCTGTATATTATTCTAAAGCCTTTTAGAGTTGAATTCTATCTCTTTTATTTCCTTTTTCTTTTATGCTTCCTGCTCTTTTTTGTTTATTTATTTATTTATTTTTAAAAATGTGAGCTGAGCCAGGTGCTGAAGACTGACATTTATAATTCTGGCTGTTCAGGAGGCTGAGATCTGAGGATCACAGTTCATGAGACTTTTTGGGGGATGGGGTCAGTAGTGGGGCTTGAACTCTGGGCCTGGATGCTGTCCCTAAACTCTTTTTGTTTAAGGGTAGCTCTCTAGCACATTGAGCCACAGTGCTACTTCCAGGATCACAGTTCAAAGCCAGCCTGGTCAGGAAAGTCTGTGAGACTCTTATAATTAACCTCAGAAAACTGGGAGTGGTATATTGACTCTAAGTGGTAGAGTGCCAGGTTTGAGTGAAAAAGCTAAGGGACAGTGCCCAGGACCAGAGTTTAATGACTGACAAAAAAGATAAAAAATAAAACCTTAAGCTGAACGTTTATGCTGTGCCAGGCACTGAATCAGAGGAGCTCACAGCTGAGGGGCTGTGGATCAGGAGCTGGCCAGCACAGCAGTCACCACTCATGTTAACCAACTGCTTTATGAATGGTACCATTTTGCTTGTTTGTGTATTGCTTCCTTAGGTTTTTAAGTTCAATACCATCTCTGAAAAAACATCTGATCAAATCCACTTCTTCTTTGCCAAACTAAACTGCCGACTCTATCGAAAAGCCAACCTATCCTCCCACTTGGTAGCAGCCAACCGCCTCTTTGGAGAAAAATCCCTTACCTTCAATGAGACCTACCAGGACATCAGTGAGGTGGTCTATGGGGCCAAGCTCCAGCCCTTGGACTTCAAAGTGAGTTGCAGGTGTTGTCCCTAATCTCAGAGTTCTTCCTCTTATATGGAGAGTGCACTTCTATGCTAGTTGAAGACTGGTGAAAGACTGGCTGTAAATCATAATCCCTAAAATTCCCATTCTTATTTACAAGCTCAATAATAAAATGATATCTGTGGCTTAGATTATAAAGCCTGATCTGGAAAAAAAACAAAAATGAAATAATGAATTCATTTCACCCACCATGTTCTAATATTTTCTAAAGGCTACGCAAGATGGGAGGATAAACAAAATAATGTTTGTCACAAGGAATTAGAGAATCCAGTCGAACTGAGCACATGTGGTTAAATTTGCTTCCTGTTCTCCTTAGGAAAATGCAGAGAAGTCTCGAATAACCATCAACAATTGGGTAGCCAATAAGACTGAAGGCCGCATCACGAACGTCGTTCCATCGGACGCAATCAATGAGTTCACTGTCCTGGTGCTGGTTAACACCATTTACTTCAAGGTACTAAAAAGGGTCCTGGAGAGAGCACAAGGACTTCTTTTTACAATTCAGCTTATCCTCTTTCACATATCTGGACATGTGAAAAAGTCCATGCATAGTCTAGGCACAAATATAAATATCCTGAGAACCCAGCATTTTTGTGACCATGGCTGTTAGGATCAGGTCCAGAGAACCTGGGGCCCAGGCTGAGACAAAGTATGATACTTACAAACTCAGCATCCCCAGTTGTCAGGTTCGTATTTAGTGATAAATTCTCATATGTATATATTCTGCCATTCAGCTAATCCATTTAAGACCTGGGACAAAATGACAGAGTTTACTGACTCTGTCCTCAATGGTGGCTTTCCCCATTTTCTGGAATAGCCTTTACAGTGACACCCAGTTATCTATGCCTGAAGCTTCTATACCTGCAGCTGCTAGCTTTAGATTTAGGCTTACCTCAGACTTAGCAATGTCCCTGCTATCTGACCATGCTGATGGCTTAGTTTTACTCAGAGAGTCAGGAATTCCAGTTTGATCCCATTTGGGAAGGAGAAGGGAAAATGTAGAGGGAATACACAGATCATTGGCACAAAAGCGGACCACCAGTGAAAGGTGAATGGAGCAGTGGCTTCTGCACAAATGTGCATTTTTTTTCTCCTTTCTCTGAGGCCCAGAGCTTAGCTAGCACCGGTGTTGCCAAACCCACTGACTCTTGGGAGTTCTTGCTCCCCAAGAACAGAGTAACCTGCATATCCAAAATACATTACCCTTTATACCATTTTTTGGGGGGGTGGGTCATGGGGCTTGAACTCGGCCTGGGCACTGTCCCTGAGCTCTTCAGTTCAAGGCTACTATTCTACCCTTGAGTCAATCCTCACTTCCCTGTTTTCTAGCGGTTAATTAGAGATAAGAGTGTCAGGTTCTTTTGTGCCTTGGCTGGCTTTGAACCTTTATCCTCCGATCTCAGCCTCCTGAGTAGCTAGGATTACAGGCGTGAGCCACCACACCCAGCTTATCCTTTATACCCTTTACACAATTCGCTGTTTATTAGTCCTCTTCATCCTCACAGCATCACAAATGAGAACTTGAATCACTCATACCCAATTATTTGCGTGTGTGTGTGTGTGTGTGTGTGTGTGTGTGTGTGTGTGTGTGTGTGTACTGGGACTTGAGCCCAGAACCTCATGCTCTCCTTTTTTTGTTTTTGTTTTTCTTCCTCAAGGTTGGCACTCTACCACTTGAACTAAAGAACCTCCAATTCTGGCTTTTTGTTGATTAGTTGGGGATAAATGTTTCACGGGTTTATCTGGCCTGGCTAGATGACCTTGACCCTCTATCCTAAGCTCTCAGCCTTCTGAGTAGCTAGGATTACAGGCATGAGCCACTGGCATCTGGCCCACAGTTCTAAAATTGGCCCACAGGATCTAAAATTATTAGATCCTGCCTCACCTGTTGAGTGTGAGAATCTGTGTTAACTCACCTGAGGCTTTTCTATGCCCCAATTTCTGCATCTATAAAGTGGTAATTTTAGTCTTATGAGCATTACTCATAGGATTACTGATAGGACTGAATAAGTGAATACATATAAAATGCTTAGTGTTGTACTTGTACATCCTCAGTGTACAGAGTCAGCATTTGAAGCTCCTAATCTTATAAGTGAGAACCATCACTCCAAAGCATTAAGTGAGCTTGCCCTGGTGGCTCATACCTATAATCCTAGCTACTCAGGAGGCGGAGATAGGAGGATTCCAGTTCAAAGCCAGCCTCTGGCAGGGAAGTCTGTGAGAGTCTTATCTCCAATTAACCACAAGTAAACTGGAAGTGATATGGCACTATGGCTCAAACTGATGGGGCACTGATTTCAGCAGAACTCAGGGATAGCACTCATGGGGAAATCAAGCCTCATGATGGACAAAAGGAAAATGGAAAGGAAAAGAGTTAAGGGTTTTGTCTCAAGAACAAGGAATCAGAGGTCAGAAAGTCAACCAGGGCTCACCCTCTGCCTAGCAAGGCTCTATAGAACCCTGGGGCTGTCGTCTCTGCCTGGTCCCCATTCATCAAGAGAAGACCCCAGAACTTTACAGGTTACCTCTGGGGTAGAGGCTGGGGGTTGCAGACAGCCAAGATGAGTATACAAACACAAAGAAGCTTGTAGGTTGTTATTGGTGTAACCTTACAATTGGGTTGAGATTTTTCTGACTGCAAAAACAATACTGCTGAAAAAATCTGAGAAACACAAAACAAAGCTCATGAAGTCATCACCAAATTACTGATTGTATTTTCATACCTTTTTCTTAGCTATATGTACATTATTTATTACTACATTATGTTTGTTGTTGTTGTTCATGGGGCTTGAACTCAGGGCCTCAGCGTTGTCCCTGAACAATTTCAGGCAAGGCTAGCACTCTGCCACTTTGAGCCACAGCCCCACTTTCAGTTTTTGAGTGGTTAATTGGAGATAAGAGTCTCACAGGGATTTTTTTTTTTTCTGTCGGGACTGGCTTTGAACTGCAACCCTCAGAGCTAAGCCCCGGAGTAGCTAGAAATATGGGCAGAGCCCCTGGCGCCCGGCTTCTATGTCCATTGCTAATGTAATAAAATAGTGAGGACGGCCCACCTCGTTCTCCCGAGGATGTTTGTTTTCTTCCTGCTCTGTATTCTCCAACACGTCTGTTCTTGCAGGGTCTGTGGAAGTCCAAGTTCAGCCCTGAGAACACAAAGAAGGAGCCGTTCTTCAGGGCGGATCACCAGTCGTGCCTCGTGCCTATGATGTATCAGGAAGGCAAATTCCGGTACCGGCGAGTGGCCGAAGGCACCCAGGTGCTGGAGCTGCCCTTCAAAGGCGACGACATCACGATGGTGCTGGTGCTGCCCAAGCCGGAGAAGAGCCTGGCCAAGGTGGAGCAGGAGCTCACGCCCGAGCTGCTGCACGAGTGGCTGGACGCCCTGGAGGAGACGATGCTGGTGGTGCACGTGCCGCGCTTCCGCGTGGAGGACAGCTTCAGTCTGAAGGAGCGCCTGCAGGACATGGGCCTGGTGGACCTGTTCAGCCCCCACAAGTCCCAGCTCCCAGGTGGGTCTCCATCCGCGCCTCTGCCCTCCCCGTGGGGGCTCGGACCCCAAGGAAGCACTCAAAGAAGAGGAGACCAAGGGGCTGTGGTGCTCACGGGGAAAAGTCTCCGCTAGAGGATGAAGTCGCTGAGGTTCACGGCAGAAAGAAGCAGGGGTGGCAGCTCACACTGGGAAGCTCGCCTTCTAAGACTGTGGTAGAAGGAGCAGGATTTTGAAGCCTTCGGAGGCTCTCTAAAAAGACATCTCAAACCAATAAAATAAGCTGTGATCCTACTACTCCAGAGGCCAGGTCAAAGGATGGCAGCTAGACACCACCCCATTAGGGAAAAAAAAAAAATGATGATACTTCATCTTCAATGAGCCAGTCAAATGCCAGATTGGGGGGCGTGGTTCAAGTGGTAGGGTACCAACTGTGAACAAGAAAGTTGAAAGAGAGCATGAGGCTCTCAGTTCAAGCTCTAGTATTGGTTGGTAAAATAAATAAAGTGGGCTGGGAGTTTGGCCCAGTGGTAGAGTGCTTGCCTAGTATGCACAAAAACCTGGGTTCTATTCCTCAGTACCGCATACATAGAAAAAGCTGGAAGTGGTGCTGTGGCTTAAGTAGTAGCCTTGAGAAAGCCCAAGGACAGAGCTCAGGTCCTGAGTTCAAGCCAGAACTGGCAATAAATATAAATGAATACATACATACATACATACATTCATACATACATACATACATACATACATACATACATACATAGCCAGTGGCTCATGCCTGTAATCCCAGCTCCTCAGGAAGCTGAGAGCTGAGAATTGTGGTTCAAAGCCAGTCCCTGGCTTTGAAAAATCTCTGAGATTTTTTTTATCTCTAATTAATCACCAGAAAATTGAAAGTACAACTATGGCTCAAAATGGTAGGTGCAGTCCTTGAGCTCTTCTGCTCAAGGCTAGTTCTCTAACACCTGGGTTCAAGCCCCACACTGACAAAAATAAATCAATTAATTAAAAAGAAAAGAAAATAGCTAGAAATGGTAATGTGTGCCTGTAATCTCAACTACCGAAGAGGCAAAAGCAAGAGGAAATGACATTTGAGGCAACCTCTCAAGGGTAGACTATATTTTAAAAACAAAATAACCATAAAAAGACTAGAGGTATATAGTTCAAGTGGTGTTAAGTCTTGCCTAGCATGTGTGAGGCTCTGGGTTCACTGAAAAAACAAATAAGTAAATTGTTATTAAAGTATCTTAAAAAAACACAAAATATATATCACTTGGTAGTTGGACTTTACTGGGCTGTCTTTAATCCAGTTTTAAAGTTAGCGCTTCTTTTTTTTTTTTTTTGCCAGTCCTGGGCTTGAGCTCAGGGCCTGAGCACTGTCCTTGGACTTTCTCAAGGCTAGAGCTCTACCACTTGAGCCTCAGCACCACTTCCAGCTTTTTTCTATGTATGTGGTACCGAGGAATCGAACCTGGGTCTTCATGCATGCCTGGCAAGCACTTTAACCACTAGGCCAAACTCCCGGTCCCAAGTTAGCGCTTCTTTAAAAAAACATTTTCTGGGAGTTTGGCCTAGCATGCACGAAGACCCGGATTCCATTCCTCAGTAGCACATACATAGAAAAAACCCGGAAGTGGTGCTGTGGCTCAAGTGGTAGAACACTTGAGGAAAAAGTCCAAGGACAGTACTCAGGTCCTGAGTTCAAGGCCCAGGACTGTTAAAAAAAATTAAAAAACATTTTCTGCTGGGTATGATGACTCACGCCTGTAATCCTAGCCACTCATGAGGCTGAGATCTGAGGATCATGGTTCAAAGCCAGCCCGGGCACTAAAGTCCTGAGACTTTTTTTTTTTTTTTGCCAGTCCTGGGCCATGAACTCAGGGCCTGAGCACTGACCTTGGACTTTCTCAAGGCTAGAGCTCTACCACTTGAGCTTCAGCACCACTTCTGGCTTTTGTCTATGTATGTGGTACCAAGGATTGAACCTGGGTCCTCGTGCATGCTAGGCAAGCACTCTACCACTAGGCTAAACTCCAAGCCCCAATCCTGGGACTCTTATCTCCAATTAACCACAAGAAAAACCCAAAAGTGGAGCTGTGGCTCAAGAGATAGGGAGAGCAGTAGGCTTGTGCTGAAGAGCTCAGGGACAACGTGCCCAGGCCCAGAGTTCAAGTCCTACAACTGACCAAAAAATCTTTTTTTCTACACTGAAATAACCCTTCTTTTTATTTTAAGAAGAGACCACCTTTATTCCCTTGAAAGAGCTGAAGCATGAGATTAAATTTATATGAATAAGCCCAGAGTACTTATTATTTTAATGAGCATTTATTATGGGATACCCTTAGGTCAAGCTCCCAGGATTTCAAATTTTCAAAAAAAGCCCCAAGGGACCTTTTCATTCAAACTGATCCCCCTTCTGGAGGTGGAAAGGAGTCCTAAGTCTTCCATCTCAGAGCCTTCTCTGGTCTTCCTTGCAGGGATTGTTGCAGATGGCGGGAATGACCTTTATGTCTCAGACGCATTTCACAAGGCATTTCTTGAGGTGAGTGCATCTTTCTTCCTCTTACAATGCTTTTCTGCCACTGTATGTTTCAAGGCATCAGCAGCTCCCATGATTTCTAACTCTGGCCTTCTTGCTGCACTTGTTTTTATGCTATAGATAGGTATCAGATGCACGAACAGCAGGATACCACGGGGGAAGAGGCCTGTTTTCAGAGTCTTAATTCTCTAATCCCCAGGCTCCATTAGGCCTGCTGGTTCCCCACGGGGAGCCTCAGGGTCTGACTGGTCTCCTCAGATCCCCTCCTGCAGAAGGCCAAACAGGGCACCAACACTTAGGAGGAGGATGACAAAGGGACAGGAACCACTAAGAAGGAATCCCTTTAAGGGGCCTAGTGGTAGAGGGCTTGCCTAGCATGTGTGAAGACCTGGGTTCGATTCCTAGGTGGCACCCACATACACAGAAAAAGCTGGAAGTGGTGCTGTGGCTCAAGTGGTAGAGTGTTAGCCTTGAGAAAGCCCAAGGCCAGTGCTCAGGCCCTGAGTTCAGTCACAAGGACTGGCAAAAAAAAAAAAAAAAAAAAAAGAAGGAATTCATTTAAGAAAATGGAAAATTGGACTCTGGTGGCTTATGCCTAATGCTAACCACTGAGGAGGCTGAGATCTGAGGATCATGGTTCAAAGCCAGCCTGAGGAGGATGGTCTGTGAGACTCTTATCTCCAGTTAACCACCAGAAAACTGGAAATGGTGCTGTGGCTCAAAGTGGTAGAGGGCTAGCCTTGAGTGAAAAAGCTTAAGGATGGTATGAGTTCAAGCCCCATGACTGACCGAAAAATAAACCCAAACCATCTAGTAAGTTTGAAGGTGGACAGGGGCAGGGCCTATGGTGTAGGGTGCTTGCCTAGCAGGCCCCAGGACTGACAACAACAACAACAAAAAAAAAAAAAAAAAAAAAGGGCTGGGAGTTTGGCCTAGTGGTAGAGTGCCTGCCTTGCATGCACCAAGACCTGGGTTCGATTCCTTGGTACCACATAGAAAAAAGCTGGAAAAAGCTGGAAGTGGTGCTGAGGCTCAAGTGGTAGTGTTAGCCTTGAGAAAGTCCAAGGACAATGCTCAGGCCCTGAGCCCTAACCCAGGACTGGCAAAAAAAAAAAAAGAGTTGCTGGTACTGGCATGTGTGTGTACACACACACACATGTATATATGTGTACATACATACATATATATATATATTGTGAGGGAGAGCATTGCAGAAAATGAGTCAGGTGGGTACATTAAGCCACCTTATAAGGGTTAACAATGCACACTGGGTGATGAGGTTGGAGGAGTCTTACAGGGAAGCAGACAGTGAGGAATCATATGGAGCCCTAGGTAACATACAGCTGGTGGAACTTCTAGTTCTCCAACTTGCAGGCCAGGAGCATTAACTAATCATCTGGCAAGGACCTCCAGCCTCTGCATCTCTATTTACAAGATCTTCAGGGATTCTTGTTTCTTTTTTTAGCAACAGTCTTGGAGCTTGACTCAGCGCCTGGGCACTGTCCCTTGATCTTTCTCTTTTTTTTTTGCCAGCCCTGGGCTTGAGCTCAGTGCCTGAGAACTATCCTTGGACTTTTTCAAGGCTAGAGCTCTACTGCTGGGCCTGAGTACCACTTCTGGCTTTTTTCTATGTATGTGGTACTGAGGAATCAAACCCAGGTTTTCGTGCCTGCTAGATAAGCAAGCTACCATTAGGCCACACTCCTGGCCCATAATCTTCTTTTCTTCAAGGCTAGCAGTCTACCACTTGAGCCACAGCCCCACTTCTGGCTTTTTCTGTTTATGTGGTACTGAGGAATTGAATCCAGAGCTTTATGTGTGCTAGGCAAGCACTCTACTGCTAAGCCACATTCCCAGCTGCTTTTTTTATTTTTGGCCAGTCTTGGATCTTGAACTCAGGGCCTGGGCACTGTCCTTGGGCTTTCTCAAGACTTGTACCCTACCACTTGTGCCACAGTGCCACTTTGGCTTTTTCAGTGTTTGTGGTACCTAGGAATCAAACCCAGGGCTTTGTGCATGCTAGTCAAGCACTCTACCCACTAGGCCACATGCCTAGCTCTTCAGGGATTCTGATGTACAGTTGGAATTGGAAATCATGGTGTGAACTGTTCTTTGTGGAAGCCAAGGCTGGGTGGGAAAGGAGAGGATTCAAATGTTAGGGAAGCCAATAGGATAAGGAGATTGACAAGGGGGAAAAAAAAGAGACATTGTTGTTATCTAAGAGAAATATTTCAGGGTGTGGTCAAGTGAACATAATTCCAGAGTCCAAACTCAGGGGTAACTGTGTTGTTACAATGAAAGTGGAAGGATTGGGGCCAGGAGGAAGCCAAGAGACTCAAGGACCCTGGCAAAGCTGTACTCTGCTCATAAATTTAGACCTAGAATGAGTGTAGGATAGATAACGTGAGGGAGAAGAGGCCAAGAGGAGCATGGAAGAGGGGAAAAAATCTTCATGAATCAGCTAAACTCCAAGAAAAAAAATGAAGATGAGCAGAGTGATACTCTGGGTCATTAGGCAATGTTTTCTGAAAGGAGAAACTATTCTTTCAACTTTTGCCAGTTCTACTATACCAGTCGAGCTCTAGCTCTATACCACTGATAGCTTATGACTCCAAGAAAAAAAAAAAATCCCTGGACCAGGAGTATGGCTTAGTGGTACAGTGCTCACTTAGCATGCACAAAACCCTGGTTCCATTTCCCAATACCATGTACACAGAAAAAACTGGAAATGGCTCTGTGGCTCAAGTGGTAGAGTGCTAGCTTTGAGAAAGCCCAAGTACAGTGCTTAGGCCCTGAGTTCATGCCTCCAGACTGGCAAAAAGAAAGAAAGAAAGAAAGAAAGAGAGAAAGAAGGAAAGAAAGAAAGAAAGAAAGAAAGAAAGAAAGAAAGAAAGAAAGAAAGAAAGAAAGAAAGAAAATCCCATCTAGCCAGGCATGGTGACTCACGCCTGTAATCCTAGCTACTGAGGAGGCTGAGATCTGAAGATTGCAGTTCAAAGCCAGCCTGGGCACTAAAGTCTTTGAGACTCTTTTATTAACCACTAGAAATTCAGAAGTGGTGCTGTAGCTCAAGCCTTGAACTGAAGAGCTTGGGGACAGTGCTTAGGCCCAGAGTTCAAGCCCCACAACTTAGGGTGGGAGGAATCCCATCCAGATGATGGGCTACATTCTTTTGTTTTCTGTTGGTTGTGGGTCTTGAACTCTGGGCCTGAGCACTGTCCCTGAGCTCTTCAGCTCAAGGCTACTGCCCTACCCATGAGCCACAGCACCACTCCTGATTTTCTGGTAATTAATTGGAGATAAGGGTCTCATGGACTTTAGTGCCCTAGCTGGCTTTGAACCATGATCCTCAGATCTCAGCCTCCTGCGTAGCTAGGATTACAGGGGTAAGCCACTACACCTGGCAGGGCTACATTCTTTTCATAAGCCTTATTTAGGTCTCAGTGGGTTAATGGTACCTGGGATTTTGATGCTCTAAGAGTAAAACTATTTCAACAATTAAAGCTCTAGTCTTTTTTTTTGCCAGTCCTGGGCTTGGGCTCAGGGCCTGAGCACTGTCCCTGGATTTTCTCAAGGCCACAGCTCTACCACTTGAGCCACAGCACCACTTCTGGCTTTTTGCTATGTGTGTGGTACCAAGAAATTGAACCCAGGTCTTCGTGCATGCTAAGAAAGCACTCTACCACTAGGCCAAACTCCTGGCCCCATATCTTTTTTTTTTTTTTTTTTTGGGTCGGTCATGGGACTTGAACTCTGGGCCTGGGTGCTGTCCCTGAACTTTTCAGCTTAAGGCTAGCACTCTACCACTTGAGCCACAGAGCTACTTCCAGTTTTCTGGTGGTTAATTGGAGATAAGAGTCTCATTGACTTTTTTGCCCCTTTGAAACTCGATCGTTAGATGTCAGCCTCCTGAGTAGCTAGGATTACAGACACAAGTCACCAGTGCCAGCTTAAAGCTCTACTCTTGAGAGTCAGAATCTCTTTTAGAGGCTGGTACAAAATGGTCCTGTCATGCCATGTTCAATGAACCCAGGAGAAATGTGACAATTTTTAGTACATCCAGATTTCTGGGTCAGGGCTATCTGAGAGGAGCTCTTGCAAAGCTTGGATGAGCACAAGAGCATGACATTCAGTGGCTCAAAGAATAAGGACAAGTAGGGTTCTGCAGGAAACCCCATCTTACCCAAACTATTTGCTACTGGAAAGCAAATGGCCTTGCTAAGAGTTGCTGAGTGTGTGGACGATTTGCCTGTCCATGCTAAGCTGCAGAGTGGCTCATGGAGCAGTTTTGTTTCTTGTGACCTGCAGGTAAACGAGGAAGGCAGCGAGGCCTCAGCAAGCACTGCCATTGTGATTGCTGGCCGTTCCCTGCTCCCCAGCCGGGTGACCTTCAAGGCCAACAGGCCCTTCCTGGTTTTGATCAGAGAAGTTACTCTGAACACCATTGTCTTCATGGGAAGAGTAGCCAACCCTTGTGGTAACTAAAGTAGTCTCTTTGCACCTCTTGTTATTTTTCTGTTCATGGACAGAAGTACAAAATAAATACTACTTCCAGCACACAATGATGAATGGAATTGACCACCTGAAATGGAGAAGGACAAACATGCTATGGGGCACTAGGTAAAAAAGATGTTTCAATTACTGTACCCAGGGACCACACCTGGGTCAAGAAAATGAGAGAAGTAAAAAAAAATTAAGAAAACAAAGCTGGGCGCGGTGGCTCACACCTGTAATCCTAGCTACTCAGGAGGCTGAGATCTGATGATTGCAGTTCAAAGCCAGCCTGGGCACTAATGAGACTCTTAACTTCAATTAATCACCAGAAAACTGGAAATGGAGCTGTGGCTTCAGGGGTAGGGCGGTAGCCGTGAGTTGAAGAGGTCAGGGACCATGCCCAGGCTCAGAGTTGAAGCCCCATGACCAATTAAAAAAAAAAAAAAAGAAAGAAAAGAAAACAAGAGGGGAAACGTGGTAGCACCTATCTGTAATACTCCATATTCAGAAGGCAAGGTCAGAGGATTTCAAGTTTGATGTGTCAGCATGGGCTATACAGTGAGTTCTAGGACATTCTGGGATACAGAGACTGCCTCAAAAAGGCAAGGGAAGGAGGGAGGGACAATGAAATTGAGAATATATATATGTTACTGTTTCATTCTGAGGGATGGCAGACATCCTGAAGGGGTAGGGGCATTTGGTTCTCAGTATTTTCCTCCAACTGAAAACTTCCAAACACTGTTAACAAGTTAATCTCTATAAACAGAAAAGACAAAAATTCAAGTCTGAGTATTAAACCATTTATTTCTCAAACCACTCACATGCATAATGTTCTTTTATACAGTGTTAAAATAAAGAGGAAATGCATTTTTATACAAACAGAACTTCAAGTATACATTAATAGACTTTTTAGATTACTAACAAAGTTGCTAAGATTCCATTCACATTATTTTTAAAGCTGTTCAACGAGAAAGCTTTTGCTAAACGGCTTTAAATATGTTTTTATAAACCCATATCTTAACTCTTCCTTTGAATTTCCCTCCCCCAACCCCAGTCTTGCACCCTACCCCCAACACAACAGGGCTCTAGGAGACATGCCAGCTCTCCAAGGACTATTGGCTTGTTGTCAGGGGAAGGACAGAATCTACAGGAGGAGAGTCTGAGAACACCTGCCAAGTTAAGGGAGAAAAGATACTCAGAGACAACACAAATCTACTTAAGAGTTTGGTCTTGACTTTTAATCAAAAAGTCTAAGCCTCCCATAAAACTACACGGAAGTTTCTGCAATTTGGTCTGTAAGAAGAAGCTTCCAAAGTAAGAGCTTGTGTTTTTTGTTGTTTATTTTTTTTTAATTTAGTGGTTGCTTCTTTTTTCCTTTGGCAGGGCATGGGTAGGGGGAGCTTACCAATAGGTGTCACTTGATGTTAACATTAAGAAACTGGGTTAATTTGACAGGGACTGATGTAAAATTTTCCCTCTTCAACTCTCCTCCTGAAGTAATCTGGCCTCAGGGTCAGGAACCACCATTCTCCTTAAGAATTAAAGTGCATTTTTTTCAGTAAGGGGGAGGGGAGAGGTGAAGGTTTACACTTAAGTGATGATTAAAGGGGTAGGTATGAGGAAATTCTATTCCTACATATAGGTATGTATAAAGGTCATAACAAAAACAGGTAATCTTAGGGATAAGATGCATAAAGTCAGTCTAGCATTCTCAGAGTGCCAAGAGCACTGTCCTGGCTCCCTGACTTTTTTGAGGCATCTTTACTATTAATGGAGTAGTTGCTGCAGATAAATGACACAAATCTCAAACATTAGATTTTCTTCAAAGGGGGAAAAAAAAACAGACTAGTAGGTTCTTATAGTTAAAAATACTCTAACCCAGTCCCTTTAAGGGATAACATTTTAGAAACTGATTGTCTGTTTTAAAATGAATTATTCTCCATTGGCAAGTTGTGACTAATTGTTGTTAGGTAAGTTTGCTGCTTACAAATCTTACTGTGGCCTTTTGAAACCCAGGAAGAGGCAGGCATAGTTGATTCTCAGTATCAACAGAGGGGGTGGTGATGGTAGTGAAATCTTCCTATCTCTGATAGCTCCCACAAGAGTCTTATTTTACAATTTACTTTAAATGCTTTACTGTTTCTGGGGAAAACCTTTAAGTTTTCCAAAGAGAAGTAAATGCTACATTATCAGCTGTATGAAAAGAGATGGGCTCAAGATGAGAAGGGGGAAACTCGACCTGGATTCTGGCCTGTGAGTCCAGTGTGATCTGCATTTCACAGTGACCAGTGGGAAGGCACACTGCCAGAGACAGGTAGAAGGGAGACAGCTGTCACCCGTCATATAAGCACCATAGAGAACAGCTGGACAGATTTCCTGCAGACTGAGTCCAGCTGAAGGAAACCAAATTTCTGCTACATTGACTTTTCTCTCTTTGAACCCTCAACCTTCTCTTTGCCTCTTGGAGGCAGACTGAGTGGGTCCCATCTTCAAGTGATAAGGAACAAGGAAATCGAAATGCTCTTCCAATGTGTTTCTCCCTTCACTTAGGTAGGCTGACATGCCCCAAATCCTGAGTTCGGATTTTAGATTTTTAAAGAGGAAGGAAGCCATTGGTTCCTGATGGAACTGGCAAATTCATGCCATCAGAGCACAAAAATACTGCAACAGGTTAAAACTGAACATAGATCACAGCAAATGAAAAGCTACTGAGCTGAGATAGAACACATTTCCTTTGCCTATAGTTTGGGAGTGCTTGCTTTCCTTTTATTAAGGGCCAAGGGATGGGGCAAGCAGTGAGACTGCAGTCAGCTTAGTCTTTGTTTAGCTATTTCAGAGAGATTTCCTAAGGGATGAAGAGTGTCAATAAGCCAATGTATTAGGGCATTTGAAAATGACTTACGTTCACAGTCCTGATAGGCAATTCCTGCTAGGGAATTATTTTTTTCTTCTTTGCTCAAAAAATATCTACACATTTATATATTTATCTTTTATTATTACTTTCCATGCTCCTCTTCTCTCTACTCTCCAAAAATGTAACATCCAGTGTGGTATAATTTGCATGGAATTAACAATGCTTCACAGTACTCCACAAAGTTCCTCAGTGTGAAAACCCTAAGGGGCTGCTCTCTGGGTGTCCCAAAGGCTATTGCTTTTCTAGTCTACTAACAAGATGCCTTCAGCAAATTTTCTAAGGCATGGAAGATATGTCCTCTGACATTGCAGCATTTACATGTTAAGTAACAAGGTCTAATCTACTTTAACAGTTTCTCACAGTCTGAGGCCAATTCAGTTCTCTGTGCTAACCAGATTTTCCCCTCAACCTACACTATTTGAAGTTCAAATTATCAATTACTCATAGACAATATATGAATTTTGTTATCTAGAATACTCTCAAAAGGAAGCCTGCTACAATGAATTTGTTCTTTAAACACATATCTCTTCATAAGTTAGAGGTCACTTAGGTAGCTAGTTTAACAGTGGTTCTCACTTTAATGGTTAATGAAATAATTGTTCCATTCCCTTTACACATACAAGGTATGATAGGTGGCTAACAAAGTGTGACAACTATTAAAACATCTTTACTACGTAGGGTGAGTAAAATGGAAATATGGAACATTGTTTGGCAATTACTGGCCTAAGTATCTTGACATACTTGAACAAAGATCTAAAAGGATTCATTTCACATAATTAAAAAAAAATTCAGCCTTAGCTAGTTCATTTCATTAAAAAACTAACAGCCAAGGAAAAATGAGAGTCACTTGACACAGAAATCCCACTGAGAAGACAGGTTAAGGGACAATCAAATGTATTATGAGCACCTCTTACAGGACCCTTCTCCATTAATTTTCACATTGCTTCCTGTTTGTTTTAAAATAAGAATCACTGTAGGCAGCTTTGGGCTTGGCTCTTATAATACATTCAAGTGTCTATTTCAGCTAGCAGAGATGAAATCTCTACTCAGATCACATATACAAAGGGAAGAGAATCCTGGAGACCAGACCTTGACAACTGCTTACATATTAACTTATTTGGTATAAAGATGGATGGATCGCAGCATTGCCCTCCAGAATCACGCTAAGAAATGGATGACGCGTTTTATCAGTGGAGCTCTGGCTCACTACTTGAAATAGAGAGCCATATCTGGGATATCAATAGGCATAGTCTGTGTTAAGCAAATGAGCTTGAGGTTAGCCTGCTAGGACCACAAAGGATTACCAAGGAAACCTTGACTGCACATTAGATTTATCTAGGCATTTTTTTTTTCTTTTTTGGTTTTGGGATTGAATCTAAGGCCTTGCACATGACAAGCACAAGCTGCACAACTGAGCTATACCTGCCCAACTCTTAGAAGACGTTTCAAAATTCAGGTTGTTCAACAGTCCAATTAAATATGAATGACTACGAGGGGGGGTCCTAACCAAAATTAATGTGTAGCTAAGATAGAGAAATACTTGTTTAGGTCAACTAGTTCTGTAATAAAAATCAGTAAGACTAGTGTTTAACCAAGCAAGAAGAAAGAATCTACGGCTTTCTTCAAGAGCCATGAACTTCAAATGCCTTATTAAATTGTCTAGACATTTACCACTTTTTTTTTTTTTTTTGTGGGTCATGGGGCTTGAACTCAGCCTGGGCGCTGTCTCTGAGCTTTTCTGCTTAAAGTTACATACAGCCCTACTCCTGGGCCTGAGCATTGTCCCTGAACTTTTCAGCTCAAGGCTACCACCCTACCCTTGAGCCAAGCCCCACTTCCACTTTCTAATTGGAGATAAGGACAAGACTCTGGGAACAAACAATAAACCAGTGGGAAAACTTTCCTAAAGAAGAATTAATTTGTGAGTTTAGAATATCAGCAGATAGCAGAATGGGGACTATTCCATGGTTAAACAGAACAAAGTTTTGGTGAATTGATCCATATGATTTACCATAGCATCTTCCAACAAGGCTGGTACTGCAGTCCAGCAGAAACTATCAGTTGTCACTTATGATGTACTCTTGTCTCTTTAATTGGAATATAATGTTGTCTATATTCCCACTTGCCCAACCTGAAGTCACAAGGAAAATACTTAATTATCTAATAATTATCTAAAATGTAGGGAGTGAAAATTAAGGATCTCTCCTTAATTTCCTCCCCTAATCAGAGAATCCCTGCTTACTCATTACAGCTAGTCAGAGCATTACAATGATGCAAGTGCTCCAGGATAATCTACAAGGTTTTAGTCCCTGCTCAGCTCTCACAGGCATTCAAGAGGGAGGGAAGATGACCTGGCTCAGTGTATACACACCCCAATAGGAACTCAGCGGAGCGCTACACTGGAGTTAAAGATTAGGTGGTGACAAATGTTATCACGGGGGAAGGGGGGGTGGAGATGAAGCCAGCAGGAGGATGGAAGGAGAAAGCAAAGCAAGGTTTAAGGGTGTGATGGAAACAGTTGATATACATATTTGAAAATGAGTAGTAAAAATCAAAAATTGCTTTAAAAAAGTGAAGGGAAAAGGAAGAATAACAGTGGAAGTGAATCTGATTAAATACATTGTATGCATGTGTGGAAATTTTATTGCAGCGACGCCCCTTTGTACAAATAATATACACTAATAAAAAAAAAGAGAAAAAAAAATAGGTGGTCACCCTAGTGGCACTTTACTACTAAAATTAAGTTTGTGGATGTGTATAATACTAAAAATCTATACAACAGGTATAGGCAATTAGAAAAAAAAAAGACTATCTTTTTGGGGCTGGGATACAGCTCAAATCCTACAATATCTGCACAGCAAGAGCATGCTCCCTAACCCCCAAAATATCTTTGGAGTGACTAAAAGCAAAATAGGTCATTTGAAAATTCATGTCATGCAAGTTCATGTAAGATAATCGACAGAAGTCATTATCAGGAAAATATAATACTCTAGGCCCCTAAAATGTTTTATAAATGACATTTTAGAAAGGTGAGAATTCAACAATATTTGACATCATTCAAAGGAATTGAACACATCTTTTAAAACAAATAAAAATAGTTGGGTGTGCACCTGTCATCTCAGCACTTTGGAGGTTGAAGGTAGACCATCATGAGTGTGAGGCCAGCCTAGGTTACAGAGCAAAACCCTGCCACAGAACAAAACAAGCTTCTCCCCCAAGAGACTCTACCTCTACTAGATACTTGCAAACGGAAGTCTGCAGATATAACCACCAAGCCCAAGTGTTCTGCAACTGATTGGGACAAGAAAAACCAAAACATGAACATTTTACACATGAAAAGAATTTCAGATACTGTGGCCTCTATATTTTTGGATCTGGTTTTCTTCTGTTTGTTGCTCAAAGCTATACTTCAGCCAAAGTGCTCAGAGGTAGAGGAGCTGAAATGAGTACAGAAAAGAATGGGGTAGACAGTGGCCGAGGCTGAGGAATCAGCTTCTTGCCCAAATACTACAGGGCAATTGTGATTACGCTCGGTCATTAGAGGGAGGTAGAATATCCTAAGTTGACTGACTTACTTGCCTTCTTTAAACACCTTTTTCAAAGAAACACACATAAACTCACATACACATAGCTGGGAACTCAGCAACAGTGCCATTCCCAGCAATAGCATCTCTCACCCAACAGCTACTCTCATAGTCGAAATGTTAGGTTAATCCCCAGCCACAGGCTAGTAGATGCAACTCTTTTGCTAGGGTCTTAAACTTTTTTTTTTTTAACTTCCATACCACATCTGTTGTTTCTAGAGAACAGCTGCACTAAGTGGATATTTGTAGTCTAACATCTTTACAAATAGAAAAAAGTGCAAGAAATTTTATTTTAGCTAAAATACAAAATTAACAGAAAGACTCGGAATCCTACTATGACAAAAATTAGATTTTTAGAATAAAACAGTTCACAAAATGCTTCTCTACTATCAAGATCACAATGATGAGTAAATATATTTATAAACATATGTTTATGAAAAAAGGTATTAGGAAAATAGCTAACTTCCCACAAAAGTTATTTCCATGAACTAGCTTTAGAATACCATTCTGTGTTAATGCACATGCATATACAATTGAATTATATTAGTGTTATCTTCATTGGCCAGTTTTCCAAAAAGAAAACCAGCTCATTTTTTAAAAATTCAAGTTACATGATTTAAAGGTTTTTTTTTGTAAAAATACTAGAAATACCATATAAATTTAAAATATTTCTGCTATCTGATAGCCATTCCAGAGGTGGAGTTAGCTACACTTCTAGTGACCTCTGTTTTAGCATGTTGGCTTCCAGAGGAAACACCTTCGAAGCTTTGTTCCCTGCATAGCATGAAGTGGTTCTTAACCACTATAGTTGGGATTGGGTTTCTTTATAGGAAACTCAGTAGATCATCTTCACATATGTAACACATATCTGCTTCAAGATGTGGCTAGAAGCAGAAATCTGAAGTAGGATTTAGAAACTAAACCTTGGTTTCTACTCATGTGGGTTGCTGTCATTAGCTTGAAATGGTTTAGAGCTATGATGATGATAAGGTAGTATTTTATCAACATACAAGATTGACTTTTTAAAAACTCTTGTTCTCTTTTGCAATTCAAGTCCAGAGACCTTACTGTCCATGTAACCATCAAATGATATCAAACTTGTTTCGGAGATACTGAAGAAGGCCCAAAGAGCTATAATACAAAATGTGAGGCAGTTCCATAGATTATCACAGTAAGATTTTCATTCCCTGGGACTATATTTCAAAGGCTTTCTCTGTAATAAAAGGCTTGAGGTAAGTGGATTGTACCAGAGTGGGAACGAGGATTAAAAAGAAAGCTTTAAGGCTATACTGTTTTTACTCATAAAAATTTGCACCCACTTAAGTAATTTTCATGCATTTGAACCTCAAACATCCATTCTTTGCTGATCCAGCTACAAATACCAAACATGTCTTTTTTCCTTTCCCACATTTTGAAGAGCCCTAAATGGAATCTTTGGCCCTGAGTACCACTTTTATTTCCTGTATTTGTAATCCCTGAGGCCTGACTTAGGAACAGAGATCTCTTTATTATATGAGAAGTGAGGATGACCAGCAAGAAGCCTTTACAACTAATTCTCCAGGAATCCACTGCACATGGAACAGACACTCTCAAACCTTTCTCTCCTTAGAAAGTGTATAGATTTGGGGATGATCATTCATAGAATTAATTCTGCCATATTTATTCTATTTTTCTGGTCTAATTATAAGTCAGCAGGAGTTTAAATAAAGCATCTTAAATCTGATAAATATTTCCCAAATAAAATCTTCAATGACCTGTGTTATTCGAATGACAGACTGGTAGCAACAGCAAAAAATGAACGCTGGTCAACAGATTTTCCTGTATGAAAGTAGTAAGAATGGGATGAACCAATCCATGTTTAAGCACAGACTTATGCCAAAGGAAGTGTGGTGGAGGTGGAGATGGGCCTAAGCTAAATAGGTAAACTTTCATTATCTCAGTAATATGATCCATCACACAGTTAAAATCCGTGAAAGTGGTTTAATTGCCACATTTTTCCCTACAAGAGTCTTCCATCAGTTTGTAAACTGAAACTATAGCTGTCATTTCCAATTATTTAACAAGATGCTTGCTCTGGTTTGGCAAATATAATTATTGTGGCAAACACAGGCAAATGCTTACAAACCAGAGCACAGTATACATTTTTTTAAAGAGAATTTTTGTTGCAAGATACATTAAATTTGAAGAACAGCTAATGAAATACGCTGCAGGCATTTTTCTTCTAGATCCTTTATGGACCCACAGTAGATACAATAGTTGGTTTTCATAGCATTAACAGAAGAGTTAAGAGAAACTTTAAAGCAATGTTACCTGTAAGAAGTGAAAGTTGGTCTGAAATCCCTAATATATGTCTCTATCTTAAAGTGAGAACTCCTCTCCTCCCAGATCTGTGTTGAGCACTGACTTGGAGAAATAGTGTGGCTATGATTTTAGGACAGCTGTTGGCGTGGCCTTTAAGAGAACTGACATTTTCTGCCCAGTTTCTTAGGCCTGTACTGCCATGCAGTGCCTGACTCCTTGTAAGGAGAGAATATACTGAGATTCCTTAGACTCAATAGAAAGGGAGAAGAGCCCTGCAGAGCCTGGCCTTCTAGTCTTGCCATCATCAGGCCCGAGTGGGATCTTCTTGGGACTTTCAGATCAGTCCAATCTTCCACTTCCTTAACTTCTGCTTCACAAAGTTGATATATAAAATGACTGTTAAGCCATTAAACTTTACAATATTCCACTGAAGAACAATAGGTAACTAGAAAACTTACTCAGCTACTCACAATTAGACCTACCAAATGGACAATTTCTCTAAGTCAGTGGGCAATATCTCCAGCAAATATTCACCTTTCAAGTCTGCTCAGAGGTTAACTACAAAATCTTTTGTCAAGATCTAACCATTTACTCTTAGATTACAAATTCCTTAACAGCAGTAATGTTGCTCTTGGCAACTCTTTAAGAGTGCAGGAAGTAAGGGTACAGATATTCTGGGCTTTGCAATCAGATGGGTAAATACTGGCTTTGCAGCTTACCAGTTGTAAAACCTTGCAATCCTGAGTTTTCTCACCTATAAAATGTGGTACAATTACACCAACTACTAGAGATGACCTAGGCCACTGAGATCTGGTGTTAAGACTTCCTAGTTCAAGCCATGTCTGTTTCTTTCTCTCTAAAATGGAAAAACAATACCATTATGGAACTGTCAGAAGGATTAAATGAGTTAATCAAGGTAAGGCAAACAGATATGTGCCTGGTACATAAGCATAAGAAGTTTTTTTTTCCCTCTAAGTACTGTTGTTATTACCTCATAAGATCAGTCTCAGAATTAACTGTAGCATTTAGTAGGCTTAATGCTTCTTTTTGAACACTTATCTCTACAGTGATTAAAAAAAAAAAAAAGCAGGGCCGGGAGTTTGGCCTAGTGGTTAAAGCGCTTGCCTAGCATGCATGAAGACCCGGGTTCGATTCCTTGGTACCACATACATAGAAAAAAGCCAGAAGTGGTGCTGAGGCTCAAGTGGTAGAGCTCTAGCCTTGAGAAAGTCCAAGGACAGTGCTCAGGCCCTGAGCTCAAGCCCAGGACTGGCAAAAAAAAAAAAAAAAAGCACAGGCTTTTAAAATTATATATT
Organism: Megascapheus bottae; assembly: GCF_031878675.1. Lineage (NCBI taxonomy): Eukaryota > Metazoa > Chordata > Mammalia > Rodentia > Geomyidae > Megascapheus > Megascapheus bottae. The sequence continues at coordinate 26,065,873 of NC_143518.1, forward strand.
CCAGATTCCAAATAGGTTTAGGACTCTTAGTTATGGGAAGCTATATATCTATGTGTAAAGTCAATTTTGTTATACAAATTCCAACCATGTTCTGGTTCCAAAAAGTATTTAACACTAAATGGAATGAATTCTTTTACATATCACCTAGTATTGAAGACAGTAATTTCATAGAATAAGAAATATGTTCCCATGAGATTCATGAAGTTCTGACAGTGTGGATTAACTGAGATCCCAAGATTCACAATGTAATAAATTGTGGTTGTAGGCCACAGGAGCTGTTGAAGATTGGACTGCTTTAAGTGGTTGATGCGCTCTAGCCAACTCCACAGAAGCATTAGAAAAGCACTTTCCTCATTAAATGATCTGCCTTCACAGCTTAGCTTTGTTGAACAATTCCACTATTTGAGCTAGTGAGTGTCTTTTAACTGTTTAGATGGGAGGTATTTCTGTTATATAAATAATGGAAAAGATGTGAGATAAGAAATTTCTAAATATCTGTATCCTCTTAAAGACATGGATTTCAAGTAATATTGCCTTCTCACGCATTTCTATTGAAGGAAAGCTAGTCTGTCTATAAAACAACTGGATAATCTGTATAGATATCTTTCAGATTTTGATACCAATACTCCTAGCATTATTTATTTTCTTTGGAATGTAACAAATTCAGCTGTTTCAGTGTCTCATATTATCCAACTCTGGCTTATCCTGAGGTGGGGGAGTCTACTTATAGGTAAAAAGACTGGTCCTGGGAAAAGCACCATTTAAAAATACTGGTCTGAAGACCAGGAAAAAGATTAAAAGCAAAAAAGGAAAAGGACTGAAAAATATTAAAGAAGTCATAATGCCCAGCCAACTCCAATACTCTCAATGCATTCTGTTAAATAATCATGTATTAATGGCACCTCTAACGGAGGTATGGGTATGATCCATACTATCTACACGATCCATAGCTATCTACATCTCACATTAATCAGAACCCCAGTTTAGTTGGAAAATCCTAAGAACTCACTATTACTGTAGGTATAAATACTCCAAGACAAGGCAGATTTCACACAGGCAAACATGAAATTTCTTAGATAAGGAATACTTGTTGTTCATATTATAGCCACAGGCTCAGGCCTTCAGTTCCAGCTACTCAGGAGGCTGAGATCTGAGGATTTGAAGTTTGAAGCCAGCCTTGGCAGGAAAGTCCATGAGACTTTCACCTCCAGTGAGCCACTGAATAAACCAACAAAACCAAACAAACTGGAAGTAGAACTCAAGTTGTAGAGTGCTAGCCTGCAGCATAAAAGCTCAGGGACAGTGCCCAGGTCCTAAGTTCAAACTCAAGGATCAAACACACAAACATACACACACATGCACACACACACACACACACACACACACACACCAACAAAATATATATCCTATAGAACTTACTAATATTCAATTATAAAGTAATTTCAAGAATGAATAGGTGCCTTGGGAAACATTATTCAATCGCTTTGTCTATGTTGACAGGATCTGCAACAACAACAAAAAAGTCAGCATGACCTAGAAAAGCTTTATTCCAGATCAGTAAAGCAGAAATACACCTGATATTTCCAAAGAGGGAGAACCATAGTCTCCTATTATACAAGGATCGCTACTAACACCCTCACATTCCCCATTTTCTTTCATATCTGCTGTAAGCTATTTAAACACTAAGAATGACCAGTCACAAAGAAAATATTCAATGGTCTGAGATATATTTAAAAGACCTATAGATAATAACAGAGATGGAAAGATAAATCTAAGAAGATAAATCTAATCTCATGTATTTCACTATGTTGAAAAAATCCATGATACAAAGGGAAGATCTGGCTTTTTACTATTTCACATGTGAAGAAAATGAATTTACTTGAGGAAAATGAAATGAAGGGAAAACAGGGAAATAGGAAAAAAGGTATGTCTCTAATCTAGAAAAACAGTACTTTGCATAAGAACCAAGTACCTACTTATTGCAGAAGTAATTTTTCTAAATTACTGTTTCCATCATTCTTGTCATTACTGTGCAAGTTAGTTCAAGATAGCTCAAAAGGTTTATAAGACTTACTTAAAAAACATGATTTGGGGGGCCAGGAGTTTGGCCTGGTGGTAGAGTGCTTGCCTAGCCTGCAAAAAGATTGGGGGTCGATTCCTCAGTACCACATACATAGAAAAAAGCCAGAAATGGTGCTGAGGCTCAAGTGGTAGAGCTCTAGCCTTAAGAAAAAGCCCAAGGACAGTGCTCAGAAGGCCCTGAGTCCAAGCCCAGGACTGGCAAAAAAAAAAAAAAAAAAGATTTGGGGTTGGGGGATAGCTAAAGTGGTAGAAGCTGTGGGTTCAATTCCCACTTCTGCAAATTAAACAAAACAGAAAAATTTAACCATCATTCTATCACAATATATGTATATATATATATATATATCTTCATTTCTAAACATAATACCCATTGAATCCACATTATCATTCATTGGAATTACTTGTATTTGTAAACAACTACCATCCTAAACTTTAATCTATCTCCATTCTAAGGCAAAGACAAATCACATGCCCAATCTAAATTCCCTTTAAGCAATGAAAATCATGAAGAAAAATGAAGTTTAGAAGGATCTAAAAAAATGGTGGCAATTTCTTCCAAGGCAGTGATTCATGTATGGAAGTATGGAATTAAAACCTTAACCTAACTATTATAAAGGCCAAATGCCAGGAGTAACAAGTTGAGGTATAAATCTGCCAAATTTAATCTAGAAGAGGGAAAACATTTTCTATCAAGTTCCAACAGTAAATACATTTTCAAGCTCTGCAGGGCATGAATTCAACTTTATCAATTGTAGTAGAAAGAAACCATAACAGTACCTAAATGAAGGCCAGAATGTACTCAGTGGTAGAGCACTAACCTAGTATGTTTAAGCACATGGGTACAATCGCCAGCAACAACGCTACTCCCCACGCCTCCCCCTTACCCTCTCAAAAAAAAAAAAAAAACACAACAATATCTAAAGAAATATGTGTGTGGGACTGGGAGTTTAGCCTAGTGATAGAGTGCTTGCCTGGCATGCATGAAAATCTGGGTTTGATTCCTGTGTACTACATACATAGAAAAGCCAAAGTGGTGCTGTGGCTCAAGTGGTAGAGGGCTAGCCTTGAGGAAAGCCCAAGGACAGAGCTCAGGCCCTGACCAAAAAAAAAAAAAAAAGGACTGGTAAAAAAAAAAAAGAAAAACAAATAGGTGGGTATACATACACACACACATATATATGTAGATATATATGTACACATACATATGTATGCACACATGAATATATGTATATGTATATACATACAGTGGTCTTGAGATTTGACTTAGGAGCTGTGGTTTGCTGAACTAACTCATAAGCCTTAAGAACACACTTTACACAGCTTTTAAAACTGCAATTTTCCTGACAATTCGTTGTCTCTTTTTAAAATCCCACCTGTCAAAATATTTCAATTTTTAAACTCCCATGTGGCATAAAAGATACATTTTTTTCTAAGACTAATTCTTTCAACAAATAAGTACACAGGTAAAGGGAAGAATATGTGAGGAACATAAAAGAACCATGCTTGTTTAATCTGAAAAAAAGAAAAACTCAAAGGATTTCAGTATTTTTGTGACTTTTCACTGTGATTCAAATGACTTCTATGTTCAATTCAATTTCTTTCCCATTATTCACTACTTTCATTTCTTTGAATTAGATCTAGTCAGAAACAGTTTTTACCAGTTAAATGAAACACAATTAGTGTCAAGTAACAGCTAAAACAGTGAAATTTCTGACTAGAGAATACTCAGCTATTAAAAATGAAGTTGTTGGAAGTAGTGGTGTGTGGTTCAAGTGGTAGGGGGCCATCCTTGAGCAAAAAAAGCCAAGTAAGAGCACAAGGACCTGAGTTTAAGTTCCAGTACAGGCACAAACAAAACAAAACAAAGCCAGACACAGTGGCTCACACCTATAATCTTAGCTACCCAGGAGGGTGAGATCTGAGGATCCTGGCTCAAAGCTCATTCAAAGCCAGCAAGCACTAAAGAACGTGAGACTCTTATCTCCAATTAACCACTAGAAAACCGGAAGTGGCACTGAGGCTCAAGGGAAGGGCAGTAGCCTTGAGCTGAAGAGCTCAGGGGCAGCAATCAGCAAAAAACAAGCAAATAAAAACAAAAACAAAAACAAAAACAAAACTCTGTATTTTACTGTTTTACCAAGCAATTTCCAACCAAAGCCAGACTTCAGATCATGTAATTGAAGTAGCAGACATAACGGCTCATACCCTCTTTGGAAAGCCCTATTTCAGTGACAGATGTACAAAAAAACTTTAACTTGCATTAAGGAAAAAAGAAAAAAATGTAAGAAAACTTTCCTTAATTGCTCTCTCTCTCTTCTTTTCCAATCTCTATCCTTTGCAAATGAATTCATTTTCATGTAGTCAAGATTAGTTTTAATTCTTTAGTACAATGAGGTGTTATGGGGTAGTTTGCAACTTATGCATACATACAAAATCAAAATCAACTCAGTCCAGAGGTAAATATGGTTCTGGTAAAAAGAGAACAAGTCACTAGAAAGAGCCTTCTTGCCTAAGTATAGTGCATTTTCATACTAATGCTGTATTTTACTGGTATCATAAGTCAGAGTGAATAAAGGTATATTTAGAATAGTAAGAGATTAATAGGTTGCTGTCTCTCTTCTTTTGAAGAGAATACTGAATAGTTATTACGTGTCCCTCAATGCAGTCCCACGGTTTGTAATTTTATGTCATTAAGGTACTTAATGATGATGTAGCCCTCATTGCTGATGCAATGCCCCTCACAAGATGACATGTGCAAGGAAAGATCTGGTAAGGAATTTTCTGCACCAGTTAAAGTCTATTTAGTATATCCTTAAGAGATATTCTCCATGCACACATACCAATATGATGTAGACAGAACTTTACAAACCCCGTTGCCGCTACAGTGATATTAGTTAAGAACTAGAACAATGTCACAGTGAACTTGGATAAGAATCCTGGATAGCTTTTTGGAAAAATAATGTCTTGTAACAAAAACAGGGAAATTAGTTTCAGAAGCTTTGATGAAAATATAGCCTGGCTTGTACTTTCATGAATTTCATGACTCTGGCTAGGCCAAATAAGAGAGAACCAGCCAACAAGATTGTGCTGCTGCGGTCCTAGATGACGGGAAGCATCCTATTCACAGTACCAATACAGTAAAAACCTATTACAAGTGAAGGAATGTGATGCCACCACGCAGGCATAACATTTCCACATGAACTTGACAGTCCCTACTTCACTGAAGACATCTGTTGCTTAGCCTGGATGGAGTGTTGACCAATGCTGCAAAATTTCTTTATAGAAATTACTACATTTCACCATTACAACTTGGTAATCGTTCGTTAAAGAGCTCTATTTTCTCATGTGTCATCTAAGAAACTAACAAAGCAATAAAGCATTGCTTTTGACATGTATACATGTGAAAGGTATGATGCATTTTTTTTTGGTAGGCTTAAAACCTCCATCTAAAGAAGCATCTTCTGTACTTCCCAGCTCCTTGTCTATAGTAATAATAGTAAAGTCTGTTCACTGAAAGCCTTGAATATGGGTTGAAAAATTTCCCTAAGCAGTTCAGTCAAATTTCAACTCTATTTTTTTTTTTTTTTGCCACAAAGCACAGACAATCCCTAAGATCACTCAAGGAGACAGTTTTCATCCAATCATACTGCTGTCCAACTCATCATAGCAGGAAGTCCCAGTCCATGCCTCCAAAAGACAGAATACAGCTTCAACGCTGCAGTTAAGGACAGGCTCTTAGCAAATGGTAGCATTACATTCCTCCAAAAGATCAATTTTCTCTACTTTACCAGAAGAGAAAACCTTTCTCTAGTGACAGAGTGCAGTTGTAAATATATATATAATTCTCAGATTGCTTTAAGCTACCCTTTGCATCTAATTTAACACTAAAGCGTCATTCTTTTCTTTCCTCATACCACAAAGCATTCTCAAGAGAGAAGCACACAGACTAACATTCTCACAAGTAGCTCACCAGTGCAGGGATAACCGGCTCTCCCAAACCTGTTTTACAATCATCTATGCCTCTGTACCAAACAATTCCATAAGCCGTTGAATATTTAAGTGTTACACAAAACCAATCAAGACAAGCTAGAGATTTATTCTCCTTTTTTTTTTGTTTGCACTGGAGGTTGTAGGCAACTGTATGCTTGTAACCCTTATTAATCCTCCTCCTCTCAATCTACAGCTGCACATGTTTGGTAAGTTCTTCCTCTTAGTGCTGGATTAAGAATCTCAGAGAAACTCAGAATTACTAAAAAGGTCCCTTGAAGTTTTAAAAATCTTAGGAATGATTAAGTAACCAAACCTGATCAAATTGATCCTTTGAGCATTTATTGCAACACAATTGTGCATGATGTTTTCTGGTAAGTGCCCTGTAGTGTATTCTTTTAAAAAAAGCCAAAGCTCTTGGAGTTACCATCAATTTGCTGATGGCTGGTTTGTGAAGTCTCATGTTTATAGACCCGAGACATAGACTTAAGTGAGGTTCTTCATTGGACTGAAAATATAAACTAACATAGCAGGAAATGAAACTGTGGTTGCATTAAGAATAGTTTGAAATTTTTCAACTATGATATTGCAGGAAAAAATGTGTTTCAAACTTCATATAAAAGTTATCAAATACAGATATCAGTGGATTCAAAAATATAATCCAGGCTTATTTCACTGAAAATCAACACTTCTGATGTGCAGTATTGCTGTTATGTGAAACTAGGAGCCCCTGGAGGCTGGATGAAACTTTGGTAGTCAGCCCTAACAGGTTAATTCACTCTGGAATGGAGCCGTTCCCTTGAAACTCAAGGATGGATATAGACACAACTGTTCATAAATGTCAGTCAGGCAGTTGCAATAGGCTCTCTGCTACTCAGCATTTGTTAAACATAAAAAATGATTCCCTTTCCCTGCTCCTCTCTTCCTTAGCACAACAATCAAGCCCCCAAATGTAGCAGTACCTACTTGCTGCTTCATTTCACTTGCCTAAAGTGCTTCTGGTGATGCTGCCCATTAGAATACTGCTCCAAGATGGCTTATGACGGAAAGCAATCAGGTGAAGTATTAGGTGCTTAGTTAGGGAAAAAGTAGTGCCTAACCTTTCAGAACAACAAGAACCACCAATATTCAGTCATTTTTTTTCTTCTGAAATGTGAAGATGCAGGTCTGGCAGGGAAGGGAAAAGAAGGGATTCTTCCTCCTTACTATCACGACTACCTTCTCTCTTTCTCATTGTTGGTTGCTTTAGATGGTCAAGGCTCCTGTTCCTTTTTTTTTTTTTTTTTAGATCTGGGCAGTAACAGCCTCCAAGATGATATGGACCAAAGTCCAGTGTTCAAACATGATGGGCAGGTAAATGATCACTTATCAGTTTTGTTTAAAAAAGGTAATTTTTTCTTATAAAGTTAACAAACCAAGGCTGTTGATCCCTGAATTAGAAAGTTGATTTGATCAATTATTTTCCAAAGTATGGTGTGGGAAGGATGCTGGGTAGAGCCTTTAGTGCTTTTGTGTACTGTTGATCCTCCAGTTTGGCAACATCTTGGAAGCAATCTTCTGGTCTCATGATGTGGCGTTTTGTGAATCTAAGTATTAGTTCATGGCCCTGATGTGGGCTGCTTATAGCCCCAAAGGGAAGAGGGTCTGCCCCTTCCCCTTCACTGTTTTAATCTGGCCCAGTAGTGGATACAGAGCCCTGGGCAGTTTCCCCAGGAGCAACTGTCTCTTCTTGTGAAGGTGACTCTTCTTCACCTTGTCCTCGAGATGTGACAGTTGTTTCGGGAGAGATGCTGTGTGGCCCCTCCAGCGGTATACAGCCTGGGTGGTTTTTGCGAAAGTGCTGATTCAGGATTGCCTGGAAGGGGAAGCTTTTGCCACAAACATGACAGTGAAAGGGTTTGTTGCCTGTGTGCTTGCGGATATGATACTCTAGCTGATCTTTTCTAGTATACTTCTTGCCACACATGCGGCAGACGAATGGTGTAATGCCCATATGTAAGCGCATGTGGCGGTCCAGACTCCCTTTTTGGTTGAAAGATTTGGCACAATAGATGCAGGTAAGGCGGGGGTTGTACCGGAACCACCGCTCAGATACTTCCTGCTCTCGGAGATACTCTACATAGCCACTTACTCCCATCATTGCTGACTCTTCTACCTGTGCCAGAAGAGGAAAATGAGCAAGAACGAACCTGGATCACTAAACATACATGTTAAGAGCAATCAAACCCCCTTTTATCTGGTGTGTGTGTGTGTGTTACTAGGAATTGAATCTAGGGCTTCACATGATACCCAAGTATGATACCAGTTAGCTATATTCTTAGACCTTGCATTTTACTTCTATTGGAAAGACACACAGAAGATAACAACAACAATAACAACAAAGGGCTGGGAGTTTGGCCTAGTGGTAGAGTGTTTGCCTCGCATGCCCAAAGACCTGGATTCAATTCCTCGGTACCACATACATAGAAAAGCTGGAATGGTGCTGTAGCTCAAGTGGTAGAACTCTAGCCTTGAGGAAACCCCAAGGACAGTGCTCAGACCTTGAGTTCAAGACCCAGGGCTGGAAAAAAAAAAAAAAAACCCAAACCAAAAAAATTACAAAAAGAACTCCAGATATTGACAGTAAAACTTAAGAAAAATCTTTAGACATTATCCTATTGTCATAAAATGGGAGCAACATAATTTTTAGCCAACAAATTGCATGCTTATTAAATCTATGCTGACTGTATTACTTTACAACAATAGGAGAATCTGAGCCCACTTATATCACACCTTGAATACTAGTCTTACAATTACAGTCTAGATAATTAAGTGCTTAGATAATGTTGGACCAAAAGAACTTTTTGTGAGACTGCAATGTTCTATAATCTGTACTAGTCAACTTGAGAGCCACCAGTAATATGTGGCTATTGTACATCTGTATATGGCTAATACAACCAAGGAAGTAAAATTTTTATTTTAATTACTTTCTTTTTTTTTTTTGCCAGTCATGGGCTTGAGCTCAGGGACTGAGCACTGTCCTTGGACTTTCTCAAGGTTAGAGTTCTACCACTTGAGCCTCAGCACCATTCCAGCTTTTTGCTACGTATGTGGGGTACTGAGGAATCGAACCCGGGTCTTCGGGCATGCTAGGCAAGCACTCTACCACTAGGCCAAACTCCCGGTCCCATATTTTAATTACTTTCAATTAATTAAAGTATTAACTCAAGTAGCCATATGACATATGGTTAATGGTTACTGTATCAGATATCAGATAGTTACGGAATATATAATGGCAACTACTATATAAATTACATTTATGAGCCAGGTGCTGGTGGCTCACAGTATATTACCTATTGATGAGGCTGCGATTTCAGGATCACAGTTCTGAGAAAGCCTGGGTAAACAAATCCTTGAGACCCTATCTCCAACTAACTGAAACTGAAAGCATGGTTCAAGTAGTAGGACACTAGCCATGAGCAGAAAAAGCTGAGCATGAGCCAGGCATCAGTGGCTCATGCTTGGAATCCTAGCTGCTCAGGAGGCTGAGATCTGAGGACCATAGTTCAAAGTTAGTCTAGGCACAAAAATCCATAAGACTCTTATCTCCAACCAGAATAAAAACAGAAGTGGCACTGTGGGCTGTCCCTCAGCTCTTCAGCTCAAACCCTACCCCTGGGCCTTGGCGTAGTCCCTGAGCTCTTTTTTTTTTTTTGTCAGTCCCGGGCTTGGGCTCAGGGCTTGAGCACTGTCCTTGGACTTTCTCAAGGCTAGAGCTCTACCACTTGAGCCTTAGCACTATTCCGGCTTTTTGCTACGTATGTGGGGTACCAAGGAATCGAACCCGGGTCTTCGTGCATGCTAGGCAAGCACTCTACCACTAGGCCAAACTCCTGGCCCATCCCTGAGCTCTTTAGTTCAAGGCTACCACGCTACCCTTGAGCCAAGCCCCACTTCTGTTTTCTAGAGGTTAACTGGAGATAAGAGTTACTGGTCCTTTTGTGTCGGGCTGGCTTTGAACCTTGATTCTCAGATCTCAGCCTCCTGAGTAGCTAGGATTACAGGCGTGAGCCACCGTGCCTGGCTCAGCCAAATACATTTTTCAAAAAAAAAAAAACCCATCCTATTTAATGTATTACTTTTATTTAAAAATTAGTGTATTACTTTTATTTTAAAATTTTAGTGTATTACTAGTGTATTCATGTATTACTTTTATTTAAAAAGTTTCCAAAACTGGAGATTTCAGTGTTTACCATCAAACTGTGGATATCACAAAAATAAGTCCTTGTCTAGTAAATGCAGTTCTTTGTCTAAGAATTCTCTATGACGTATGCATAATAATAAAATCTACCATTTTTGTACTTATAGGTAAAATTCCCATTAAGACACAGAGTTATAATTAAAGTTAGAAAATACTGTCTCTGCTTTCATGATATCAATGTAATAGGAAACATGAAAAGAACACAAATAATAACAAAGAAACTTATATGAGTTAGGGAAGAATTAGGAAAAATTAAAAGTTTGGTGATTTAGCTCAGTGGAAGAATGCGTGTTTCAGGAGAGTGAACCCTAGGTTGATCCCCAATACCAGAAGGACAATTATATTGCATTGGGTACAAATGTTATAATGATTTAAGAAGGGAAGATCAAAGAACATTCATTGCCTTATACAAACACAGGAATTAGGCATTGAGTGGATTCATTTAGAATGGGAATCTCAGACTCAAAGCATAAAGAGAAAAATAATCGGATGGGATTGCTACAACAGAGAACATTGACTTGCTTGAGATAGTGAATGCTGACAAGTAGCAGGAAAATCTGAGTCAGAAAGATTGTAACCTACATGGCTAATCAAGTCAAGTATTTTCACCTTTCATGTGATAGAGTCAGAAAAATAAAAGATACATGCATATAAAATAGCACACTCATAAAAATTTTACAAATATATAATATGGTATATAAATAACTGTACATACACAGTATTATAATATCACACACACAATCAGAATGTAGTCTAAGTCCTAAATCATCCCTAAGTAGCATTTAGGGGTTAATTTTACTTTCAGGTCTACAGATTAGTCTCTGTGATGAAAAAAGTGTTCTACAATGTATAATTTTTTTTTCTGCTTCCCAAATTCTGCTTCTAGCATGTTCACAAGTAAGAATGTAAAAGAAAAGTAATTATTCTATTTAGGAGGTGGAAATAGGGACGACTGAAGTTTGATGCCAGCTGAGCAAAATATTAGCAAAATACCATCTCAAAGAGCAAGCTGGGTATGGTGGCACATACTGGTAATCTTAGCTGTAGGGTAGGTATAAATGGGATCAAGATGTCTGTTGGCAATAAGACCTTCAAGACCGAACCAAAATAAAACAAGAGATGTAGCTCCAATGATAGATCACCGGCCAAGCAAGTTCAAGGCTTTATGTTCAAACCTTGATATTATCAAGAAAGAAAAATAAAAATGAAATATAGTATCTTTCGATACTGATACATATGCAGCTTCCCTTTCTTGTTATATTTTGTTCAGATACATAGCATTTCCTTTAACAAACATAGTAATCTCAACAACTACATACCTGGGAGCTGGGCTGCTTAGGTTCATCCATTCTCCCAGGAGATTCACTTCTGGCTCTATGTCTCTCTGTCATGGGAACAACACTTCCGGATGGACTAAATCTGTTAGAAGAGATGCATAAAAGGGACTAACTTCTATTAGTTCAAAAAACTTGAAAAATGGTGGTTCCTCCCCGCCTCCACTTTATCTTATAACTAAGGTAGGAGGATCAAACCAAGCTACAGATGAGGGAGAAATACTTTTACAGAGTCAACATGAGAGCTGATCTGAAGTAAGATAAGAAAGGTTTGGCCTAATAAATTAAAAAAAATACAAAATGACAGCAATAGTCCTTTAAGAAGGTAAAGCTAAGGCTAAATATAAGCAACTTACCTAAGTTCTGGGAGAAGGGTAAAAGAATAAATAAACACTGGGTCTTTCAATTTTTTTTCTTCGGTGCACCTATTGGGTATTTGGTTGTTCTTTCCTCTATATCTAACCTTAGGCTAGATATAGATCATGGAGATTAAATATCTTTTACTTTACCTGGTACAACTTCCAATACAGTTCTTAACACAGGAGGGTTAACAGTGTTAATACTGGGGATGCAAAAGTTCTGTGCTCAAGCGTATTTTAACTACTAATGGCCCTTGATAGTATTCAAATCAAGACCACATAAATGGCTGCATTATACTACTGCTATCTGTAACATATTGTTTCTCAAGATCCCCTGTAAACCAAAGTAATAGCTTCTTTACTTCTCATTAAGGTCAGTCCTGGAGCCTAAACTCAAGGCTAGTACTATACAACTTGAGCTACAGCTCCACTTCCAGCTTTTTTGATTAACTGGAGTTAAGAGTCTCCAGAACTTTTCTGCCCAGACTGGTTTCAAACCAGTTCTCAGATCTCAGCCTCCTGAGTAGTTAGGAATACAGTCTTGGGTCACTGGCACTCAGCCTTCAATCTCTTTTCAAGAGAGAACAGGGAACTGGAGATAAGACTTATGGAGTCATAGCAAGTGCAAGGCCATAATTCCCAATACTGCCAAAAACAAAAACAAAACAAAATAGTTATTACCAACCTGTTAGTAATATTTCTATCCACTGATGTAGATCAAAGCTAGTCCTGTTTTCACCAAGAAGAAATATTATAACAAACACTATTTATTAGAAAGAAAAAAATGAGATATATAGGGCATAGTAACAATGGGGGAAAAAAAGAGTGGGAACAACAGCTATCCATGAAATACAACAGAAAAGACATGACCGCATAACACTTGAAGACGTCAAAAAGCTTTCCTCTGTAAATTAACAGTTTGACAGTACCATATTTCCTCTAATATGGCAGGTGGGGCCAAGTAAAACAGAGTAATTCTTCAAAGATGACCTACATGTGTACAAACATTGGGTGCCAGGCTGACGATCAGTTCCCAGCCTGGAAAATCCCAAGGAAGTCCTGGCAATGGCTGATGTTACTGTGATTGCACACGCTATTCTGATTCATGGGAGTGTCTGACTTTACTATAGTTCTCCCACTATAGTGAATACTTCTGGATTAGGAGCTTCTTGCTTTTTTTTTTTTTTTTTAATGTATGTCTTGGGGCTCTCTTCAAGTTTCCCCAGTATTAATGTATTTTTGGCTAAGATCAGTGCCCCCTTAATGTCAACACACCAGCCATTAGACAGAACTTACCTGTCAACTTCACTGCTTGTTGGCCTGGCCACTTTGGCTCCTGAAGACGCTAACGTGTAACCCTCCTGCCCTCCGGAGGCATGGCCCGTGGTGTCGAGCACCATGGCTGTGACTTCCTCCGCACTACTCCCATCTTCTCCAGAGGGCTGATTCTCAGTCCCAAGCCATTCCTCTAGATTTTCAGTTTTGATGTGCACTGCTCCAAGAACCCTAACTTCATCGTCACTTGGGCCGCCCCGGTCTGCTACTCCCGTCTCCACATACCACTGTCCTGCTCGGTTGATGCGAAGTATGGGCTCCCGGCTCTCTACATCGGAACTCTGCTCAATTATCTGAGGGCTGGTAGACTCATCAGGGGGACTTAACTCTCTGATGTCCAGCACAGCACTAACCTGTCCACGGCGGTTTCCCTTTTGGGAATTATGTCTTGGGCTAATTGAGCGGTTTAAATTTGGTGTAACTCGGTGGGACTCTGGAGGTCTCTCTTGATGTTTTGTCCTAGTTTGGCTTAATTCTGCTTCCACCTCAGCCACATTAATTTTGAAATGAATGCCCTCCAGGATTTGTGTACACTTATCGATAATATGCTGCATCTGCAGAAAACTGGCAGCTGTTAGGTAACTGATGATATCAGCCAGTTGCAGGCAAATCCGCCCTGTGTAACAGAAAGAAAGGAGCTGTTCAAAAACAGTAGGGTTCTTGATGACTGAAATGGAGACAGTACTCATCTCATTCAAGGACATGTGATCCCGGAAATAGGGGGAGCTGGCAGCCAGTACTACTTTGTGAGCCCGAAAAGCTTGTCCTTGTACATTGACCACAATATCACAGAGACGGCCCTGCATGCGCAGCTGGTTTAGATGGCTCAGGACAGAGTTGCTGAAGTCAGGGATCTCCAATTGTATGTTCCCACTTTTCTCCATGATCGTGCCTGAAGGTATGGGCAGGCATTCAACCCCGCTGAAAGAAGAAATGATATGCTCATTAACGACCTTACTCTCCTGATATTTCCTAATTCAAGCACACTTAAAATACAATTTAATATAAATTCTAAATTTTTGAGTAGGGCAGGACAGCACATGCCTGTAATATCAGCACTCTGAAGCTGAGGCAGGAGGATCATGAGTTCTAGGCTAACCTGGGCTATGGTTGCAAGACCTTGTCTCAAGATAAACAGATTAAAATCTTGAAGTACAAAGGTATTTTATGTTTAGATATAAAAACAGAATCACTGGCGGATTGTTTTTAGTATAGATTTCACAGCAAAGTAACTGAAAAACTACCAATAAATAAATAAATAAATGCCAGCAGGGCAGCTCACTCCTGTAATCCTAGCTGCTCAGGAGGCTGAGATCTGAAGATCAAGGTTCAAAGCCAGCCTGGGCACAAAAGGACCTGAGACTCTTATCTCCAATTAACCTCTAGAAAATGGAAAGTGGGGCTTGGTTCACAGGTTGAGTGGTAGTCTTAAGCTGAAGTGCTGAGGGACAGTGCCCAGGCCTCCACACTATGAAACAATTATGGTATATTTTTCTCTTCTTTTCTGTTTTTTGTTGGGGCTTGAACTTGGGGCCTGAGCACTGTCCCTGAACTCTTTTGTTCAAGGCTAGCATTCTACGACCTGGAGCCACTCCATCACTTCTGGTTTCCTGGTGGTTAAGTAGAGATAAGAATCTTATGGATTGCCTTGCTTGGGCTGGCTTTGAACCATGATCCTCTGATCTCAGCCTCCAGAGTAGCTAGGATTACAGGCTTGAGCCACCAGTGCCTGGCTTATATTTTTTTTACTAATAAAATATACAACAAAGAAGTCAATAAAAGGGTTGGGGAGGTATTAATCATAGTGGCAGCATGACAATATTAAAAAAAAATCCCTTGACAACTTTTCTATGAAGGAGAAAAGCAAGTTTCTTGGGTACATGCAATTACATACAAATGAACGGGTTAGATATCGCCCAGTACTTCACTACATGCAGCATGCATTACATTTATTACTTTATACAGTGACTAATATCCCACATGAATGTAGGCCAATATGTTTAAGCTTACCAGAGTTCCCACAAAAATCTTTTGGATATGGGACTCTGAGGCAAACTCTAAAGAAAAATTCCACCACTCTTGTGCAGACTCAATCAAGATGCAGAGAACTTCTATGCTCGAATGCTGGCATACCTCATGTGATGAACCTTTAATTACCTTTAACTAAAGAAAAAAAAAAAAAGAAAGATGCAATAACTTGACGCCCAGTTCTCAGGAAAAATTAAGTAAATGTGCTCTATCCAAAAATGAAGTTGGGGGATTTCACGGTGGTGATTAGTTATTGATTTTGAAAGTTCCCTAGAGATGGTAGAAACAAAAACATTTACAAACATGGTCCAAACGTAAGATTGCAGTAGTTAACAACAGTTTGTATACATCCCAAGAGGAAGACAATAATTTAATTGCAAAGGGAATTTAGAATTTTTTTTTATCACACGGTGACGTAAGACCTGAAAACTTGAGGAATTTATGCGCAGAAGTACACACTACGGTCCCGGACTTTCCAACACGCCCATCATTACACAGGGAAGTACATCTACTCCTTTCAAGAACTAACTTTAGCCAATCTGACCTTTTTCCATAGAGTTACTGTTTGTTTTGAAACTTTTAATCCAATAAGAGCCTCGGTCGATGCCATCTCGAATTCTGAGGTGTTTATTTTGGAGCCTACACCAGCGGCCTTTTTTGTTTGCTTTTTCCGTCAATTCCCCCGTGAGGAAGCCCCAGGAGTAAAGTCTTTTTCTCTACCGTCGGCCCTGGAAGGGTGAAGCTGGAAGAGGGAGAATTGGGAACGGCATGGGGCGGGCGACTCCGGCGCGGGGGCAGCGCTGGGGAGCTCGGAAGCGTGGGGCGCGGGGGGTGTCACCCGGGAGCCGGGAGGAGAGCGGGCTCGCAGGTGAGCGCGCGGGGCGGGAAGGGGGCGGCGCCCCGGGACGGCGCCCGGGCGGGGAGGTGCCCCGAGGTGGGTGTGTGCGGCGGGGTGTGTCCCGTCCCGCCGCGCCGGGGAGGGGGCCGCCCAGCCCGGGGTCGTGAGGGAGGGGCCCGGGAGGGGGCGGGTCCGGCCCAGGAACCCGGCTCCTGGCCAAAGAGGTGGAAGGTCGTCGGGCACCTGGAGGGGAGGTGGCGGGAAGTGGCCGGGCGTCCCAGAGGCGGGCTGCAGCGGAGACCAGGCCAGGTGACCTCGGTGCAGGGGCAGCTGGACCGGGCTGCGGGGCCTGAGCCCGAGTCTCAGAGCTGTACCTACCTCCGGGGGTAGAAATGGGCCGGAATGGGCCGGAACACCGTCCCGGAAGTGAAACCCCCCGCCCCCTCCCCCGGAGCGGGCGACGTGCCGGAAGGAAATCACTCACCCTTACACCGCCCCCCTCCCCGCCCCGTCCCTCCCCCCCACGCCCCGTGCTGTCCCTCCTCGAGCCCCCCTCCACTCCGCTCTTCCTCCTGGGCTGGGAGAGGGCGGGATCCCCGCGTCAGACGCGCGCCCGTGTCCCCGCCCATCAGGGCGAGGTCTGGCGGGAGCTGCGGGGGAGGGTCATGGGGGCGGAGAGGAGATGGGGCCAGTGGAGGGGGTGGGGAAGGGGGCGGGACGCCGGAGAGCGTGCGTCATGACGTCACGCCGAGACTATCTATATATACGGGCCTCCGGGCGCCATTTCGGTCTTTCGGCGCTGGCGCTTTGCAGTAAGCTGGCAGGTAAGTGTCCTCGTGAGCATTGCAGTCCTGCATTGCGCAGCTCAAGCCTGCATGGGCTGGAGCTGGCTGGCAGTTTGGGAGCCCTCGGGAGTGTTCGATTGGCGTGGTTCCACGAGCTGGAGACGCGATTGCGCGTTGGGTGCAGACTCAAGTAGAGCTGCCGCTGGGAGGCCGCAGAAGGCTCGCGTGGCCTGCCTGTGATGAAGCCTGTGTTGGTAGGGACATCTGAGAGTGCTGATGAACGCCAACGACTCTGACGGCAGGGCCTGCAGCCATCTGAACAGGCCTATTTTGGGGTACTGAACTCCTGGCTCATGGCGCCCAGTCATAAGACAAGGCTGCATTTCGAGCCTTATGGTGATTAACTGGAGGCCTACCGACTTACCGAGCTACCTTCCTACTGCTAAGCGCCGACATAAGTAACCTGAGTAGATGTGCCCACGTAAGCCGCTGCATTTTGCGTGGCCGTACTCCGGTGACGAAGCATTAAAGGGAAAAGTGGCCTTTAGTTCGCAATGCACCATTGTTCCCAATGGTGCACTGTGTGCACTGGTAGGAATGAATGCAATCAGTAATCGATTAGGGAGGGAAGGGTAATGCAAAGATGGCAAAGGTTAGAGGTTGCACGTGTTAACTGAAGCATTTTGTTGACTTCCAGGAATGGCTCGTAGCGTGTGCAATGTGATGCATGATGACATACGGTGGACAGGTAAGTTAGTTGAACTGAAACTCAGTTCCTTAATGCACAGCCTGTGATGGTGAGAGTAGTGGGCAGAAGGGATTTCTGAAAATGCTTTCTGAGGCTTTGATGGTTCAGAGATTGGGAATGCAGCATAAATTCTAGGGAGTAATCTAAATTTTTTTTTTGCTTTTTAGCAAAAGACTCAAGTTTGAGAAATGAGGTGAGTTACTGAAACATACAATTGCACTAGTATAGATTGAAGACAAGTGGGCCAAAGTGATGACATTATATTTGCTACTCTTGACAGTAAGGATGACGATTAATATAACCACCATTAACGTAACTGAGGCGCACAGTGTAGAGGCAACAGCCACTCACAGGAGATTGCCATTGAATTTAACTAAAGTATTTTTTTGTAGGCAGTGAGGCGGGAGGACTAAGCCAGTCTACCCATGGGTGCAGGTGAGGAACCATACATTCTGTATTCATATGGGAATATCAAACTGACTAGTACTTTGGCTAAAACAATTCCAAGTGCAGCAGATCATACCATCCCAAAATTCAGTGGATAAAATGACAATACTTCTATTGTTAGTGGGATTGTGAGGTATTGATAACAAGTATACAGAAGTGCCAGCTGTACTTAGGTGTAATTTCATTGTTTTGTAGGCTCTACTGGAAAAACTCTCATCTATGGTAAGTAAAATTGTAAAATGGGTGGCTGGGAACACAGGATAGAAATGGTATTAGTATGGTACGCTGTACAGCATAACTACAGTGTACTGGTGCCATTTCTGTCTTTTTAAGTTTGGTAGCCTGCATGATGAGAAGCAAATGCTGACTGAACATGAAGGTCTTATTAGCTCTAACTGATTTCAGGCACAGTTAGTATTAGGGGTAGAGGCCTCTTTTGTACTTGTTCTAATAGTACTCTTTCTCCATTAGGAGCTATTTGTGCAGTCTGCTAGATTCTAGTAAGTAGGGGAAGTGGATGGGTAGGAAATCATAAGCCAATAAAGTTGCATGCCTACTAAACTCTAACATCATGTGTCAGGAATGCTAATGTTGCCCTTTCAGTGAGCATGCTCTGATCTCAGGGTGCTTGTAATGATGTTGATCAAATGTCTGACCTGAAATGAGCATGTAGACAAATTTTAACACTGAAAAACCCTGAAAAAAGACAATTGGAGAAAAACTGGATCCTAACATTTCTTAATGAAAGCCGTTTTTGTTTCAGCCACTTGCTTGAACATTTTGAACCCCTTGCTCCTCGGTAAGAACCTTAATAGTTCATTGTTTTCTGGAATCTTGTTTATGGTTCAAGAAAGTATGTAGTCTTGACTACACTTTATGCC
The DNA here is from genome assembly GCF_031878675.1 of Megascapheus bottae. Taxonomy (NCBI): domain Eukaryota; kingdom Metazoa; phylum Chordata; class Mammalia; order Rodentia; family Geomyidae; genus Megascapheus; species Megascapheus bottae. Next base: position 26,084,937 of record NC_143518.1, read on the forward strand.
GAGCCGTTTGTATTAATTAGTATGCTGGGCAGGCTTCTTATCACTGAAATCCTAGCCACTAAAATCAGCCTGAGAGCTGAGGCTCTGTGCTTGCAGAAAATCCCCATGAGACCCATTTCCAATTAAACACTGAAGTGAAGCTGTACAGTAGTCCATAGAGGTTCAGGGATTGCCCATGGCACAGAGTTAGACTCAAAACTAACACCTAACATTTATTTTGAGAGTATGTGTAAAGGTGAATAGTTTTCAGCTCTTCATGTTTACATTTCCAGGTGCCAAGTGGAGAATCTGAAAGAAAGGTACGTAATTTACTAGAATACTATATTTTGAAGCAATGTAACTGTTCATGATGATTTAACTTAAAACAGATGGGAATCTCTCTGATTAGATAATGAAGAGTAACTTTTGAAACTGAAACAGTCAGTAGAATTTGGTTGAGTGTATGCCTCCTAACAATCCGTTGCTGAGTCAGTGTAAATTTCTACAGGTATGAGAAATCTGCCTTACCACCATCAGCATATAAGGTGATTTGAAGCCAAGGTAAGGGATCAGGCAGAGTGCCTTTTATATGCCCTCCTATGCTAATTGGGCCTGAAACCCTAGGGTACATACTTAGCACCTGGCTATAGCACCTAGCTATATGGTTGTTACTATTGGCAAGACTCCCTTGACTTGCATTGGCTATAGCACCTAGCTATATAGTTGTTATTATTGGCAAGACTCCCTTGACTTGCATTCTAGCAGCCGATACAATGATGATAACATAGTTCAGCAGACTCACCACTGATGAACAATCCTATGTCTTTCGCTCCTATCTGATGTATCTGGCTACAGTATAAGTACAACTTAATTGTGAAGCATGCTGTGTGTCAACGGGAACTGATCTATACAAATGTTTGGTCCAATAATTATAGGAATGGGGTTTAACAGTGAAGTTGTGATGGAGTGAGACTGGACAAGGTGGATTTCCAATTTTGCAGTACATGACAGTCCAGCATAACTGCAGGTTAGTATTTGGCATGATTATAGGTATTGCTCACCTGGGTATTTTGGGAGATGACAGCTACCTCACTGCATGGGGTTAATTCTTGCATTTATGCCTGTATTTCTGATTCTAGAGCTAAATGGCATAAATAGGATTTAGGCAGACTGTCAGGTTCAGCTAGGAAAAAATTAACCATTGACAGCTCAACATGAGTCTTTCTTCAAAACAGGTGGACAATTGCTTCACTTGCAAGCAGAAGGTGAGCATTTTTTTTGTTATGCCATGATTTAGAATGAATGTAACCAGTGATGTGATGATTCTGCCAAATGAGGTAAAATGATATCACACAAAACCGTTCCATTTTGTTTCTGAGGTTACCATATCAATAACTATCAAACATATAGGCGTAACCATGATTACTGATTTAAGTTTTTGTTTTCATGTAGGTCCACAGCAGTAATGAACCTGACACATCTGAAATTATAAAGGTGAGGATTCAAAATTTATCATCCACAGCCTAATATCAGAATATATGATGATCTCAACCGAACTTGAACTCTCTCACTGACAACTTGATGACACCAAGAGATCTGATATTCTGTTTTCTGTAAGAAATTAAATTAAAATGTGGAAGCATGTCTTAAAACCAATGTTCTTATTGCAGGTAGCTGGCTGCCTGGATGATCTGGGAGAAAAAACTAAAAATATGTTATTAAAAATAAATCTGTGAACCACTTTGAGTCATGTACTGGATTTTTAGTGCTTGTGTTCTACCATGGGGGAACATCCTGGGTTCCAACTCTGTCCCACTTACACAGAGCTGAGTGAGTGTAGCTGTGGCTCTAGCGGTTGAGCTGTAGCATGGAAAAAACCAAGGACAGTGCCCAGTCCATTGGATTGTCATTGTGGCCTATGGTATGGTTTGGGCTGGTTAGGGAGATGGTGCTGTTATCTATGACTATTTCCAGGGAACTAGTTAGACCCAGGGATCTCTTTAACATGACAAAAATAAGTGGCTCTGCACCTTACTAGCAGTATTTTTTCTATGTATGGTGCATGACTAACCTAAGCACTCACCACACACACAGCTCTTTAAGTGGAAAAGGGATCTTTGCATTGGCTGAACAGGTAAATCTTAAGGGTGGGTCGTTCCTGGAAACCTAGGCATGGGTTGCAGCCACACCCACAGCTGCCAGTATGGAAATCTTCATCCAGGGCACAACCCGTGTCACAGGATCAAATGAAATGGCTTGGAGCAGTGTTTAGAACTGTTTAGTACAAATTGGAAGCTTTGAGCTGGGTTCACATGAATACAAATGGCTCAGAAGTTTTCAGTTTGAAATCATTGGTGAGGCATCAGGAATTTTGTCTGTCAGCATTATGCTCATGATTTAGCTTTCCAAATATCAAGAGTGCCTTTATATACTGATTAGACACAAATAGTGAGAACCTAGCAGAGCACTGGTGGCTCACGCCAGTAAGTCAAAATCAGTGCTATAGCTAAATGGTGAAGAGCACCCTTGACTGTCGAAAACCTTGTGAGACCCTATTCCCACAGCAAAGAAAACCTGGCATTTTTTTGGGGGGAAGGGCAGATCTTGACATGCAGCACAATGTTCCTGCTTCCTTTGAGGGGTGAGCTCCTAAACTTTAATTTTTTTCTGGACTGTCTTTGGACAATGCTGACAGTTGAGCCAACCACTTTTTCTGTGGTTCCGGCAGTCCAGGCTTTGTGCATATGGAAGCAAGCACTCAGCCACTAGGCCAAACTGGCCCCTTTTGTGGCTTATTTGCCAGTTTTGCATTTGAGCTCAGAATGTGAGCTCTGTTGAACCCTATCAATTGAGCCACAGCACCACTTCTAGCTTTTTCTATGTGGTGAGTTGTACATTTTCCATGTGCCCAGGTGGGTCTTCATGAATGCTAGGCAACCACTCTACCACTAGACCAAACTCAGACCTCGTGACTCAATTCTAATTTTGAGCTTATTGCCAGTTGAAAAATCCCTATAAATTCAACTTCCCAGTGTTCAGAGGCAAGCAGTTTCCCAAAGGGCTTTACTTCTGTAGCTAGAATTTCAGGGAGCTCCTGGAATACATTTGAGACATGAGTAGGTAGAAAATTCCAGACTGCTGCACTGCCAAGAAAGACCTTTCATAATTTCCAAAAAGATAAATTGTCAGATACAAGTTCTTTTAAAGGAAATTGGTTTTTAAGACAGTCTTGCAAGTAGTCCAGGCTGGCCTTGAACTCATGGTCCCAGCCTGGATATTGGGATTGCAGCATGGGTGGCCAAACATGCCTGTGGCAAGTGAAGATCCAAGGTCTATCTGGATCTGAGTTCTTGGCAAAGGGAAGATGACAAAGTTCAACATTTTTGTTGGTGTGACTGATTCAATGAATCCATTTCTGTTTCTGTAACTGTTGGCCAGGATACCTGGATATGATAGGGCTTTAGTTCCTCTCGTGGGACAGAATCTGGGGCACTGCTCATAAGGTCACGTCCCCTAAAGGATTTGGGGAAGGCTATGACATCTCTGATACTTGGTGCTCCAGTGATGAGACACATAAGTCTGTCCAACCCTGTGAATAAAACAAAAGTTAACAAATACACAGCAACCTAAGTTTGGAAATGTTAGTTTTTCTGTAAGCTGTAGACAAGGCTGGCAAAATGGTTCAAATAGAGAGTGCTTGCCCATGAGTTCAATCCACCTACTGCCAAAATAAACCTCGTAGACAATTCCTATGAACTTGGCGATCGAACCTAGATTCCATGCATGGAAAGTAAGTGGCCTATGCTGAGCCACATCCTCAGCCCTTAAAAGACCTTTTGAATAACATGAATGATAAGGTATAACCAAGTCTTTTTAGAAAATTTTTACAGAATTTGAAAAGTTCTTGTTGATAGCATTCTGGAAAAGTATTCCAGACTGATGTTGCCATGCCATGGGCTTACTAAGGGCCTTAAGACAAGAGGTCTGGGGTGTAGCAGAGTGGCAGAACATTTGTTTAGCACATAGGAGGCCATAAAAAAAAAACAACCCGAAAACCCTCCTGAAAAACTCATAAAAAGCCAAACAAAACATGCTTTTTCATTTTTTATTTTTTTGCCAGTACTGGGGCTTGACCTCAGGGTCTGAGCACTGTCCTTAGACTTTCTCAAGGCTAGTGCTTTACCTATCACTTGAGTCTTGGCACCACTTCCAGCATTTTTTTTTTTTTCCTATGTATATGGTACCAAGGAATCAAACCCTGGTCTTCGTGTGTGTGAGGCAAGCACTCTACCACTATGCCAAACTCCCGGCCCCACCAACATTTTTTTTTTTTTAAATTACTTCTATTGGGACATAATAGTAAGCAAGGTAACCGGAAGGACATTGATTGGCACATTACTATTGGCATGCAATCTGAATGTTATGAAGCTGCATTTCACTGTTCAAACTATGTCTAGGAAGATCTGAGTTTTAACTGTGAATGCTGGGGGTTTGAAATGAATACTTTAGCTTTGGCTTAAGCACCTACAAGTTAAATTAAAAAAAAAAAAAAGCACTCCGGGCGCTGGTGCCTCATGCCTATAATCCTAGCTACTAAGGATGCTGAGATATGAGGATCTTTAGTTCAAAGGTGGTCTAGCCTGAAGTGGAGCTGTGGTTCAAGTGGGAGAGTGCTAGCGTTGAATAAGCTGAAGGACAGTGCCTAGACCCTTTCTCCATCTGAGTGTCAGACTGCAATGGTATAGAATGAAATTTAGTTATAAAATGATAGATGCTTACCTAAGGCAATCCCTCCATGAGGGGGTGCTCCATAATCTAAAGCCTGAAGCAGATGGGAGAGCAATTTCACATCTTCCTAAAATTAAAAAAGATACTTCATTTAAATACAGATTTAAGGTGTATAGTAAGTTCTTAGGAACTAATAGGTAACAAAGGTGAGTTTAAAAAAAAATACTGGTGACAGATACTGTTTGAAGCCAGTCTAGGCAGACAAATCTCAGAGACCTTAACCAATAAAGCAAAAAACCAGAACTCGAGGTGTAGCTCAAGTAGAGAGCACCAGCCTTGATAAAAAGTTTTGTGTGAAGCCCAGTTGTTCATGCTTGTAATCCTAGCTACTTGGGAGGCTGAGATCTGAGGATCAAGGTTCAAAGCCAGTGAGGCACTAAAAGTCCATAAGATGCTTATTTCTAATTAATCACCAGAAAACCAGAAGTGGCACTGTGGCTCAAAGAGTAGGGCAGTGGACTTGAGCTGAACAGTACAGGGAGAGTGCTGAGGCCCAGAGTTAGTCCCATGACCGACCAAAAAAAAAAATAAATAAAAAAAAATTGAGAGTTTAACCTTGAGTTCAAGTCCCAACACTAGGACATACAAAAATGAAAAACTTGGAGCTGGGTGAGGTGGCTCATGCGAAAAAACAAAATCCTAAAAAAAAAAAAAAGGTGGCCAGGAGTTTGGCCTGGTGGTTAAAGTGCTTGCCTAGCATCATGAAGACCCGGGTTCGATTCTATGTATGTACCACATACATAGAAAAAAGCCAGAAGTGGTGCTGAGGCTCAAGTGGTAGAGCTCTAGCCTTGAGAAAGTCCAAGGACAGTGCTCAGGCCCTGAGCCCAAGCCCAGGACTGGCAAAAAAAAAAAAAAAAAAGGTGGATGTATGTCCAAAAACAGTTCTCTAGATTTCAGGTCAGAGTTCAGTGGGCAGCTTTAACAGATGCCAAACTCCTCCGTGGCAGAGCTTTTTACTTACAGAGGGTCTAATGAATTTTCAAAAATAGTGAGATGGGTGTGTGTGTGTGTGTGTGTGTTGACACTGGGGTTGATTTCAGGATGTGAGCACTGTTTCTTGGCTTTTTCACTCAAGGCTGGTACTCTAGCATGTGAGGCATGGCTCTATTTGCAGGTTTTTATTAGTTAACTGGAGATAAGAGTCTCATGGATTTTTCTTCCTATCTAGTTTTGAACTGTGACTGTCATGTGTGAGCCACTGATGCAGAGGTGGTTTTTTCTTTTTTTTGGTCAGTCATGGTGGTGCTTGAACTTAGGACCAGGACCTGGGTGCTGTCCCTGACTTATTTTGCCCAAGGCTAATGTTCTACCACCTTAGGCCACAGGTCCACTTCTGGTTTTCTGGTTATAAGAGTTGAATGGATTTTTCCTGCCCAGGCTGGCTTTGAACTGTGATCCTAAGATTTCAGTCTCCTGACTAGCTGTAATTACAGGTCTGAGCCACCAGTACCTGGATGATTTTAATTATTTTTTTAAACACTTAAGTGATACTGTTCTAATGTGCAGCAGAGTTGAGAACCTTAAGGTGATGGGATATAGCAGAAGCTGTGTATTCTTAGACTTAGAAAAGCTAACAATGAATGCAATGAAAAAGGTATGCAGGAGAAAAGGTCACAGATGCTTAAGGCCTAAGGAGGTGTCGTTGCTGCTTTCAGTTCTCCAAATCTGCTCTCCCATGAAAGGTTTTTTATTTCACGTGTTAGTTAACACTTGGGTTTTTTTTTTGGGGGGGGGGTCTGGGGGCTTGAACTCAGGGCTTGGACATTGTCTGAGCTTTTTTGCTCACAGCTAGTGCTTTATCACTTGAAGCCACAGCCACAGCTTCACTTCCAGTTATGGGATAGTTAACTGGAGAGAGAAGTCATAGACTTTCCTGCCCAATCTGGGTTTTCACTGTATGGTGATCCTCATATCTCAGCCTCATGAGTAGAAGACACCAGCACCTAGTTTTCTTTTTTTTTTCCAGTGGTACTTGTACTTGGAATTGAACTCAGCATCAAAAGTAATTTTTCAGGACCAGATCCTTGAAATATTTTGTTAAATTGATTCTCGCTGTCTTCTACATCAGTGATATGTGAATTCTTAGGTCTGTATCTATATAAGTTATTCTTCTTAAAATTCTAACTGTCCTACTCTCTTATCACCTATATCTACCACTACCTTAAACACACCTAAAGTGTATCTATGAACTAATATGAGATCTTTTGAAACCTTTCTTGGCTGGGTGTAGTGGTATATACATAAAATCCCAACGTTCAGAAGGCTGAACAAGAGGATCACAAGTTCAAAGCCAGCTTGAGCTATAGGTACAACGTCTCTCAGAAAATCCCAAATCAACCATTTATCCAAACAATAACTATAGCAACAGCAACACCTCTCCTTTTCTAATATTAGTCCTTGAAAATGACTTTTTTTCTTCCTTCCATAAGGCCTTTAAACATACGAGGCAAATGTTCTAACACTGAGTTACATCTTTACCACACAAATGACTTTTTTTTTTGGATCAGTACAGTGGTTAGAAAAGAGCTCAAGAGCCACCCTTTAATACCTGCCTCTGCTTGCTTCTGTATTGTATGGTTTGGGGCAAGCTAAATAATCTGCCCCAGTATGACATTTTTAAAATGAATAGAATAAGGGTATCTACCTCATAAAGTAACTGTGAGGATTAAATACATGAATGCATATATAGTACTTAAACAGTCCTTGGCACATAGTAAGGGGTAATAAGCAGCTATTATAATCATTTACTTCTGTAAGTCCTAAAGGTAGCAAGGAAAGGTGACATTATTTTGTATCTAACAACTTCTCCTTTCATAATAAATACTAACAAATGTTTAATAAAACTCACAACTACTGGGATAAATTAATAAAGCCTGCTCAGAAGACATTACCTTTAATAATGTTTCCAGGATGTACTGCTGCAGTTGTGCATCGTGAATTCGGATAGACCCACCTCCTATCTCACTGCCATTTAAAACCAAATCGTAGTGTTGGCTACGCACCTAGAAGAATTCATAGAGCCCCTGTATTAGAGAGAATTTCTGGTGTTCTGACCTATAGGCTGAAGATGTTATAACTACTTAGAAGATGTTATAACTACTTAGAGTGCTTGGTCCTTATGTATTTTCAGATGGTGAACTCTGACCATTTTGAGGTACATGTTCTCTATTGATTCACTGACTGCCAGTCCTGGAGCCTGAACTCAGGTCCTGGTCACTGTCCCTGAGCTTCTTTTCCTCAAGGCTAGCATTCTACCGCTCAAGCCAAAGAGTGCCACTGCGGCCTTTTCTGTTTTTGTGGTACAGAGGAATCAAACCCAGGGCTTCATGCATGCTAGGAAAGCACTCTAGCACTACGCCACATTCCTAGCCCTAGGACCAATAGCTAATGGTACCTTTTCTGGCTCAGTGTACAGGAGGTGAATGTCACTGGGGTGGGGAGCAGTGAATGGGTGGTGCGCTGACTCCAGCTCTGTGGGACTTTCCTCCTTTGGAAGGAAGAGCGGGAAGTCCACTACCCACAGGAAAGAGAACTGTGCTGGGTCACGGAGTACCACCCCTTTCGTCTCCAGAAGGTCAGCGCACTGCAGTCGTAATTTTCCCAACAAAGAGCACTGCAAACAGAAGATACTAACATTAAATTGACTTTTTGATAGAGAAGGCTAAGACAACACCAGATAACCTAGATTCTGAAGCAGACTATTCTATTATATCTCAGCCAGTTCAATGGCAGTTTTTATTCTTGTTTCAGCAAAGAGCATAGCTCTATGGATATTCTGAAACACTTCATGAACTCTTTCTGTATCACTGATCTGAAAAGGCTGCCTTGAGTCTGTGAGACTGTACAGGTCATATCAAATAATTTTCATGAGGCCCTGAAAGGAGGTAGAGGGTAGGAATAGTCCGTTTTATAGTATTTTTGTTTCTACTCTGTCCTAACATAGTTTATCCAAATGTTTTCAGAGAAAAGACTGATTCTGAGCCATAGCCATACTTTTTTAGTAAATATTTAAGATTTCCTTATAATTAAAAAAAAATTTTAAGTAGCAGTACAAAAGGAGTATCCATTTAACATGTCAGTTAATTAGTACATTACATTTGATTACTGTTATTACCCCTTCCATGATTTATCCCATGTCTATACCAACCCTGCCTATCTCTTCAAGTTTCTTAGTTCTAGTTTCACAGAATTGCGGGCTAGAAATCTAATTCCTCTACCTACTAGCTATGTTACTACGAGTAAGTTTTCCAACTATAGTTGCTCTTCCTGGGGACCTGATCATACCTAGGGATGTCTGTGACAAGTAACCCTCCAACATTTTGCAGTGTCTCACCATGTGTTTAAGAGTGCCTTGGGGGAGGGTAAAGGGTACCAAGACATGTGAAAGGGTATCAATGTATGTGAATTAATGCACCTTCTATATGGCAAATATCATGTAACCCTTTTATTAATTACAATAAAAAATATAAAAAAAGAAAAAAAAAGTGCCTTACAAACAAGATTTCCAACTACAAAATTTCCTTCGCTAGCAAAACCTTGAAATGCACAGTCACCTCTACAGAGTTCCTAATCTGTGTAATTCCAATGGAGACTTGTGGCTAACAAGAAAAGACTCCAGTGTTTTTCTTGTTTTGTTTTCCAGTTCTAGTGATGGAACTCTGGGCCTCATACTCTCAGCTTGCTTTGCTCATGGCTAGTAGCCTACCACTTAAGTCATGCCTCCCGCCTGGCTCTCCATTGGTTAATCAGATTCTCATAGAATTTGTGTCTTGGCTGACCACCAACCTCAATCATTAAAGTCTATCTCCTGAGTATCTGGAATTTACAAGTGTGACTACTGGTGTATGGCAAAACTCCATTTTATTTAATACAGTGCATTAAAAAGTACTGCGTGATATTCAGAAATGGAAACAAGGTTTTTTCCCTAGTTATTTTGTTTTCTTTTTTGTCTGGTTTGTTTGGGAAGATTGTGGGGGGCACCGAAATGGAGGAATGATGAACAAATGCAGCAGTGGTACTCACCAGACAGTGTACTGAAAGTGAACTGTACAACTTGTGGGTGGGATAGGAGAGAAAACTGGGAGAGAGTGAGAGAAAGGTGACACTGTCCAAAAAGAAATGTACTCTTGATCTCACTTGTACACAAATATGTATGTATACAAATAGAGGAGAGAGTGTCAATATCACATATACTGGGAAGTAATTTTTCTTACCGCTTTCTTGTGCTCTCCAGCAGTTAGTAGGACTATATCTTCCTCTTGAATCTCCATTAGTCTGATTAATTCCAAGCTTTGATCCTCTTTTATGAGTTTAGCAACTGGTGAATTCCAGTTTTTATTGGCTTTTAGGAATATAGGTAGGATTTGCTGTAATAAAAAAGTTTGTTCAGCTGGGCGTGGTGGCTCACACTTGTAATCCTAGCTACTCAGGAGGTGGAGATCTGAGGATCAAGGCTCTAAGCCGGCTTGGGCACAAAAGGACCTGAGACTCGTATCTCCAAGTAACCTCTAGAAAACAGGAAGTGGGAGTGGGGCTTGGCTCAAGGGTAGGGAGATAGCCTTGAGCTGAATGGCTCAGGGACAAAAGGACCTGAGACTCTTATACTCTTATCTCCAATTAACCTCTAGAAAACAGGAAGTGGGGCTTGGCCCAAGGGTAGGGTAGTTGCCTTGAGCTGAAGAGCTCAGAGACAGCACCCAGGCCAGTTCAAGCCCTATGACCCACACACACAAAAAAAAGTTCATATATTATGGTCATTATACAAAGGGTTATAATTCCATAATCACATTGTTTAAGTGAAATTATTTCTCATTTTTCAAAAATTTCTTGGTCCTGGACCTAATGGTAGAGTGCTCGCCTAGCATGCATGAAGTCCTGGGTTCGATTCTGCAATACCACATACTCAGAAAAACCTAGAGGTTTTCAAGCCCCATCAGCAATTTTCTTTGTCAAGGGTGTGCTTATGCTTTTCAGAAGCAGAATGTGTGCTGCTGATGTGATTTAAGTGTTATAGCACTTTCCCAGCAAGCTGGGGGCCATGGGTTAGATCCCTAGTATTATCCAGAACAATAAAAAGAAGACAGAAAGCACATGCATGATCTGACATAACAAGATCCCTGAAACTAAGAGCTTATGTAATTATTATTAAAAATATAGAATTCCTAAGAGCGGAAAAATACTGCTTTAATTCCTTACCTGATTAAATTGGTCAGCTGCAAACTGTTTAATGGAGTCAATGTCTTTCCTTTTTAAGTACTTCTGCAAAAGGAAATCAAAGTTACAATATTATACTCAGCTTCATAAGCACACTGAAAACATGATGCTAGAGAAAATAGAATCACGATTCACTTACTACTCCTTCACGGACACAGATAGCTTTGACAGTTCCCTGGGGCTTGCTGAGTGTATCTTGAAAAAATCTTATATCTGTCTTTCTGAACACACTGCTGACATCTACAATCTGGAAAATGGGAAATATGAAGGGGTGACTAAGCATAAAGTCATTTTTATCTCAAAACATTTTACAAATTTGGTTTTAAAGAAGTAGATCTTGGTAAGTTAACATTTACAGAGTCCATTCATAGACTATTTCCCATTGGTTGAGCATCATGACTAGTATTCTATATACCTTCATCTCATCTGCACATCAAGAGTGTGAGGTTGACACTCTTATTATTCTCATTTCTAAATGAGAAAATGGGAGGCATGGATAAGGAATTAAGTCATCCCAGATAATACAGCAAGGAAGGAGCAAAGCCAAGATTGAACCCAGGCAGTCTGATTTAAGAACCACTATCCTGGCTACTCAGGCAGCTGAGACTTGAGAATCCTAATTCAAAGACAGTCTGGGCAGACAAATCTGGGGATAATATCTTAGCTTCAATTAACCAGCAAAAAGCTGAAAGTCAAGGTGTGATTCAAATATTAGTTGTAGCTTTGAGTGGAAAAGTCAAGCAAGAGCTGGAGGTCCTGAGTTCAGACCCAGTAATATCACAAAACAAAACAAAGAACCACTACTCTGTATTACAAATGAAGAAACAAGAAGTATGTATGTACTGTATAGAGTAGAGTTTGAACTCAGGGCCTTAGATTTGCTTGACTTGATTGCTCAGTTTGAACTCTGCTACTTGACCCAGACTTCCAGTTCTGGTTTTTACTGGTTATTTTTGGAGATGGAATCTTATAGACTTTTCTGCTTTGGCTGGCTTTGAACTTTGATTCACTGAATCTCAACTTTCTTGGTAGTTAGAATTACAGGCTTGAATTTTTGGCCCAACAAAACAAGGAGTATTTACACTGTTAGCTATGAGTAGTTATCATTTTGTGTATATTATTTTTCATCCTAAAGAACTGAGTACTGACTATAGACCTGGGAAAATTCAATTTTTAGAGAATATGCAGTAAGCTTTCTGAGAGGAAGAATTTTACTAAGGGATATTGCTCTGTAATAGCAAATGACTATAAGTGTTGTAATGGAAATACTACCTTTGCCTTTAAATACACACAGGTATTAATAATAAAAATAAATCTGTTCATAAGTTTGAGCTCTTTATAGACTAAGGAAAATGAGTAACTTTTAATTATCTGCCTTTCAAGGACTATTTTGGCTTAAGATATTTAAAGAAAAAGTTTTCTTTTTTCTTAGAAATAATCATCCGTGTGCATAAAAGTGCAGCAATACAGCTTTTAAAGCAAGAATCCTGTTTTGGGGAGTGGGTTTTGGAACATAATAGCAAAAAAGAAAAGCATGTGCCGGGAGTGGTAGAGTGCTTGCCTAGCATGCACAAAGACTTGGATTCAATTCCTTGGTACCACATACACAGAAGAAGAAAAAAAAGCTGGAAATGGTGCTGTGGTTCAAGTGATAGAGCTCTAGCCTTGAGAAAGCCCAAGGACAGTGCTCACGCCTGGGACTGGCAAAAAAAACCCCAAGAAACAAAAAACAAAAAACGGTTAATGTACTCTGTTCTTTTTCACTACAGCTTAGGCAACAAGGGTATCAATCTAAGGTAACAACAAAAGCATGATCCAATCTTGTATAACACTTATAAATTTCACCCAGTTTGGCTGGGAATTTAGCTTAGTGGTAGAGTGCTTGCCTAGAATGCATGAAGACAGGGGTTCAATTCCTCAGTAGTTCTATATAGAAGAAGCCGAAGTGGTGCTGAGGCTCAAGTGCTAGAGCTCTAGCCTTGAGAAAGTCCAAGGACAGTGCTCAGGCCTTAAGCTCAAGGCCAGGACTGTCAAAAAAAAAAAAATCATCAAAATGATTGAAAAGACTTTCGTGCCCACGGCAATGGCTCCCACTTGTAATCCTAGCTATAAAGGAGGCTGAGATCTGAAGATCTCCATTCTAAGTCAGCTAGGGTATAGGACTCTTATCACTAATTAACCAATAAAAAAATCAGAAGTGGAACTGTGGCTCAAAGTGGTAGAGCACTAGTCTTGAGTACATAAATCTCAGGGACAGCACTCAGACCCTGAGTTCAAGCCCCAGGACTACACATACCACAAGACTTCGGAGCAGGGTCCTGAAAAAATGAAGAGTACCTTCATCCCAAAGCGAGTATCTGGTTTATCAGTCCCATAACTGCTTAATGCCTCAGCAAAAGTCATGGAAGGAAAAGGAATGACCACAGGCTCTTTATCGTTGGGCCATGAATAGTGGAGCAAACCTTCAATCAAACTCTGGATCCCCATCTGGTCCACAAAAGACATCTCTATGTCAATCTGAAACCAAAAATACACACAGAAAATAACTTGAATAGTCAACATATGCATATTTTCAGATATCATAGTCTTCTGCTCATAAATACTAAATACACAGAAAAAGTATACATTTTATTATGCACCTGTTTTATGTCAGGAACTGTGCTAATGCCTACCGTACAACAATTGGTTTAGTTCCCAGTTACTTCATGACAGAGTCTAAGAAACTTGCTGGCATGTCTGCACTCAGCAAGTAGCAAAGTTATAGTTGATTCCTGGGATGCCCAACTCCAAAGTACATATATACATATGTGTATGTATATGTATATATGCACATTTATATGTATGTTTATTTTATATTATTTTTGTCAGTACTGGGGCTTGAAGTTAGGGCCTGGGCACTGTCCTTTAGCTTTTTTGCTCAAAGATGATGCTCTACAATTTGAAACACAGCTCCACTTCCAGTTTTTTTGGTGGTTAATTGGGGATAAGTCTTACAAACTTTCCTGCTGGGGCTGGCTTTCAACCACCACCCTTAGATATCAGGCTTCTGAGTAGCTAGTTTACAGGTATGAACCATCAGCACCTGGCTTAAATTTATTTTTATTTTTGTGCTGGTCCTGTGGCTTGAATTTAGGGCCCGAGTACTGTCCTTGAGTTTCTTTTGCTCAAAGTGAACGCTCTCCACTTGAGCCTTTTCTGTTTTTTTCTGAGTAGTCTATTAGAGGGAGTTTCATGGACTTTCCTACCTAGGCTGGCTTTAAACTGTGATATCAGATCTCAGCCTCTTTATTTATTTATTTATTTATTTATTTATTTATTTATGCTAGTCCTGTGGTTTGAACTCAAAGCCTGTGCACTGTCCTTGGGCTTTCTCAAGGCCAGCTACCACTTGAGCCACAGCACCACTTCCAGCCTTTGCTGTGTAGGTGGTAACCGAGGAATCAAACCTGGATCTTCCTGCATGCTAGGAAAGCACTCTAGCACCAGGCCAAACTCACAGCCCCTGGCCCAATTTATTTTGAAAAATGATCTATATGTAGTACAAAGGGATTTCAATTTTAACATATTAGTTTATGAGAACAATGCATTTTGGTCAGTATCATGTCTTCCATCATTATTCTCCGCCACCTATCCTAACCCCAGCCATTCTCTTCTAATTCTATTTCCACGTATCCAACTCTAATTATTTCATCACACTTACTAATGCTATCACACAGAAACCAAATCACAATGTCCACAAAAATATCAATATACAAACTTACTGTTCTGCTCTGTGTGTGTGTGTGTGTGTGTGTGTGTGTGTGCATATGTGTGGTGTTAGGATATTGATTTTTTTTTTTTTGCCAGTTTGGGGCTTGAACTCAGGGCCTGGGCACTGTCCTTGGGCTTCCTCAAGGTTGGCACTCTACTACTTGTGCCACAGCACTATATCTGTCTTTTTCTGTATATGTGGTATGGAGAAATTGAACCGAGGGCTTTGTGCATGCTGGGCAAGCACTGTACCACTAGGCCACACTCCTGGACTCAGGATATTGATTTTTTTAATATATTTTTTATTGTAATTAATAGAAGGGTTACATGTGTTAGGTCCGACTGGAAGAAATTACTTCTTCCCTTGGCTCTTTCCCACTGTACCCTGGAAATCCCCGCCCAGCACCTGTCACCCTGGCAGCTGGCATGCCTGGGGGTAGTGGGAGGTCCCCACTGAGGCATTTCCCCATCTTCTGAGATCACATCCGTTTCCGCTGTTTCTATACCCCTCCCCCTATACAATCACTCACTTCCGGCCCTAAGCTCTCTTGCTCCCCAGACTCCATCTTGGACGGCAGGAGTCTGCTCTTTCCTCATGCAATAAACCCTCTTCTCCTGAACTGAGTGGAGTTTCCTTTCGGCAAACCTTACAACATGATATTTGCCAGATAAATGGTGCATTAATTCCCATACATTGATACCCTTTCACATGTCTTGGTCCCCATTTCCCTTCCCCCCTCCCCCACCCCTCATCTTGTTTTCCCCCGTTCCCTATCCAATTTCAAATAACCAAATACAAATATATCCGATATATCAGGTAACAAAGTGAGATAGTGTAACAATATGAGATAACCAAGGGACAGTAGAAGTGATGAGAGATAACATAGTACCTTAAGAACAACAATCATTAATTATATGGCTTATGTTTACATCATATTTTAAATGACAAGTTTAACAAACAATTGTTCAAGGAGGGAATCTCTAATTACATTCTCAGGGACTTAGTATTTAGAACTTCATCAAAATTAGGCTATCGGTTTGTATGTCATAGAAGGGATATTGATTTTTAATGTACAAAAGCTTACCATATCGTTTTAAAACATTAGGGATCTCTGGTATTTCTCTGTTGGTTACTACTTTCCTTATGAAAAGGAAATAGAGAAACAACTAAAAATTGAATTGAGTGCCCATCAATTATCTGATTGGTAAATATAATGAAAAGTATGTAAAATGATTTCCTTGGACTTGAAAGAAAATACTTGGTTCTAGTACACTTCAATTTGTAAAGGAGAAATAACTATTGCTCTATACCTGAGTAAACTCAGGCTGTCTGTCTGGTTTTGAGCCTTCATCTCGGTAACACCGAGCAACTTGAAAATACCTGAAATTGAAAAAAAAAAAAAAGAGCATTAACTGAATCCTGAGACTAATGACGCACCTTTCTCAAAGTTGCCAGTAATAAAGGTGATGGAATAAATTCACAGTGATACCAAAAAGAGCCAAAAAGCCATTTTTCATAATGTTTTAATCTTATCATATATAGGGCTGACCCTTGTTGAGAAGCTACTCTTTTTTTTGGGGGGGGGGGCAGTCCTGGGGCTTGAACTCAGGGCCTGGGCACTGTCCTTGGGCTTTCCTCAAGGCAAGTATTCTTACCGTTAGGCCCCCCTCCTAGCATTACTCTTCTTTTTTTTTTCTACTCCTGGCGTTTGGGCTTAGGGCCTGAGCACTGTCTTTGGCTAGTGCTCTACCACCTGAGCCACAGCGCCTCTTTTGGCTTTATCTGTGTATGTGGTACCAGGGAATTGAACCAGGGTTTTTTTTCGTTTGTTTGTTTGGGGGTTTTTTTTTTGCCAGTCCTGGGCTTGAGCTCAGGGCCTGAGCACTGTCCTTGGACTTTCTCAAGGGTAGAGCTCTACCACTTGAGCCTCAGCACCACTTCTGGCTTTTTTCTATGTATGTGGTACCAAGGAATCGAACGTGGGTCTTCATGCATGCTAGGCAAGCACTTTAACCACTAGGCCAAACTCCCGGCCCCTGAACCCAGGGTTTTTATGCATGCTAGCCAAGCACTCTACCACTAGGCCATGCTCCCAGCCCATGTTTTCAAAATAGACTCTGACATATTTGGATATTTAGATGAGATTAGTGTGCAAATCAATCCATGCTTCTTTTCTTATACATATATTTTTCAGTACTACAGAGATTGAACTCAGGGCCTCATGCTTGCTTGGCAGGTGCTCTATCACTTGAACCAAATTCTTCCACACTTATATATACTATTTTTTATTAGTCAAATTGAAATGCTGATTTTGAGTACAACTGAGCCTTCCATGTTATGCCATTCCAACTTACCTTTACCTGCTGCAACAGAGCCCTTACTTTGAAGGTCTAATTCACAATTCTTCTTGTATTTTCCAAAACACTCACATCTTGAGTTATTTCATTTTTTACTCACTATCCTACTCTGCTTTACTAGTTTCATTAACTCCTTGAAAGCAGAACCTCCTCTTTCCTTTTTAAAAAAATCCCTTGCTATATCTAGTAGCAACAAGTTTTCATTCTCTCTCATAATAAACATTTTTGTGAAAAAGTTATCATTTTTACTGGTACTGGAGCTTGAACTAAAGGACCCATGCTTACAAGGTAGGCAGCCTCCAGCTAAGCCACAATCCTTCCTCTCAAAATACACTTTAAATACATCTCATAAAGGATGACTATTAGCAGTTAAGGTGTAAGTACTTTCTGAATTTATATAAATTTTCTAACCTTCTCTTGAGATTAGACAATGGTTTTCCTTCCTCCCTTCTTTCTTTTCCTTTCCTTTTCTGACACCTAATAGCATTAAAAACAAAGCAATACTTCACCTGTCTAAACCGCCAACCATCAGGAGCTGCTTGAATTGTTGAGGACTCTGAGGAAGAGAATAAAACTTTCCAGGCTCCCTGGATGGCACTAAAAACTCTTTGGCACCCTTTTAAAGAAAAAGAGAATTAACTAAAAAAAATCAAATCAGCTGAAGGTATAATTCAGTTCAGAAACAAGCAAAGAAATTAATTTCTTGAAGGAAATATAAGAGCAGTGTTTTCACAATGACAGAGGTAATTTCTCATTTTAGTCCCTAAATAGTTCACATATAATACACTTTCTTTCTTCCTTCCTTTCTTCCTTTCTTTCTTTCTTTTCCTTCCTTCCTTCCTTCCTTCCTTCCTTCCTTCCTTCCTTTCCTCCCTCCCTCCCTCCCTCCCTCCCTCCCTCCCTCCCTCCCTCCCTCCCTCCCTCCCTCTCTCTCTCTCTCTCTCTCTCTCTCTCTCTCTCTCTCTCTTTCTTTCTTTCCAGTGCTGGGGCTTGAACTCAGGGCCTGGCACTGTCCCTGAGCTTCTGCTCAAGGCTAGCACTCTACCACTTGAGTTATAGCACCACTTCCCACCTCTTCTGTGTATGTGGTACCAAGGAATAGAACTCAGGGTTTCATGCATGCTAGGTAAGCACTCTACCATTAGGGCACACTCCCAGCCAATACACTTTATTTAAAAAAAATTGTATGTTGGAATTTTTTTGTTTTTGTCAGTCATGAGGCTTGAACTCAGGACCTAGGTGCTGTCCCTGAGCTCTTTATTGCTCAAGGATAGGATCTTAGCCTCCTGGGTAGCTAGGATTACAGGTGTGAGTCAGATGCCTGGCTGACAAGAGTTTTAAGTAACCAATTCATTGTGATTTGCATCTATAAACCCTAAAGGAAAGAAAATTCATTAGGAGTAAAAGCTTCCAATTTAAAAGATGATCCTATATAATTTTTTTCCAATTCTTCAGAAAACACAAATTACAATGTTCAGGCAATAAGTAACACCAAATAAATAAGTAAAGCAAATATAAAATCAGTTGTATTACTGACAATATGATTAGTAATAAAATGGCTCAAAGAATATACATACCCCTGGGGTCCTCTTAAACAATGTTGGGGTTTCTATATCTACAAATCCTAAAAAAGAGACAACAGAATTTTACACATAGGAATTTCTCAAATAATGTTTACAGTATGGCACACAAATCAGAAGCTCCCATTTAACTAGGAATTTGGGCTACTGCTTACTGATGCTGGTTTTTATAGATCCAGGAAACCTGAAATTTTTCATAAAATCCCATTGTGTTCATAAGATGATACTTCTGACACGAAATAGTCCAAAGTATTTAATGATTTGTTTACTGAAGTGTCTGGTGTTTCAAATGTTCTGCTAATTACTGAAACAAATCAAGCAGGAAAAAAATCCAAGTGTGTTTAAGGTGTTGTTAAAGTCATCAGAAATTTCTGAACTCCTAATAAATGATGTAGAAGCATAATAGAGAATTAAGCAAACTTGGCTAGAAACGCACACTTGTAAACCCGGCTGAGCTTAGGAGGGTAGCCTATAACACTAATTTCTGTGATATAATGCAGCCTCCTCCATGTAGTTTTAAGTATGGATGCTCAGATCTACTGTGTTTACAGTATGGGCACATTTTGAGTAATTTGAGAGCTGAGCTCTATGCTTCCTGACCACTGATGATTTTTCCTTAATGATGATGATTTCTAAATCACATATTTGTGAGCACCAAGAGCCTGTTCCTGAATTATGCTCTAGAACAAAACACTTGGAAATTAACCTTCAGAAACAACTTTATGCACTGAGAATATTCCAGATTTCTAGAAACATCTCACCCAAGGGTATAAAGGAGTATATAAAATGAAGCTGGTGAATAAAACATGGCATGTTATAGTAACAGCATATTCCATTTTTTCCTTACCATGCAGATTACAGAGATACTCCCGCATTTTCATAACCACCTCAGATCTCAGTCGCAGATTGTACTGCATTTGAGAACTGCGCAAATCCAAGTAGCGATACTGCAAACGAAGAGCCTCTGTTTTCTAAACCAATCAGAGATGTTTGTTAGAAAGGTATTGTCTTTAAACAGAAAACTCTGCCTTAAATTTCATCATCAAATTGCCTACTGGCATGGTAGTTCCCATTTGTTTAAACACTGGCATCCTTAATTCCTACACCATATATATATATATATATATATATATATATATATATATATATATATATTTTTTTTTTTTTTTTTTTTTTTTTTTTTTGGCCAGTCATGGGGCTTGAACTCAGGGCCTGGGCTCTGTCCTTGGACACTTTATGCTCAAGGCTAGCTCTCTGCCACTTGGGCTACAGTGCCACTTCCAGCTTTTTCTATGTATGTGGTAGGAAGGAATAGAACCCAGGACTTCGTGCATGCAAGGAGAGCACTCTACCACTAGGCTACATTCCCAAACACTCCCAGCCCCCTACACATTTTTTTTTTTTTTTTTTTTTTTGAGTGGAACAGAGTAGTGCTGGGGCTTAAATCCAGTCTAGGTAAGTGCTCTATCACTGAGCTACATTCTTAGCCCTCAATTCTATTCAGGAAGCTGAGATCTGAGGATCACATTTAAAGCCAGCCAGGATACAGAAGTCATGAGACTCTTACCTCCAATTAACCATCAATAAATTGGAAATGGCACTGTGGCTCAAGTGGTAGAGCACTAGCCTTGAGCTGAAGAGCTTAGGGACAGTGCCCAGGCCCAGAGTTTAAGCCTCATGATTGACCAAAAAAAAAAAGAAAAAAAATTAAAAAGAAAAGGAGATACACCTCAGGAAGAGATAGCTACAGTTTTATCACCTGAATGAGACATTCACCACAAGTGTGGGGAATGCAAGGGATGGCGGATGGGACCTTGACTGTTTTACTACAAGGAATATAGTGTGTCTTAGTATTTTTAAAGCTGCAAATCACAGCAACCTTCTTTGTGCTGGGAACTTAGGGGAAAAAACAAAACATTTTTCCCTGGAATGGCTCATTTCTTTGTTATTAAAAACAACAACGTAAGAAATACCTTCTTTTGTTTCTTTTGTGCATTTTCTTTTCAATAGTAAGGTCAATTCTGTGATTACTTTGCTTTTTGTAAGTACTTGGGACTTAAATATGAAAACAAGTGGCTATGTAAATAATTTGATAAATAGCGACAATTTGACAATCATTGAGGCATATGTACTCAGTGATGCGTTTTGTAAAGAACATCCTAAACCACAGCATTTCTATTTATATACTTTATATTTATTTACTATGAATAATTATAATTCTATTTATATGCTTGAGAAATCAAGTTGAAGTTAAAATATAATAAGCACAGGAGGGGCCGGAAGTTTGGCCTAGTGGTAGAGTACCTGCCTAGCATACACGAAGACCTGGGTTCGATTCCTTGGTGCCACATACATAGCAAAAAGCCAGAAGTGGTGCTGTGGTTCAAGTGGTAGAGCCCTAGCTTTGAGAAACTCCAGGGACAGTGCTCAAGCCCTGAGCCCAAACCCAGGACTGGAAAAAAAAAAAAGATCTATAATAAGCACAGGATACCCTGTGCTATTAGCACTTTCCAAGCTTTGGACAGATTTCTTTAAGACAACAGCAACAAAAAGCCTTGAATAATACAATCTGTCAAGTCTTAAAAAGACCACATTTCAACCTGATTTAACTGGAGATGAAGTCTTGCAGACTTTTCTGCCTGGACTGGTTTTGAACTATGATCCTCAAGGGTGTATTTCCTGAGAACTTAAGATTACAGGTGAGAGCAGCCAGCACCTGACTTGTGTTTGTACTCAGCTGCTTAATCAATTGTCACTGTTTTGGAAGAATTCATCAAGAAATTGTAGAATAAAACAATTCAGGCTACATCTGTGACAAATGTTTAATTCTATAGAAGTTAAACTTTGTCTTTAAGGAATTCTGGAAATACCATCTTTATCATTTTCTACATGGTAAAAGAAGAGAGCACCTTCACAAAGTCTTTCATTTCAAATGGCAGCTTCTTGCAGGCATTCAGGAGCTCGGCTGTTTTAACTTTTATTTCAATTTCACCAGTTGGCATTTTCTTGGAGAAAAAACAGAAAACATTCATTTTAGAAATAACTCTCAGGACCCATATGCAATGCACATTGTAAAATACAGATATTTATTTACATATACAAATTGGTATAGATGCTATGGTGCGTAATATGGTATAAAAATTGTGGATCTTTTTATTTTTTTTTAAATAAAGCATAAACATCCTATGTGGATCTGTGGCTGATAAACTCAGAAATCAGCAAGATACACCATGCATTTCTCAACATCAAATGTCTTAGGGTGTATATTACATGGGTATGTTTGTAATACAGATTTATAGGCTCACTTAGCCTTAGCACCCAATATCCAACAGGTACTCAACCTATATTGCCTGAATATATGCAGACATTACAAAAGGATACAAATAAAACATTTATACAATTTCTAACTACTAACTGGATTCTCTTGTCCTGGAGGTCGAGAAATGACAGTCCCAGACACTTTCACCACGGATTCTAAAGGGGCTTCACATAAAATCTTCTTCACAGAGGCAGATGACTGTAGAATAAGAAAAATGGTTCCAAGAGTCAAATGAACTTTTACAGGATCCTTCAGTAACTCAAAGTCTATGATTTAGAAAAACATTAGTAGTTAGAGCTTATCTGCCACAATATTGGAGTTCAGTTATTGTTATTTAACAGAACTTGTTAAATTTCATCCCCCATTTGATAACAGGTAATGTGGCAAGTGAAGTTATCTATTATGAGTCTTCTTTCTTTTTCCTGATCTTTCCTCTGAGACAGAGTCTTGCTATATAATGCAGACTGGCCTCAAACTCATGTTCTCCTGCTTTACCTTCCTGGGTACTAGGATTATAGATGTGCACTATACAACACTCAGTTTCAGTTAAGAATTTAAAAAACCCTTCCTTAACACAAAATGAAGGGAGCTGTATGCTGGTGGCTTATGCCTGTAATCCTAACTACTCAGGAGGTTAAGATCTGAGGACTGTGGTTCAAAGACAGTCGTAGCAGACAAATCTGAAAGACTGATTTCCAATTAACCAGCAAAAAGTCAGAAGTGGAGACGTGGCTCAAGTGGTAGAGTACCAGCCTTGATTGAAAAAGCCAAGCAAGGCTCTGAATTCAAACCCTAGTACTAACACACAAAAAATTACTATTCTTTGTACAACTATGTAAGGATAATAATTGCAAAAGTAATAGTGATAATAACAAATAATTATTGACGCAAACAAGTCACACAAAACTTTTATGGGATTAGTCTAGGTTAAACACAACAGCAATAATGATGTACAGTGAAAGGATGTCACAAAATTAGGAGAGGTTCTTCTCTGGGTCTTTACTTTTTTTTTTTCTGCCCAATGAAAAAAGAGGTTTGACCTCAGGGCCTGGAACTTGCTCACCAGTCCTGGGGCTTGAACTCAGAGCCTGGGCACTGTCCCTTAGCTTCTTTTGCTCAAGGTTTAGCACGCTATCATTTGAGTCACAGAGCCACTTCCAGCCTTTCCTGTGGTGCTGAGAAATCAAACCCAGGACTTCATGCACACTAGGCAAGCACGAATAAGTCACATTTCCAGTCCCTGAATCTTCATCTTTTAAAGAGTGTATTGCTCTTATTTCAAATGCTTAAAAGGCTGGGTAATTAATAGCTTTTTTTTCTGGGCATATAATCATTTGAAAAAGTTACAAGAGAAATGAACATTGCCCTTCCTCTAGCTCAAAATTCCAAGTACAGAAAAATAGAGAGAAAAAAAAAAAAGAGAAAAAAAAATAAAAAAAAAATAAAAAAAAAAAGAAAAATAGAGAGAAAAATTTTCCTTCTATCTTGTCTTTAATTCTTCAGTTCCCCTTCTTAGGAACATTCTGCTACCAGATAGTTAGGTATCCTTCCAGAGATCCTTTTTCCGTGTGTATGTGTATGTGTGTACCTTGTATTTTCCTTTCATAATTAAAGTTTCTTTTTTGTATGGCTGACCAAAGTATCATACTGTATAGGTGTACATTATTTTTATTTATTTATTTTTGCCAGTCCTGGAGCTTGAACTCAGGGCCTAGGAACTCTCGTTGAGCTTTCTCAAGGCTAGCACTCTACCACTGGAGCTGTAGCACCTCTTCCAGCTTTTTCTGTGTATGTGGCACTGAAGAATTGAACCCAGGGCTTTGTGCATGCTAGGCAAGCACTCTACCACAAGGTCTCTTTCTCTTTCTCTCTCTCCCTCCCTTTCCCCACCCTCCTGCCAGTTCTGGGGCTTAAACTCAAGACTGACTCAATGCCTGAGCATTGTCCTTGGTCACTTTTTGCTCAGGGCTAGCATTCTGCCACTTGAGCCACAGCATCACTTCTGGCTTTTTCTGTGTATGTGCTACCAACGAATTGAATCCAGGGCTTCATACATGCTAGGCAAGCATTCTTATCAATAGGCCACATTCCTGGCCCTGTACATTATTTTTTCTTTTAAAACTGTATTCTTTTTTTTTTTTTCCCCAGTCTTAGGCTTGTACTCAGGGCCTAAGCACCGTTTTTGAGCTTTCTCAAGGCTAGAGCTCTACCACTTAAGCCTCAGCACCACTCCTGGCTTTTTTCTACGTATGTGGCACCAAGGAATTGAACTAGGTCCTAGTGCATGTTAGGCAAGCACTCTACCACTAGGCCAAACTCCTGGCCCCTTAAAACTATACTCTTATTAAAGGTTACCTACATTGTTTCCATTTTTTTTTCTATTGAAAGTAATCTTGGAAAGAATATACTTGCCTATATATAATTTTTCATCCCTGTAAGTATAGGTATAAGATAATTTTTCATAAGTAGAATGAAAAGATTTATGCAAGTATCCCACATTATGTTAGATATATTATATAATATTAATATAGTATACTTGCATAATATAATTATTGTTATATTATATCACATATTAAATATACTTTTTGCTCCTACTGAGGCTTGAACTCAGGGCTTTTTTAGAATTACTCAGCTGTGTTGCTCATGACTGTCACTCTACCACTCAGGCCATACTTCCTGAAATTGTAACTTGATATCATTAAATTGTTCTTTATACTGCTAGTAACAATTTGTATTTCTTCCAGGAATACAGAGTTCCCCTTTCCCCAAAATACAGTGTGCTATCTTCTAACAACAACAACAACAAAGCAATTATAGTAGTTTCAGATCACATTTCTCTAGCTGAATTTGATTGTATATTTTTTAGGTACATATTTTGAGTATTTTCTTTGCCGTAATTTCTTTTTAAGAGTGAAAGGTCTTGTTTTAAAGTTCAAATGAGAACTTATAACCCTCCTGCTTCTGCCTAAGTGCTGGGATTATTGCTTGCTATACACACACCATACCTGGCAACTTTTTTGTAACTTTTATGCTCATATTCTAGGTTCATAAATCTACTGGCTGTTCACTCATTTTTAGTAGTCTTTTAGATATTAGTAAAATTAGTCTTATATAAACTGCACATAATTTTTTTCGGTTTGTCAGGCATGGTTTCTTTCTTTTTTTTATAGTTTTCAGTATGCATTAACACTAAACTTCTATATTGAGAACGACAAGCTGAGGTGTGTTGGTGAGGATGCTGAGGCAGGAGCATCACAAGTTTGAGTACAGTCTGGGATATGCAGTGAGTTCCAAACCAGCTCAAGATACATAAGACTGCCAAACAAACAAACCCTCAAACATACTTATCGAACAGCTTAACTTACCCTATCCCTATTATTAAATCCACTTTTAGATAACTGCAGGAATTTAAAAATATATTTTTTAGGTAGTTGTAAAAAGGAGTTGCATAGTAGGAAATTTTTTATTACCTCATCCTCAGGGATGATAACTTGAACCAGACCGTGGAAATCTCTGAGGACTACAAAGATGTTCTGCCTGATTAATGAAAAAAAGAGTATTTCAGGATTGTTGCTGAGCCAAAAATTTAAGCAGAGCTGGGAATGTAGCTAGGTGGTAGACTATTTGCCTAGCACTCATGAAGTGCTAGGTCACATAAATAGAAAAAGATGGAAGTGGAAATGTGGCTCATGTGGTAGAGTGCTAACCTTGAGCAAAAGAAGCTCAGGGACTGTGTGTAGGTCCTGAATTCAAGTACCGGGACTGACAAAAAGCAAAAAAAATTCTGTGCAATATCTTTCATTAAAAAAACAAAACAATTCAAAACCAGCCTAGCCCTGTCACTAAAGTCTTATCTCCAATTAACCACCAGAAAACCGGAAGTGGTGCTGTGGCTCAACTGGTAGAGCATTAGCCTTCAGCTGAAGAGCTCAGGGACAATGCCTGGGCCCAGAGCTCAAGCCCCACAATGGACAAATAAACAAAGAAAAGACAATTACATACATTCCATTAGGTACATTCAAACATTCTATATCTTTGTTGTGTTGGTACTGGGGCTTGAACTCATGGCCTTAAACTTTGTTAATTGTTCTATATCTGAGCCATGCCTCCAGTCTGGCCTTTTGCTGGTTAGGTGAAGATAACAGTCACTTGGATTTGTCTGTATGGACTGGCTTTGAACCTTGATCCTCAGATCTTACCTTCTAGAGTAGCCAGGATTGTAGATTTGAACTCCTGGTGTCTTTTTCTTTGAGACAATTTTTCTGCAGTTGGCTTTGAACTTGCCACCCTTTTGCCTCAGCCTCCCAAGTAGGTGAGATTGAGATTACAGCTTACATATGTTCTTCCATAAAATTGCTTTTTCAATTTTAATTATCACTGGCCACTTATATAACTCATCTTTCACAGATGACTTATTTTTTCTTTTTCTTTTTTTTTTCCTGGTGGGTCCTGGGGCTTGAACAATAGGTCTGGTCACTGTCCCTGAGCTCTTCAGCTCAAGGCTACTGTCCTATCTCTGGAGCCACAGCTCCATTTCCTGTTTTCTAGCGATTAATTGGCGTAAAGAATCTCACGTTGCATGGGCTGGCTTTGAACCATGATCCTCAGATCTCAGCCTCCTGAGTAGCTAAGATTACAGATGTGAGCCACCACACCCTGGTGTAATTTTTTTTTTTTTGCCAGTCCTGGGCTTGAGCTCAGGGCCTGAGCACTGTCCTTGTACTTTCTCAAGGCTAGAGTCTACCACTGAAGCTTCAAAACCACTTCTGGCCTTTTTCTATGTATGTGTTACAGAGGACTCAAACCAGGGCCTTCATGCCTAATAGGTAAGCACTCTACCACTAGGCCAAACTCCTGGCCCCTCTAAAATTTTTAATATGTTATTTGTCTTTATAAGTAACATTTATTAAATCTAGTAACTTTTACAGAGTAAGATCCAAAGAAAATAACATATCAGAAACATCTGATTGGTTGTTTCTGAAATACAACAATATAGTACTTTTTCTTAAAAAAAGGGGGGCTACAATATAAAAATTTCTATGAGTCCCATTGACTAACAGCTTCATAAACCATAAAACATGTAAGAAATCCCAACAGCTTAGTATTGTCTATATTTCTCATACTGCCTTTAGTACTAGAAGGAGGTACAGAATGCAGGAGACAAAGACATCTATGTATGGATAAGAATATCTACCCACATGGATATGTGCTTTAAGGTCACATAATTCATGTATTTTTGTATTTTTTCAGTATGAATTAATGTCTTATTCAGATTTGATCTAGAATAGAGTGATGCACAACAGTGCACAGTCCAAGAATAAACTGTTCATTTTTTTTAGGCTTTACTCTTCCTAAATTTAGACTAAAATAGTTCACAACTGGCTTATCAGATGTTGGGTGGTTTGTTTTTATGGTACTAGGATTGACATAAGATATCTTCAAGGTTAGCCCAGGGTCACTTTAGCTCACTGTTGGATCAAGAAACATTACTATCCAATTCAATAGATACTACTAGTATTCACTGGAAGTTATATTATTTGGATCGTTCTAAACAAAAACAGGGCTAAAAACTCACTGACTATTCAGTCTCTTGCAGGGGTTGAAAAGCTTTTTATTCTTCCTACTATTTAAAAATTACTAAGGGTTTGGAAATGTCTTGGGAAACAATCACTACGAATTCTTAAACTGTGTGCTTCAATTTACCTGCGGTACTGAATCCATCCGCATAAGGTGACTTCTTGACCTAAGTGAGAAGAACCCAATTCTCCACAAGTGTTGGTCCGAGAAACAAAGCTACTTAAGTCTTTTAAAAAAGAGAAAAAAAAAAGTTTAAGAGGCAAGATTAAAGAATGTATTACCTGAAGATTGTTCACAAATAGATTCTCAAATTACTATATCTGGGGCATTTCAGGTCAATGGAGGTTATAAAGAATGGGCCAGACCATGGAATCCAATTTCTTTCACTCTTAAGGAATTCGGGAATGATGGTGGAATAACAGCTTAGTATTAGTACAAACCTAGTGTATAATCACTTGGACACTAAAAATCCAGCAAGTGTGAAAGCATGTTTTAGGCTTATTAATGGTACCAACTAAATGTAGAGTATCTTATCTATGTGGCTCTTTGTTGTTGTTGTTGTTCAAGGAGGAAGAAAAGCCCTGCATTATAAGGAATTTAAAACGAATGAGGAAAAACTGGGAGAGCAATTGGGGTAATATTAAGAAATGTACTTTTTTTTGGTCAGTGGTGGGACTTGAACACTGGATCTGGCGCTGTCCCAGGTTAAGGCTAGCACTTTACCATTTTGAGCCATAGCTCCACTTCTGGTGGTTAACTAGAGATAAGAGTCTCATGGACTTTCGGTCCCGGGCTGGCTTTGAACCGAGATCCTCACATCTCATCCTCCTGAGTAGCCAGGATCACAGACGTGAGCCAGCGGCGCCCGGCTTTTAAAGAATGCACGTAAATAACCGTAACCTTTCCGTACATCACCTTGACAATCACAAGAAGAAGTTTTAAAAAGGGGATTTGTTATTCCCAAGGCTCTCCGGGTTAGACCGGGGGAGCACTGCAGAGAAGGTCTGGGCTGTTTTCACCTGGGGTTCTCTTCTGCGAGCTCAGCGCCAGTCTTCGGGCTAGACAACCGCG
Organism: Megascapheus bottae; assembly: GCF_031878675.1. Taxonomy (NCBI): domain Eukaryota; kingdom Metazoa; phylum Chordata; class Mammalia; order Rodentia; family Geomyidae; genus Megascapheus; species Megascapheus bottae. Next base: position 26,113,575 of record NC_143518.1, read on the forward strand.
GATGAGCGGCGTGCTCCTTCCCACGGGCCTGGACACAGCCCTGGACAGCTGACTTAACCACGCACGGAAAAACATGTCGAGTCCCTTAACCGCGAGTCACACCTCACTGCGGAGCCCACGCTGCCGGGGCGGGACAGGGGCCGGCTCTCAGGTCCGGACCTCGGCAGCACATTCGAGTTCAAGCCTCTTCCTGGGCGAATGGAGAGCAGCAGGCCCTTCCCGCGCCGGGTGCATCCGCTCCCACTTCTGTCACACGGTGCGGAGAGGACTACAGACCGCGGCTCCGGCGCGACCCCACGGCCCCGCGCGTGCTCCAAGGTTCACGCCGGCAGAACCAGACAGCCACGAGGAACCGTCTCGCTGCCAGGCCTTCCGAACCTGGCGGCCCAAGTCGGGTTCTGGAAGACGAAGAGGAGCGGATCTGCAACACCAGGGGCCCAGAACTCGCACACTCGCGGCTGGTGGAATTCTGGCGACCCGCTTGCGCCCGAGAGTAGAGTAAAGGCATTCGCCCAATCAGAGCAAAGATGCCGCCGCCATGCTTACTACGGGCGGAAATTTGAAGGAACGCTTCGCATCAGTTGAAAAGCGGAAAGAGCCACGCTTCGTGCGCGGGAGAGGAGGCGCCAGCGGGCGGCCCCCCCTTGCCCTCAGTTACAATGGCAGCCGCAGTCGCTTCGCTGGCAGGAAATCGGAGGGCGGAGACAAGTGTGCCGACTTCCGGTTTGGGCCGCAGAGCGAGTCGGGAAACGATTTTAAACTGAGATGGGCGCTCGGCGCCGGGTTGTGGTGTCTGACGGGGCTGCTTTCATCCAGGGCCTTGGTGGCCGAAGGGCTCAGGAGGAGAGAGGGCAGTGAGACGCCTTGTGTTTCCCCGCCCGTTCCTCAGGAGCGAGGAGCTGTGGGGTGAGCGGGAAGGAGCGCCCCGGAGCGGGCGTGGCGGCCGTGGCGCCGGCGGGCCGCGGCGGTCTCCCCGCGGGCGAGGGCGTCCTGGCGGGTTCACGGCTGCTGCGGGAGGGAATGCTCTCTCAGAGCTGTCATTTTGGCAGCCTTTCTCCCCACCCTCCTTTTGTTTACTCAGGGGGTTTGGATCTCGATTTCGTTTCGGAGCGGACTCGAGAATGATGGTGAATCTAGAACGGGCGACGGCGTCTTGGCGGCACTAGATCGGTGAGATGCTTTTTGTGGGTTCCAGAGCTCGCTCAGCGCTGGCATGTTTTCGTGTGTTACACACTTTGGATGTGTAAGCGAGGGTAATTGCTGGCTTCGGAGCAGCCGGGTTTAGGTATTGGCAGTAGAGCAGAGTGATGTCTTTCTTCAAGGTCTAACCATGGGAGAGAAACAGCGAGGTTTTAATGGTGTCCTGTGAACTGTTAGTGCAAGAGCAGTTGGTGAACTCCTGGGCATTTTCCCAAATGTCCAGAAACAAGGCCATACTAAATCCACTAGCACAACGATGTTCATTGCTGCATTATTTAACCATAGCAAAGATATGGAACCAACCCAGATGCCCCTCAGTTGATGAGTGGATCAACAAGTTGTGGTATTTGTACACAATGGAATTCAGTGCTGCCATCAGAGAGTAAGTATGACATCACCCGATTGATTCATAAGGAAATGGAAAGACTTAGAAAAAAATCATATTAAGTGAAGTAAGCCAGGCCCAAAGGAACAATAGGCTCCACCGGTACACATCTAGGATTCTCCTAGAAGAGGATCACAATAGCGCAAAACATAGGTACATAAGGCCTTATAGGATGAGACTTAGTGAAATGAACTCTAGGATATGGAAACAAGAGGTTTATTTTTGTGATGGTTGTTTTTAATGCACTATGTTATTTCTTTTATCTTTTTTCCCCTTATGGTTTATCTCATGTTGTTACTGTATTTGACTTTAACTGGTATAGTGTGTATACATTTATTTGTTTATTTGAAATAGAGAAGGGAAGGGGAAAAACAAGATGATTGGGAAAGGGTGGGGGAAGGGAAAGTGGGAGAAGAACATGAGAAGGGGTATAAGAATGTTCAAAAAAGTAATGTACCCACTATCTGACGAATGTAACTGTAACCCCTCTATATGTTACCCCGATAATAAAATACAGCAAAAAAAGAAAGAAAAAAGAGGAGTTAGTGATGGGAGAGACAGGAAATGAATTGTGTCTCCTTATTATGTGTCAACTGGGAATGTTGTAACCAACCCTAAGGGGGTTGTTTGAAGATTAAATGAGACCATATTTACTAAGAGATTAGAAAAGTATCTGGAATATGATGAATACTTACTAGTTGTTGTCCCAAGTAATATACTTAAAAGAAGCATTCTGTGCAAATTAAACATTAATATATCCTTTAAAATAGATAATTCAATGTGTCTTTAAAGGATAATGCTTTATTTAGTGTAAATGGTATTTAATTGCTTATTTACTTATTTATTGACAGAATTCATGATTCTCCTGTCTCAGTTTCCTGGGTGTTGAGGTTACAAGCTCAGAAGGTGTTATTTCAATTTTGTAGTAACTCAAGGTCTGAGGAGAGTGGGAGGAGGTGGTAAAAGCACGAACATGGGAATCTAAAGTTCACTGGAATTTATTAGGGACTTTTTTTTCCTCGCAGAATTGAGTTGAAAGGAAGAGTTTAGGTATATAAGGCTACCATTGCTGCCCTGAATAAAAGGAAGAGCTCAGGAGGAGTCAAAATCATAAAAAGGATAGGACTCTTTACCAAACACAAAGGCTGCTCTGATAAGATAAAGGATATTTTTTTTGTTGTTGTTGTTATTGTTCATGGGGCTTGAACTCTGGGCCTGGGTGCTGTCCCTGCGCTCTTCAGCTCAAGGTTACCACTCTAGTACTTGAGCCACAGTGCCACTTAAGTTTTCTGGTGGTTAATTGAAGATAAGAGTCTCAGGACTTTCATGCCTGGCTTTGAACTGTGATCCTCAGATCTCAGCTTCCTGAGTAGCTAGGATGACAGGCGTGAGCCATCACAGCTGGCTTCAAGGACATTTTGAAGCCCACCAAAATTACAGTGGGGATAAGACTCAAGAAGTGCAGCTCTTTCAGTGGTAGCAGCAGCACTAAACCTGGGTCCAGCTTGATTTCTACTTCCACCTCAGCACCAGCATGGGCATGAACAGCATCGCTGGTCCTCTCATTATTCAGGCACTCGGAATTCCATTCCTCATCATTCCTAAACTCCAGCTTAGCAGCTTCTCCAGCTTTCTGAATCACTGTGGTAGACATAACATGAGGTGGTGCTTCTATACTAAAACTAAACTCCCTCAAAATGAGGAGAAACTGTTAGTCTATACCTAGTAAAGTGTGTCCTGGGAGGCTTAACAGAAATGTGACCAAGATCACATCATGGAGAGATGCTTTACACCTGTGAGAAAATTGAAATTTATTGAAAGGATGCATTCTTAGCTATCCAGAGGCTATGCATCTATGGAATTTGAAAAGCCCAAATGAGCTCAAAAGTTGCTAAAGTTGGTGGAGAAGGAATTGACACCAGGAGATCACTGCTGCTCTGTGCTGGCTTCCTGACCTAGGTGCCATCCCCAAGCAGTTTAGCTCTTCCCAAGGAAATACTAACTCCTTTCAAGGAGCAGTTTGGTAGAAGCCAGATTTGCTGGATTCATCTAGAGATGATGTGTCATTCATTGTATGCACAAGCCCTTGATACAGATAGACATTTATAACTGTTTTGTTTTTTTAAACATTACTATTTGAATTTGCCTATTAGAAAGGAGAACTGACTTAACCATGGTCTTAACAGAAGTGTGATAGGGGAGCTATTGTTAAGCAGAAGCATGAAAATACGAATATGCTTGTGTGCTAGATTGGAGGTGAGAATTAGGAGTATAAGGAGAAGCTGAATTATGAAGTATCAACAGGGAGTTTTGGGATTTGTGACTGGAAAGGCAAAACATTTACAGTGACATTGTATACGTCAAATAGCTAACAATGTAGTGCCATTTTTGGAAGAGTGGTTTACTTTCAGATATGGAAAACTTAGTTTTGTTAATAAAAACGTTAAAGAAATAGCTAAGAATGGATGACAAGCTGTGGAAGGGAAAAAAAATTAGTAGAATGTGCTTAGACCACACATTGAAGAATGAAAGTGGGATTTGCATCAGTTCATTTAAGCTTTATTTTTTTAAATTTTTTTATATAGATCATGGAGCCCGATGATTCACCAGGATCTACTCCTAGACAAAGTATCTCCTCAGATCTTAAGGATTACTTTTTAGCTTCCACCCCTTGGCAGAAACGATTGGAATCTGTCAGAAAGCAATCTTTTGTCCAGACCACACCACGAAGGAAAATTCCTGAGTGTTCACAGTTGCAGGTTTGTTTTATATCTACCTTAGTCAATAAATGAGACAATCTAAACAAAGTAATTTTTGTTATAGTAACTTTATTTTCTTGAACTCATGGCCTAGGCATTGTCTCTTAGCCCTTTTTGTTCAAATAATGTTTTATCAATTGCCACAGGTCCACTTCCAGCTTTTTAATGGTTAATTGGAGATGAGAGTTTCACAGGCTTTTTTGCCTAAGCTGGTTTCAGACCATTGTCCTCATATCTCAGCCTCCTGAGTAGCTAGGATTACAGGTGTTAGCCACCAGTGCCTGGTGAAGTTCAGTATTCTTAGCTAGAAGATTATGTAGGTAGTTTTCTTTTCTTGGGTATCTTCCAAGTAGCTTTCTTTTCTGATGAGTGTTGTATGCTCAATTCCCCTTGGTACTATGATAATCTTGTGCTGATAATGTTAATGATAGTTTTTTTTTTAATTTTTATTTTTTTCATATATTTTTTATTGTAATTAAAAAAAGGGTTACATGATATTTGCCAGATAGATGGTGCATTAATTCCCAGATAGTTTTTAAAACAGATTGGAGTGTGGCCTAGTGGTAGAATGCTTGACTAGCATGCAGGAAGCCCTGGATTCAATTCCTTGGTACCACATACACAGAAAAAGCTGGAAGTGGTGCTATGGCCCAAGTGGCAGACCACTTGCCTTGAGCAGTGGCTCACTCCTGTAACCTACCTACTCAGGAGGCTGAGATCTGAGGATTGCAGTTCAAAGCTAGCCCAGGCACTAAAGACCCTTATCTCCAATTAACCACTAGAAAAGAAGTAACGCTCCAGTTACATCAAGGCTCAAGGGGTAGGGTGGTAGCCTTGAGCTGAAGAGCTCAAGGACAACACCCAGGCTCAGAGTTCAAGTCTGACGAAAAACAAAAACAAAAATAAAACAAGAAAACAGATTGGACGGGATTGATTGCTTCTTAGGTGATATTTGAGCAGAGCCCTGAATGAAGTGAAGGAGTAGTGTCAAGTAAACATATAGGGGGAGAGCATTCCAAATGCAAATGTTTGCCAAAAGGAAATGCCAAAAGTCTAAAGACTCCATTTAAGTTTGATCTTTGGTGTACAAAATCCAACAGTAGGTTTATATTAAATAATTTAAATGCTGTGATTAAATTCTTTTTAATGTTAAAAAATTAAGTGTCTTTTCTTTTTCTTTGTAGGAAACCATTGATCCTTGTAAGGTTGCATTCCTCTTGCATAAACAATGGACTTTATATAGTTTAACTCCTCTGTATAAATTCTCCTATACTAACCTCAAAGAGTATTCTAGACTTCTGAGTACATTTATTGCTGCTGAAAAGCAAAAAGGACTTGCTGTGGAAGTGGGAGAAGATTTCAACATCAAAGTGATTTTCTCTACTCTCTTAGGACTAAAAGGAACACAAAGGGACCCTGAAGCACTTCTTGTCCAGGTATAGTATTTAACAATATTTGCTTCCCATTTTCTTGATTTGAAGTGGAAACTATGCCATTTTCTTACTACATTTAAAAATGCCTAAACTTAGCTGGGCGCTGTAACTCATGCCTTAGTTTTTAGAACATAATCAAATTTAGGCTAAGGGTTTGTATATCATAGATACATATTACTTTATGAAATAAAACATGTGTATAGTCATAGGTTTTTATGTCTATGTAGTTAGGTTTATATTTCAAATACCATGTCCATAGCATTGAGTATGCAAACATTGAGTCCTTGCTCTTGTACTCTTTGGATCGAATAGCCACATATTAAGGATACCATACGCCTTTTGTTCCTTTGGTCTTGACTTGTCTCACTCAGCATGATTCGCACTAGATTCATCCACTTTCCTGCAGATGCCATTATTTTATCTTGTCTGTTGGCTATGTATTTTATATATATACCACATTTTCTGTATCTATTCATCTGCAGTAGGGCATCTGGATTGTTTCCATTGCCTGCAGAGATAAACATAGCTGAGCAAGTGTCCTTATCATATCTTGGGTTATGATGGTTCAGGGTAGATACCCAGAAGTGGTATGGCGGGATTGTAGGGAAGGTCTATTTTCAGTTCTTTAAGAAACCTCCACACTGCTTTCCAGAGTAGCTGAACTAGTTTACATTCCCACCAGCAGTGTAGTAGGGTTTCTTTTTCTCCACAACCCCGCCAGCAACTGTCATTGTCTGAGTTCAAAATTTTGGCCATTCTTGTTGGGGTAAGGTAGTATCTTAGGGTTATTTTTATTTGCATTTCCTTTATGACCATGGATGATGAACATTTTCTCATATGCTTTTCTGCCATTTTAATCTCTTCTTCTGATAAGTCTCTCTTTAGTTCCCTTGCCCATTTAGTGGGTGGTTTGTTGGGTTTGGGGGGGATTAGTTTCTTGAGTTCCCTGTAGATACTAGATATTAAGCATTTGTCAGATGTATTATTGGTCAATATCTTTTCCCAGTTGGTTGGTTCTCTCTCTACTTTTGTGACTATGCTTTTATCTATGCAGAAACTTTTTATTCTTAGGTAGTCCCATTTATCTCTCCAATCTGTTATGACCCTGGGATTCTGTTCTGGAATCTTTTGCCTGTGCCTGAGTTCCAGTGTCTCTCCTACTTTATCATGTAGCAGTTTCACGGTTTCCGGTCTGACATTGAGGTCTTTGATCCACTTAGAGTTAATGCTTGTACATGGCGAAAGGCTAGAGTCAATTTTTAGTTTTCTGCATGTTGCTGCCCAGTTTTTCCAGCACCAATAATTGAATAGACTGTGTTTGTTCCACTGTATATCTTTGGCTCCTTTGTCAAATACAAGTTGCCTATAGGTATGTGGTTCTATTTCTGGATCTTTTATTTTGTTCTACTGATCTTCTGGTCTGTTTTTGTGCCAATACCAAGTGGTTTTTGTTATTATGGCTCTATAGTAGAGTTTGAAGTCTGGTATTGTAATACCACCAGCATTGCTCTTTTTGCCTAGAATTGTTTTGGTTATTCTAGGTCTTTTCTTGTTCCATATGAACCTTTGGATTGTATCTTCTATTTCAGTAAAGAATGTCTTTGGGATTTTGATGGGGATTGCATTGAATTTGTATATCAATTTTGGCAATATAGCCATTTCCGCTATGTTGGTTCTCCCTAACCATGAGCATAGGATGTCTTTTCATTTCCTAGTGTCCTCTTTAATTTCTTTCATTAGGCTTTTATAGTTTTCATTAAATAATTATTTGCATCTTTGGTTAAGTTAATTCCTAAGTATTTTATTCTTTTGGGGGCTATTGCGAATGTGATCATTTTCTTGATTTGGCCTTCTGTTTGTGTATTGTTGGTGTACAAGAAGGCTACTGACTTCTGAAGGTTAACTTCGTATCCTGCCACTTTGTTAAAGTAGTTTATTAGTTCTAGGAGTTTGGGAGTGGAGCTTGTTGGGTCACTTAGGTAGAGAATTATGTCATCTGCGAATAGGGATAGTTTAATTTCTTCTTTCCCTATGTGGATCCCTTTGATGTCCTTTTCTTGCCTTATTGCTCTGGCTAAGGGTTCAAGCACTATATTGAAGAGAAGTAGAGAGAGGGGGCATCTCTGCCTAGTTCTTGATTTTAAGGTGAATAGTTCCAGTCTTTCACCATTTAGTATAATACTGGCTGTAGGTTTTTCATATATGGCTTTAATTATTTTAAGGAATGTAAAACCAGCCTTGCATCTGTGGGATGAAGTCTACTTGATCGTAGTGTATAATTTTTTAAATTTGTTTCTGGATTCTGTTGGCTAATATTTTATTGAGGAGTTTTGGGTCTCTGTTCATTAGAGAGATAGGTCTGTAGTTTTCTTTTTTTGTTGGGTCTTTCCCTGGTTTGGGAATGAGAGTAATATTAGCTTCATAAAATGAGTTTGGTATTGCTCCTTCTGCTTCTATTTCTCAGAAGAGTTTCAAGAGTAAAGGTGTTACTTCATCTTTAAACATGTTGTAGAATTCCGCAGTGAAACCATCTGGACATGGGCTCTTTTTGGTTGGCATTTCCCTGATTGGCTCCACAATTTCATTGTAAGAGATTGGTTTGTTCAATTTGTTTACCTCTTCATTGTTCAGTGTGGGTAGCCTATATTTATTTAAGAAATCATCCATTTCTACTAGATTTTCTTGTTTCTTTGAATATAGAACCTGATAGTATCTATTCATTATGGACTGAATTTCTTGGGAATCAGTTGTGATTGTTCCCGTGGGGTCTCTAATCTTGTTTATTTGAGTCTCCCCTCTCCTTTTTTTGATTAGTATTGCCAGGGGTCTGTCTATTTTGTTGACTCTTTCAAAGAACCAACTTTTTGATTTACTAATTTTGTGTTTAGTAGATCTCTGATTTTTCTGATTTTATTTTTGTCATTTCTGTCCTTCTAGTTTTTTTTTTTTTTTTTTTGCCAGTCCTGGGCTTGAGCTCAGGGCCTGAGCACTGTCCTTGGACTTTCTCAAGGCTAGAGCTCTACCACTTGAGCCTCAGCACCACTTCCAGCTTTTTTCTATGTATGTGGTACCGAGGAATCGAACCCGGGTCTTCATGCATGCTAGGCAAGCACTTTAACCACTAGGCCAAACTCCCGGCCCCTTCTTCTAGTTGTTTTATAATTAACTTTTTCTTACTCCTCTCTGTGTTTTAGTTTCTTTTTTAGGTATTTACATGCTTTTCTTCTGTCTTTTTAATATGTGCTCTTAGTGCAATAAATTTGCCCCTTAGAACTGCCTTTGCTGTGTCCCATAGGTTCCTTTGTGATGTCTCTTGATTGTCATTACATTCAAGGAAGTTTTGAATTTATTTTCTGATCTGATCTGTAACCCAGGAGTTATTCAGAAGTGTATTGTTCAGCTTCCAAGTGTTTGAATGTTTTTTTTAACTTTTACTGCATTGTTCAGAACTAGTCTGATTCCACTGTGGTCAGATAGAATGCATGGGATTATATCAGTCCTCTTGTATCTGCTTAAGTTTTCTGTATGAACTATTATATGATCTATTTTGGAGTGTGTTCCATGTGCTGCTGAGAAAAATGTAAAAAGTTTCACCGTTGGGTGGAAGACTGTGTATATCTGTTAAGCCCAGCTGAGCTATGGTGTCGTTTAAGTCAATGGTGTCTTTGCTTAACTCTTTTTTTTTTTTGGCTAGTCCTGGGCTTGAGCTCAGGGCCTGCACACTGTTCTTGGACTTTTTCAAGGCTAGAGCTCTACCACTTGAGCCTCGGCACCACTTCCAGCTTTTTTCTATGTATGTGGCACCAAGTAATCGTGCATGCACTCTACCACTAGGCCAAACTCCCAGCCCCTTTGCTTAACTTCTGTTGAGTTGACCTGTCATTTGTTAAGAGTGGCATATTGAGGTCTCCCACTATGATTGTGTTTGAGTCTATCTTGATTTGTAATTCTAGGAGAGTTTGTTTGACGTATTTGGGTGCTCCCACATTGGGGGAGCTAATGTTTATCACTGTAATATTGTAGGTATGGATTGTACCCTTTACTAATATGTAGTGGCCGTCTATATCTTTATTTACTGATTTTATTGAGAAGTTAATTTTGTCAGATTAAGATTGCTACTCCTGCTTCTTTTGCACGGTGCATTGGAGTGGAAAATTCGTTTCCATCCTTTTACTTGAAATTTGTTTCTGTCTTTGGCAGTGAGATGGGTCTCTTGGAGGCAACATATGGATATTTCTTAATCCAGTCCGCTGCTCTGTGTCTTTTGATTAGATTGTTCAACCTGTTCACATTTAAGGAAATTATGGAGAAGTTGTTAGTGTCCATTGTCATTATTTATTTTTATTTCTAAATTTCTTTCTCTCTCTTTTTTCCCCTTTTGTGTTTAGTGAATTATAGATAATTGCTTCCTGATGAGGGTTCTTGATCTGTAATTTGTTCTTGATTAATTAATTTTTTGAATTGCTGGTTTAGTGTGCACATATTCATATAGCTTCTCTTTGGAGTGAAATATTCTTGTTTCTCCCTCAAATGTAAATGCTAGTTTTGCTGGATGTATCAGTCTGGGTTGCAGTTGTTGGTCTTCAGGACATGAATGCTGTTTTTCCAAGCTTTTCTTGTGTTTAGGGTTTGTGTGGAGAGGTCTGCTGTTATTCTAATTTTTTCCCATTGTAGTATAGCTCTTTCTTTGTTTTTGCAGCATTTAAGATCAATTCCTTGGTATTCGGGTGTAGTGTCTTTACTATGTGTCTAGATGAGTTCCTTCTAGGATATTGCCTGTTTGGGGTCCTGAAACCTTCAATAATGTGAGTATTTTCCCTTTTGAGGTTGGGGAAGTTCTCTGCTATGATTTTGGTGAATAAGGGCTGCATTCCTTTGTCCTGGAACTCGCCCCCCTCATCGATCCCTATTATACAAAGATTAGATTTCTTAGCTGCGTCTTCCAGGTCCTGGAGTTCTCTTTGGTGAATTCTGACTGATTTCTCCAGACTGATGATTCTCTGTTCCAGCTCTTGCGTTCTATCTTCCGTTCCTGATGTCCAATTCTCCATCTCAGTCAATCTGTTGCTTAATGCATCCATTTTTGCTTGACTTGTGGACACTGTGCTGCTATTGTCTGCTGAGAGGGTATTAATCTTTGCTTCCATTTCTCTTTTGAATTCGAGGAGCTCTTTGGTAATTTCCTCCTTATGTTCCTGGAATTGTTTTTGTAATTCTGCTTTAATTTCTTTAGTCATGTCCACAATCATCTCCTTGAATAGAGTCATATTTCGTGTCTTTTCAAGTGTCATTTCTTGAGATGGTGACATCTCTCTCGTCCCCTCGCTCTTGTTTCCTTTTGGGCTTTGTGTGGGACTTTGATTATTTATATATGTCGTAATATGTTGTTGTGCTTTCCGAGGCATCAGTGACTGTTGTAGGTTTGCTCTGTGGTCGGTAGGTGGTGGTCTTTACTTGGTTTGGGACTGGTGGTTCTGGGTATCTGGGTATACTTGTGGTTCTCAGCCAGACTGGTTCCGCTGCTGACTAGGTCAGAGTTTGCAGTTTTTTCAGGTGTTCGGCTTGTTCTCAGAGGCTGTATGCCGCTGCACGGCTAGCTTTCAGCCCAACCCCATAGTGGGTCGTAGGATGGAGATGTGCACTTCAGTTTCAGTAGCCCGGCAGATGGCTAGTTTTCCTGTCCTATTCCCAGGGGCTGGGCCCCGCTGAGGGCCTGGGGTTTGGGATTTTCTGGTAGCTGTCAGCTAAACCCCTCTGAGTGTTTCTGCCCTGTTCCCAGGGGCTCTGAGGGCAGAGCCGCGCTTTTCTGGCTCTTGGGTCATTCCCTGCTATGTTTTAGCCCTTTGGCAGAGAGTCTGTCCCCTTGCTGCTGTCTTGTTGGAGACTCCCAGCAGGAAGGCGCCTTGTTTAGGTTTGGGTTAGTCAGATGCTGGCTCCCAGACTCCCGCACACTGTTGGAAGGCAGGGTCTCAGAGCCCCTCAGTCTCCAGTTTCAGTGGCCTGGGAGAGGAGGCTGTTGGGCAGTTGGGAGTAGAGACACCTCTGCCCCCTTTGGTGGGGTGCTGGGTCTTAGTGCCCACCCGCCTGTCAGTCTCCAGTCAGTGGCCTTGGGGAGGGGACTGTTGAGGGAAAGGACGGGATTCTGAATGCCTTGTCCCCCTGCACTTGCCAGTCTTATTTTGTGTTTTGACTGCACCAAGATCTTACCATATGTCATTTCTCCGTTATATGAGAATACTGGGCTAAAAATCCATGATTTTGTTAGCTTTGATAGTGATAAAGGAGACTAATTCCTTTTTGTTATTTTTAGGAAGTAATATGCCAGAACTTATGAATTTATGAATTCATATATAAAATGTATTATTTAGAAATAAATGCTCTTTTGAACTTAACCTGTTTTGTTTTCCATTGTAGATTCTTTCAAAATCTCAATTGCCATCCAAGAACAGAGAAGATAAAGTGTTGTGGACTGGTTGGTTCTGCTGTATATTTGGAGATAGTTTTCTGGAGACTGTTTCAGAAGATTTCACCTGTCTCCCTCTATTCCTTGCAAATGGACCAGAGTCTAATACAACCATAATTGGAACTTGGTTTCAGAAAACCTTTGACTGTTATTTCAGTCGTTTAGCAATCAGTGCATTTAATCTTTCCTGGATGGCTGCTATGTGGACTGCATGCAAAATGGACCGTTACATAGCTACTACTGAATTTCTTTGGTCTGTACCTTGTAGCCCTCAAAGTCTGGACATTTCTTATGCACTACATCCAGAGGATGCAAAAGCTTTGTGGGACAGTGTCCACAAAACACCTGGGGAGGTTACTCAGGAGGAAGTTGACTTGTTTATGGACTGTCTTTATTCACATTTTCATAGGCATTTCAAAATTCATTTATCAGCCACAAGATTGGTTCGTGTTTCAACATCTGTAGCTTCAGCACATACTGATGGAAAAATAAAGGTTAGTTTGAAAAATATAATGGGCTTTTCCTTATTGTTGCCAGGTTTTAAAAATTTATGGTGATTATGGTTATATTTCTCATATTAAAGAAACATTTGAATGTAGGACAGTTCAAGGTAGAAACATTTTATCTGTACTTTTATGAATGGATTATAGTCTTCAACCATCTGGATGCAGCTTTATAATGGAAGGATACTTAAAAGGTGTTCTACACTATACTTTGGTGACAATATGAATTATTCTGTGATAACATTGAGACTTTGAACATTGTTTCTTGTTAAAGTTTGAAATGAAGTAATAAAGGCTGGGATCCTGTGGCTTTGCCTGATATCCCAGCTGTTCAGAAGGCTGTGATCTGAGGATTGCTGTTTGAAGCCAGGCCTGGCAGGAATGTCCCTGAGATTCCTATTTTCAACTAACCACCAAAAATATAGAAGTAGAGGTGTGGCTCAAAGTGGTAGAACACCAGTCTTGAGCAAAAAAGCTAAGGGGGCCAGAAAGTTGGCCTAGAGGTAGAGTGCTTTCCTAGCATGCATGAAGACCAGGGTTTGATTCCTCGGTATCACATACATAGAAAAAAAGCCAGAAGTGGTGCTGTGGCTCATGTGGTAGAGCTCTAGCCCTGAGAAAGTCCAAGGACAGTGCTCAGGCCCTGAGCTCAAGCCCAGGACTGCGCCCCCCACCCCCCAAAAAAAGCTAAGGGGCAGTGTCCAGACCCTTAATTAAAGCCCCTAAAAAGGAAAATAAAGGAGGATTTTATGTGTGAGTTAAGAAGTTATAGTCAGAAGCACAGAATAAAGTGTTAGCTTTTTAATCTAAAATGTTAACTTTTTTATCCTCATTGGGAGAGAAAAGAGACATTCTTTTATTCTATGAAGTGCTCATCTCAAAAGTATCAGAAATACTCCTAGAGTTGGCTCCTAGAATGTATTTATTTGTATTTTTTCCTTTTAGAAGAATATAATTACAAAAAATATAATTATATAGCTTCAATATACAGTTAATGTTTCCTGTGTTTTTTCTTTCTTGTGTTAGGACATAAAAGATTTTTTAATTTTAAAATTTGCACATTAAATATTTTAAATTGCACATTTTTATTTGTTTTTGCCATGCCAGGCAGCCACTCTGTCAATGAGCAATACTTTCAATTCTGTTTATACTTATTTATGGGGTATTGTATAATTTGACTCAATGTGTAATGATCAAATGATGGCAGTTTATCCAAGTATTTAGTCTTTCAGACTGTTTTAGTTATTTTGAAATAAATTAATTGTTGTAGAATGTAATTACCTTACTGTGCTATAGGTCATTAGAACTAATTTATCCTTTTTGTATGTATTTTGGTACCCATTCCTACGCTCTCTCTATCCCTTCTTTTCCATCTTTCCTAACTGCAAGTGATCACAACTTTTTCTGTGAGATCACTTTTTTAGCTTCCACAAATGAGTGAGAACATGGAGTATTTGGGTTTTTTTGTACCTAGTATACTTTAATTCTAATCTTTACAGAAACCTTGTAATTAGGTGTTTTTAATCTACGTTTTATCTTTTTTTTTTTGGCCAGTCCTGGGGCTTGAACTCAAGACCTGAGCACTGTTCTTGAGCGTTCTTTAAGGCTAGCACTCTACTACTTGAGCCACAGCACCACTTCTGGCTTTTTCTATGTATGTGGTCCTGGGAATCAAACCTGGGCTTCCTTCATGCTAGGCAAGCATTCTACTACTAGACCACACTTCTGGCCTATATTTTATCTTAAAATAATTAAACTGAGGCCAAGGCAGTTTTTTTTTTTTTTTTTTTTGGCCAGTCCTGGTGACTGAAATCAGGGCCTGAGCACTGTCCTTGCATTTTCTCAAGGCTAGAGCTCTACCACTTGAGCCACAGCACCACTTCCAGCTTTTTTTCTTTCTTTCTTTTTTTTTTTTTGGCCCATTCTGGGCCTTGAACTCTGGGTGAGCACTATCCTTTGGCTTTCTCAAGGCTAGAGCTCTATCACTTGAGCCACAGCACCACTTCTGGCTTTTTTTTTCTATGTATGTAGTACGAAGGAATTGAACCTGGGTCTTTGTGCATAGTAGGCAAGCACTCTACTGCTAGGCCAAACTCCCGTCCCCTTCCAGCTTTTTTTCTATGTATGTGATACCAAGGAATTGAACCTGGGTCTTCATGCATGCTAGGCAAGCACTCTACCACTAGACCAAGCTTCCAGCCCACTAAGGCAAGTGTTAAGTGACATATGCAAGATAGGTTGGTGAGAAGAGTCAATATTTCAACACTCATACTGGGTGCTGGTGGCTCATGCTTTTGATCCTAAGTCTCTTGGGAGGCTGAGACTTGGAGGGTTGAGGTTTAAATTCAGCTGGTGTGGGGTGGTAGTGGGGGAGAGTTGGGGGAGGGGAATGCCAGACTTCATCTCCAATTAACCAGCAAAATGCTGGTTTGGGCTGGGCACTGGTGGCTCATGCTAGCTATGTAGGGGGTTGAGTTCTGAGGATTCCATGGTTTGAAGCCACCCTGAGCAAGAAAGCACATGAGATAATTTCTAATTAGCTGCCCCCAGAAAGCCAAAGTGGAGCTGTTGGTGGAGCAACTATCCTTGAGCAAAAAAAGCTCAGGAATAGCACTTAGAATTAGAGTTCAAGCACAAAAAATACTATACTGGAGGCATGACTCATAGTAAAAGCACCAGCTTGAGCAAGAAAGCCAGTGAGAGCAAAAAGCTCTGAATTCTAGCTTTAGTATTGCACAAAAAGAGACTTGAATTCTCATATCTTTAGCTTCTAAGAACAAAATGAAGATCATAATGAAAGAATAGAAAATACAGACCTGAAAAAGTATATTGTAGGATTGCATATGGTAAACTTAATGAACTAAATCTAGAAATTAGACCAATGTATGTAACATGGTTACCATAAATTACTTTGTTACCATAATATTGTTCTAATTATAAAAATTTCTTATCCTTTTTTTTTTCTTTTTACAGATTCTGTGTCATAAATACCTTATTGGTGTGTTGGCATATTTGACAGAACTGGCAGTTTTTCAAATTGAGTGAGGCCTTGAGTAAACTATCAATTATGGATCAGATATTCCTTTCTCAATGATTATTTGCTTACTTGCTATGCTCAAAAGGACTGCAAGATAAATAGGTATCTATCTCTGCATCTGTATTCTTCACAGTGCGTTTGGAGTTGACCAAGTGGAAATGAAGAACCATCTAGGAGGACAGTGTGGTAGTGGACAAACCACAGCTTTACAGTTATGTGGTAGCCACAACCCTGTGGGATAAAGAGTATTCTGTTAATTTGTTGGTTATCTTTTAAAAAGTAATGTTTATTAGGTCAGATGTTGATAGTCAAATAAATGTATCTGATGTTTGGTATTGATTTGACTTTTAATATCCCTTTTAATTTGTACTCAGAATCTTTGTCTTCAATTGCCTTGCTTTGCTGTGGAAAACTAACCATCCAAATTCTTTCAAAAAGGAAATTATATATAAGCCACTGATATTGTTTTTAATACTATTGGATTCTTACTGCTGGAGGAATTAAATATTTTAAAAATGAAGCAGTGTCATGCTGTCTTATTTTCGGCAATAATGAGATTTTGGTAATATTCAGGGCCTTGCGCTTGCCAGTCAGTTACTCTACCACTGAGTTACATCTCTTGATCTTTCCCAGTGTCTAGTAACAGTTTTTTTTTTTTCCCCCCAGGGGTGGGGGTGGGGAACTGGGGTTCTACTCAAGGTTGATGTTGACTGGTGTGTATTTTTGTTGTTGTTGTTGTTGTTTTGCCAGTCTTGGGCTTGAGCTTAGTTCCTGAGCCCTGTCCTTGGGTTTTCTCAAGGCTAGAGCTCTACCACTTGAGCCTCAGCACCACTTCTGGCTTTTTCTATGTGGTACTGAGGAATCGAACCCGGGTCGTCGTGCATGCTAGCCAAGCACTCTACTGCTAGGCCAGACTTCTAGTCCCTGATGTATATTTTTAATTGTTGTTTTATTTGTGGTTTGAACTCAGGACCTTAAGCTTGCCTTGGTAGGCACTCTACCAATTTAAGCCATGTCTGCTCCCGTCCTTTTTTTTTCTTTAGTGGTTTATTTTTCAGGTTGGGGCTTCGGCTTTCAGCTGTTGACTGTATTTGAACTGCAATTTCCCTAGTGGGCATTATAGGTGTGTGCCCCCACATCTGGCCAAGTAGTGGCTGCTTAACAGTGGAAAGTGAAAGACTTTTCCTCTAGCACAAAGAATACTAGCCAATAAATATGTAGTCATACAAATTGTAGAGTGGGTGTGAGCATATCATATTTACAGTGTAGCTGCTTAGGAGGCTGAGGTCAGGTTGGTTGCGATTCAAGGCCATCCCAGACATAAAGTTCATGAGACCTCATTTCAACAGTAAACGCTGGGAGGGTTGGCATATACCTGTCATTCTGTCTATGCTAGGAAATGTAACTAGGATTGTGGTCCAGGTTGACCCAGGCAGAAACAAAACCTTATCTCAAGAATAACCAGAGCAGGGGCTGGTAGTGGGCTTAGTGATTGAGTGCTTGCCTGGCGTGCACAAAGCTGAGTTCAATTCCTCAGTATACACACAGAAAAAAAAGCAAGAAGTGGTGCTGTGGCTCGTGTGGTGGAGTACTAGCCTTGAGAAAGCTTAAGGACAGTGATGAGGCCTGAGTTCAAGCTCCAGGGCTGGCAAAAAAAAAGGAAAGAAGAAAGATGAAACCTCTGGATGAGCCTAAATTTGTACAAAGAAGCTAGATCTGCTACTCTGTGGAAGTGAAGGTTTTAGCATACAGAAATAATGTCTTTCACAAGAACAGAGCTGGTGCTTCGCTAACACTCCATATTCTATGCCAGCCATGGAGCAGTGCTTCTCATCAATTTATGTGATAGGTATGGATTTTTGGCTGCATGTCGCACTCAAAGGCCCAGCAGTTCCTAGGACTCTAACCATTCTCCCAGAGTAGGCCTGGAGGATGGTCCTCTCCTCCATAAGTCTCTTCTCCTGACTGCTGTGACTGTCTTGGAGCCCAGTGCCACAGCTTTCTTGGCTTTAAATTCTTTCTCTGCTTGGCAGTGCTGACCAATTTTAGCCTGTGTTTCTGCTTTAGCCTGGTTTTCTGGCATGAGGTCTTCTGCAGCAGCTGCTGGATCCCCTGTGACTGACTGGTCATGGCTGCAGGGTCTGAGGCTGGAGCAGTTGCCACTCAGACCCAAGCCTTCATAGCAGTTAGGAAGTAAAACTTTATGGACATGTGGACAGCACTGTGGAGCACAATGGATTTAGGGGGTCATGTGACAAGGATTTTAGGCCCATCTCCTAACATGTCAGTTATACTTCTAAGATTCAGCAGACTTATTTATAAAGTAAAAGTGAATGCCAGCTCAACCTCTATACTTTATAGAGTTGGTGATACCACTGCACAAAAAACAGCAATACTAGTTTAGAGTACAATTAACAGGCTCCAGCAAAACAGGTCAGGGCTATACTTCTGGATTGTATTATTTAATGAGTTGTTTCCAGTTTTTATTAAATTTAGGATGGAGAATCAAATCAAACAAGGGGCTCTATCCTAAGCTACCTGGTCCCTGGAATCACTTTTTTTTTTTTTTTTTTTTGCCAGTCCTGGGCTTGAGCTCAGGGCTTGAGCACTGTCCGTGTACTTTCTCAAGGCTAGCACTCTCTTCCTACTTGTGTCTCCACCCTGGCTAGGATAACAGATGCATGCTGTAAGTACCCAGCTATTGGTTAAGATGGAAATAACTTTTTGCAGGAGCTGGGTTCAAACCCTGATTTCCGATCCCCTCCTCCCAGAAAATTAGGTCTTCTTAAAGGTTCTGTCACCTCCTAATTACTAGGGCTATGAGCCAGACAAATCTCTTAACACATGAGCCTTTGAGGGACATTTCCTATCCATACTATATCAGTCCATTATATTTTATTTCCAGGCCATGCTTCAGGTTAAGCCTACAGTGGCAATGTAACATAGAAAAGAAATGGAGTGGGAGTTTGGCAAACAGATACTTACTGTCCTAATTTTAAGCACTTTCCTGGTTTTCAGACTTAGAAGTATAACAGGTGGATTTGAGTTAGATGATTAATCCTTTCAGCTCAAAATTATATGCTTCTAAATCCAGGAAACAGGTTAATGTAAAATATATGTGATATAAAACAAGATCAAAAGTAAACAGCAAAAGTTCAAACATAAAAAGCAATAATCAAATCATTTGTGATAAATGCTATCTTTATTTAAAAAAGTTATACATGCTAGAAAAAAGCATAAATGATACATGTAAACAACTGTTTACCAAATACTTATTTTTTCCTTGAAAAAGGTGCAAATGATCTTTAAATGTAAACACAAAAGTTGCTGCACATTTTTTGTCATAGGGAGAGGGAGAAGGTAGAGAGGCTATTCCTTTTGGTTGCAGTTAAAGTCTCATTCAAAGGTTTTCCTGCAAAAATATGTTGAAAAAAATCGAACATGACTATAATGAGGAAAAAGAAAGCTTTAATGACTAAAATGATCATTTATTTCCTTAAAAACTTTTAACTTCTCATCCGAAAGTGCAATGTGAGAGAAATCGGAACAGTGGCCTTACAGAATGAAGATGATATATAGCTTGCATGGAAGAATTCAGGTACTGATGACATGTCTCAGCTGGCTTTACAAGCATGAACATGGAGTGTTCCAGTTTGCTCTAGTTTCACCAGGCCCAAGCAGGGAGTTAAACTGCATCACAGAGTTTTCTGCCAAGGAGGACTTCTCCCTGATGGTCCTTGGTTGCTGCAGGCAATAATATTTGTGAGCAGGTAACTCACAGAGTTGCACATGATTCCACTGGGAGATTCTCAAGACGGTGAAGGAGATTCATAATTGTTTTTATAAGAGGCACTGAGCAATGGTCTAGATAGATCTAGCAAAACTCCATGAGAATAGTATTGTTTTTTAAAAGATGAAAGACTAGAAAACAAGTTCATGTAGGAGACAATATAACCCATTGACAAAAACTGTTGCATCAGAGTCCTGTTTTTATTGATGTAGTATTCCTTCTGAATTGTACTATTGAATGAGTTGTTTCCATTTTCATTTTTGCTTCTTGAGTTTCAAGTCTTCTGGTAGTGCAAGAATGAAGACAAGCTAATGTCGTAGACAGTGGAATCCTATGGGTGGAGTGTCTAGTAGAAATATCAACAAGATCACAGATCGTATGCCCTTATCAGCACTTTCAAAATTAAATCAACATCTTAAAAACAAAGTAAATTTTGCTACTTGGAATTTTGTCTTTTCTTTCTTTTCTTCATGGGAAGAAGTAAGACAAAGCAACATAAAAAAAATCTTCAAAGAACTCAAGCTGAAATAAACTAAAACATCGTGATAAATTAAAAGAAAATAAATATCTTCTGCACAGAGTGGAAATTTTTGTGCAAAGGTGGCATCTTGCAGGTGGAGTGCTGCTATGAGATTTGTATTTCCATATGTTGAGGCACCGCAAAGAATAAAATTTGTTCTAATGTTTTCTCAAGCTGTATAAAGCTCCAAGGTCAAGCTCTTCTGAATAGAGAGGAGTGTATGCAAGACTTTCTTCCACATGTTCACCATATGTGAGACTCACAATGTGTCATTTTAATGACTCCTACACCACCTCCCAGCCGACGGTAATTCATTCCTCCATATAACCTGCAAAGATAAAAACAAAATCAGATTTTCCATCTTTCCCTTAGTGCTTTGGTTTCAGTTTAAATAACTGGGATAGAAAGGACTTTTTTCCCCCCAGGTTTTTTTTTTCTTATTGTGAATTATAAAACCGCAGTTATTAAAGAGAAGAATTTTGTGAGTTATCAGTCACTTCAGAACATTCAAGTCAAACTATCATATCTGAGTTACTTTAGACTGCTTCAAAATACTACAAGAGAGATGTCAATGCACAGATCATCTCAATGTGGATGGTTATGAGCTAGCTCAAGATTTCAAGTTAGGTTGCAACATAGCAAGGGTACCTCCATGTATTGGCATCAGGATCAAAAACCTCAATGGTCTTCAGGTATGTTGTGCCATCGAATCCTCCTACTGCCATGAGCTGTCCATTGACCACGGCCAGGCCAACCTGTACGAACAGAGCACAGTGGCTGCTGAAGAGTTGAGATAAATACTGGGGAATTGACGCAGCTTCTAGACAATTTAATTCCTTACAGCATTTTGGCTAACTTGAGCACAGAGGAAGAAAGTGACCTATGAAATATGAAAATTACTGAATTCAATTACGGTAATATACACAAAAATTCAATGCAATACTCATCAAAATCCCAACAACAAACGATAAAGCCGGGTGCAGTGGCTTACTCCTGTAACCCTAGCTACTCAGGAGGCTGAGATCTGAGGATCAAGATTCAAAGCCAGCCTGGGCACAAAAGGACCTGAGACTCTTATCCCCAATTAACCTCTAGAAAACGGGCTTGGCTCAAGGGTAGGGTGGTAGCCTTGAGTTGAAGAGCTCAGGGACAGCGCCAGGGGTTTAAACTCAGGGTCTGGGCATTATCCCTGAACTTCTTTTGCTCTATCACTTGAGCCACAACACCACTTCTGGCTTTTTCTGTGTATGTGGTAACCAAGGAATTGAACCCAGGGCTTTGTGCATGCTAGACAAGCACTTTACCACTAGGCCATACTCCTGGCCCCTAAAATTCTCTTTTAAAATAAATATCTAACCATGTTGTCATTCCTCCTTGTCTATCTCTTGCCCAAAGATAAGTGTGAAGTCCTTAACATCACTCATGCTTTTCAGAACTCTGTTAAAAACCATTTATTTCAGTCCCACCTCCTACATTTTCCCTTCTCATAACTTATCCTATGCAGCACTAACTGCCAGTCTCTAAAATACCACACATTTTTTTCACACTTTAATCTTCCGAACATGTTCCCTGGCAGGTTTTCTGTTTCTCTTCCAAAAACTTTACTCTTCCTTCCTGATGTAGCGTGCATCTACACTAGGTAGGCTCTTATTCTGCACAGCACTGAGCACACCTGCTCATGTTCTTTATACACACTTGCCATTTCTGTAGTTATTTATTGACTGTAATTAGTTTGACTAAACTGGGATCTACTTGAGAAGAACCATGCATATTCATTTTTTTGCTTTCTCAGAACAGTGAACACTTCATAAAGAAGTAAAAATATAATCAATGGGATGCAGCAGTAAAAATAATGAGAATGTGACTAAGAATTGAACTACAGTGACTAAAAAGCCACAGAAGTGTAAATGCTTTGACGTGCTAATTTCTTCCTGTGGCATTCCTTGGTTTTTGCAAAGCAGAATACACTCCTCATTATCCTTAGTTTATAGAGGTTTTGGGTACAGAATTGTTCCTCCTTCCTGTTGTGGATCTGTCCTACATTGAGGTATGCTTGACATTTCATTACGCCAACTGTTATAGGGTTACGTTTTACTGAGTCGATTGTTCTAGAAGAGACAGATTCTTTTTTTTTTTTTTTGCCAGTCCTGGGCTTGGGCTCATGGCCTGAGCACTGTCCTTGGACTTTCTCAAGGCTAGAGCTCTACCACTTGAGCCTCAGCACCATGTCTGGCCTTTTTCTATGTATGTGGTACTGAGGAATCGAACCCGGGTCTCCGTGCATGCTAGGCAAGCACTCTACCACTAGGCCAAACTCCCGGCCTAGAAGAAACAAATTCTATGCTCCATGCTGGAAGTCTCTTGTGGGAACAGGTCATTCCCAGACCACAGCATGACATAGGTTAATCAGATCTGGCCTCGAGTATAAGTGAGAAGCTAGTTTGTAGACATTGGTACAGGGGCTAGTTAGGTTTTTGACTAAACATTTGTATCAGTATACAAATTTCTTGGAATATTAGCTAGAAATGTTCTTTAAAACATTTGTATTAGCTTACATTAGTTATGCATAGGTTCCTTGTTACATTTCCATACTTTTATAGTATGTTCCAATGAATCTCACCCACTAGAAAGGTCTAGTAAGAATATTTAGCTTAAAGCCAGGCTTAGTGGCTCATGTCTGTAATCCTAGCTACTCAGAAGGCTGAGATCTGAGGAACAAGGTTCAAAGCCAGCCTGGGCACTAAAGAACATGAGACTCTTATTTCCAGTTAATCACTAGAAAACAGGAAGTGGGGCTGTGGCTCAAGTGGTAGGGCAGTAGAGCTTGGGGACAATACCCAGGCCCAGGGGTAGGGCGGTAGTCTTGAGTTGAAGAGCTCGGGGACAATGCCCATGCCGAGTTCAAGCCCCATGATCCACTAAAAAAAATACATTTAGCTTAGTAGATACAAAGTTGTTTAGATGGTATATAAGAAAATACCTTCCAGAAATGTCCATGACACAAGATAATTTAAAAAATTATTTAACTAATGATATACATCTTACATCTTAAGATGTAGTTAAAAGCAAAGTCACGTCTTATTTTTTTCCTAGTAGAAAATTAGCGAGAGCTGTCTTGCCTAAATGTGCCCCAACAGCACAGCTAAGACAACAGACAAAAATACATGGTTCACCACCTCAGGGTTTCAGCACACTCTATTTCAGATTCCTTTTGCCAGGACTCCTTAGTGCCTGTTTTCCAGAGTTCAGAGCTCTCAGTAACTGCACACTTACTCCACTACGGCGAGATGTCATGGCTACCACGGGAGACCACTGGTTAGTTCTGGGGTTGTATCTCTCTGCACTGCTCAGCTCTGTCGTGTCATCTCTCCCTCCTACAGCATAGATCATGTCCTGGTACACGGCGCAGCCTAGGTGCTTCCTCCGTGTCCCCATGGGGGCTATGGTGTGCCATCTGTTTTCCTGAGGATTGTAGCGCTCCACTGAAGTAAAAAGAAAGAGTGTGAAGTGACAGTTCAACCAGTTCCTTTCACCTCTTGTTTTCTTCATAGCCACTGAAATTATGGTAACATATTAAAAATTTTTTTTATTGTAATGTATGGAGGGGTTACAGTTACATTCGCCAGGTAGTAGGTGCATTACTTCTCGCACATTGATACCCCTTCTCATGTTTTTTCCCCGTTTTCTTTCCCTCACCCCCTCCCAACATATTTTTAATAAACCATTGATTTTTGCTTTTTAGAAGGACTTGTAGACCTTTAGAGAGTGCCTCATGTATGCTCATCAGGAAAATTTCTTCTAGGTGTCTTATGGTATAAAGGACATGTGTTGGAGTCAAGAACTTGAATTCTTGCTTTGGCTATATGATTGATTAGCTACATAACCTTCAGGCTGACAGTCTCTACCATCACATGGAAGGACTGGACTACATGATTTATAAGAACTGCTCAGTATCAATATTCTGTTACAGTCAGACAACTCTATTTGTTTTGTACCTCTTTGCCCATAGCCTAGTGCAGTTTTAAGTGACTGAAGACTAAATAAGATATATGACAAAATGTGTGCATCTGATAGCAGTTCCACATTGAGAACATCCTTAAGAAAAACCATTGTTAAAATAGAAAGGACTAACAAATAAACCTGTGCCTAGTTGCCAGGTCTAGTTTATTCTCAGAGTAAATACTTGAATTCTCTATCTTTTTTCTTGTATTAAAAGTGTTTACAGGGCTGGGAGTTTGGCCTAGTGGTAGAGTGCTTGCCTAGCATGCATGAAGACCCAGGTTCGATTCCTCGGTACCACATACATGGAAAAAAAGCCGGAAGTGGTGCTGAGGCTCAAGTGGTAGAGCTCTAGTCTTGAGAAAATCCAAGGACAGTGCTCAGGCCCTGAGCTGAAGCCCAGGACTGGCAAAAAAAAAAAAAAGTGTTTACATATTTTCTGTCACAAAGCTCACTAAATTTGTAACCTCTGGTTCTTTGTCACCTGTATACAGCTGTCATGGAAAACTCTTGATGGTAAGTTTGTCAACTACAGTTTCACTCTGGCTTGTATAGATTTCACTGCATTTTTCAGTTGGCACATTTTTATTTTTTTATTTTTATTTTTTGGTTTCTGTCTTTCTCTTTGAGGAGAGCTGATGACTGTGGGACATATATTCAGAAAGTAATTTTTAGTAGCTTTATGATGCAGAGGAAAAAGAGATATGTTAGAAGAGTACAGCTACAGAGAAATTGCACTTTCTTAGAGAGAAAAGAAAATATTTTCCTAGTAAATTATAGTATAACCTGAACTTCTTACACTTTTTGTTGGGAGAGTATCCTCAGAAAAATTTGAAACCAAGCTGACTTTAAGAGGGACTAACCTGTGTTGAGTGGAGATGTCCCATCAGAACCACCTACAGCATATAAGAACCCTCCCAAAACAGCCACAGCCACGCCTAGTCTCCTAGTGCTCATAGAGGCCACCCGAGTCCACTTGTTCTCCTTTGGATCATACCTGCAATGAGACACCACATTCTTATTAACTCAAGTTATTTCCATAAAGTAGAAATCACATACTTTCCATAATTTAAAAACAGGTGGTATGCAGGTGCACACATACACACACCTCTCTTCAAGCTTTAAAAAAAAGGGCAGAAATCTTATTTTTTTGTGACAATCTGGAGTCCATTACATTAAATGAAATAAACCAGGTAAAACTGCATACAATCTTACTTATATGTGGAATCTTAAAAAGGTTAAGTAATAGAATGATCTCACTACTGGGCTGGCTCTCTATTGGGCAGGATTAGGGAGATGCTGCTTAAAGCATAAAGTTTCAGAAATGTTTCAGAGCTCTAATGTACAACATGATGCCCAAATGATGTTATTAACATGATATTAACAAATGTGTCTTTGAAAATGGCTATGAGTGTATAGTTTAAGTATACAAGTAGGTAAGGTAATGCAAACATTAACCATTCTACAAGGATTACATATTTCAAATATGCTGCTCAGCACAAATAAATAAATAAATATATATATTCAACTAAAAAGAAATTAAATATTTAAAAATACCTTTACTTCTCCTAGACTTTAATATCAATTAGAGACCTTTTCCTGAAAGTATTCTACCACTTTGAGATATAGTACCATTTCCAGTTTTTGAGTAGTTAATTGGAGATAAGAGTCTCTCAGGGACTTTTCTGCCAGAGCTGATTTTGAACCGAGATCCTCAGATCTCAGCCTCCTGAGTAGCTAGGATTACAAATGTGAGCCACAGGTCCCCAGCTATAACTGTTGATTTTAAAGAACTTTAACCTGGGTGCTCCCTGTAATCTCAGTACACAGGATGATGAAGTAGAAGTGTTGGGCTACAGAGTGAGACTGCAAAAATTGCTGTATGTCCTTTAAAAAAAAACATTTAAAAAATCACCTCTCAACAATGTTGAGGCAAGACACACCATCCTGGCCGCCCACAGCGTAGAGAAAGCCTCCCAGCACTGCCACACCCACACTTGTCCTGCAGGTGCTTGTAGGAGCCACATCACTACTCCACTGGTTTGTTTTGGGGTCATATCTGCAAAAACCACATCAAGACCAGAGGTTATATTCCACACTAGAAAACTGAATAGATAAATCAAAACATTTATATATATCCTTTCCCAAAAGATAGGCTAATTAATAATGAAAGTATAGAAAAATCTAATTGTGTCTAGGCGTGTGTGTGTGTGTGTGTGTGTGTGTGTGTGTGTGTGTATTCTTTTTCTAGTGCTGGGGATTGAACCCAGGGCCACACATATGCTAGGCAAAGCACTCTCACTGAGCCACATGCCAGATCCTCTTCTTCCTCCTCTTTTTCTTTTTTGCACTTGTTTAACTTGTTTGCTTTGCTGGCACTCTACTAATTTCTCCTGATGGCTAGAATTATACAGGCATGCACTGGTATAGTGCATTAGTCACTTTCATCTCCAGCCTAACCTTTTGCTGGTTCACTGAAGACAGTTTAATAAACTTCTCTGCCTGGGCTAGCTTATAGCTTCCATCCTCCAGATCTCAGATTCTTGAGAAAATAGAATGAGAATTGTGAGCTACTGGCCCTTGGCTCCCAACTCCTCACTCTTATTTTTTGAAATTCAGTTTTATTTAAACAATTTATATATGAACACACTGCCTTATGTTTATCTATATATATTCTTTATAGGCAAGCATCTTCTCTTAACATAATGATATTACATGGTAAGTGTTTTCTCAATGTACTTTTAGGGTTCAGTTATGTTAATATAGCTTGAGACTCTTTGTTTTTTTCATATATTTTTTATTGTAATTAATAGAAGGATTACATTAAATTTACCAGATAGAAAGTGCATTACTTCACATACATTGATACCCTTTCACTTGTCTTGGTCCCCCTTTCCCTTCCCCAACCCCCGCCCCTCATCTTGTTTTCCCCCGTTATCTATCCTATTTCAAATAACCAAATATGCATATATACAATATATCAGATAACAAGGTGAAATACTGTAACAATATGAGGTAAGCAAGGGACAGCAAAAGAGATGAGAGATAACATAGTATATTAAGGACAACAATCACTCATTATATGGCTTTTGTTTCTATATCCTGAAGGTCCTTTCATTTAGCGTCATACTATATGGCCTTATGTATCTAGGTTTTGTTCTATTGCAGATCTCTGCTAGTAGAGCCCAAGGTTTCTACTGATTATGACAAATGAGGGAAACCATTGAGCCTATGTTCCTCTGAGTCTGGCTTACTTCACTTAATATGATTTTTTTCTAAGTCTTTCCATTTCCTTACAAATGGGATGATGTCATTCTTTCTGTCAGCAGCTTAGAATTCCATTGTGTATAAATACCACACCTTGTTGATCTACTCATCAACTGAGGGGCATCTGGGTTGGTTCCATATCTTTGCTATGGTAAATAGTGCTGCAATGAACACCGTTGTTCTAGTGGATTTAGTATGTCCTTGTTTCTGGATGATGGGGTAAATGCCTAGTAGTGGAATTGCTGGGTCATAGGGGAGCTCTATGTTTAGTCTTTTGAGGAACTGCCATACTGCTTTCCATAGTGGCTGAACGAGTTTGCATTCCCACCAACAGAGTAGTAGTGATCCCTCCTGGCCAAATCCCCACCAGCATCTGTTGTTATTAGATTTTTTGATCCTGGCCATTCTAACTGGGGTGAGGTAGAATCTTAAGAGTTGTTTTGATTTGCATTTCTTTTATGGCCAGAGATGTTGAGCATTTCTTCATGTGTCTATAGGCTATTTTTATCTCTTCTTCAGAGATGACTCTCTTTAAGTCTTTGGCCCATCCTTTAATGGGATGGTTGTTTCTTTGGAGATTAGTTTTTGAGTGATTCAATTTTTTGAGCTGTTGATATATTTTTAGATATGAGGCCTTTATTGTATGGTTGGTGAAGATCTTCTACCACTCTGTTGGCTTTCTAGTTAGTTTGCTAGCCATGTCTTTTGCCATACACAAGCTCTGCAGTTTAATGCAGTCCCACTTATCCAGTCTTTCTGTGATTTGTTGTGTTTCTGGGTCCTTATTAAGAAAATTTCAACTTGTGACAAGGAGACCTAGTGTATCTCCTATTCCTTCTTGTAAAGTTTTCAGTGTGTCAGCTTTTACCTCCAGGTCTTTGATCCATTTGGAGTTAATTCTAGTGCAGGGTGAAAAAGAAGGATTCAACTTTAGTTTTCTGCAGGTGCTTAACCAGTTCTGCCAGCACCACTTGTTGAAGAGGCTATCTTTCTTCCATTCTATTTTTTTGGCTCCCTTATCAAAGATTAGTGGCCATAGGTCTTGGGTTAATATCTGGGTCCTCAGTTCTATTCCATTGGTCTTCAGGCCTGTTCTTGTGCCAGTACCAAGCTGTTTTGGTCACTGTAGCTCTGTAACAGAGTCTAAAATTTGGTATTGAAAGTTCTCCTGCTCTGTTCTTTCTGCTAAGAAGTGTTTTTGCTATACGGGGTCTTTTATTATTCTATATGAAATTTTGGATTGCCTCTTCTATTTCTTTAAAGAATGACATTGGGATCTTGATGGATATTGCATTGAATTTGTAGATAGCCCTTGGCAAGATTGCCATTTTCATGACGTTAATTCTACCAATCCAGGAGCATGGGAGGTTTTTCCATTTCCTCAGTTCTGCTTTAATTTCCTTTTTCAGGATTTTAAAGTTTTCATCAAAAAGGTCCTTTACATTCTTAGTTAATTCCTAGGTACTTTGTTTCTTTGAGGCTACTGCAAAAGGAGTTGCTTTCCTACTGTTGCCTCGTTCCTCTCATTGTTGGCACAGAGGAAGGAAGATGATTTTTTTTCTTTTTTTTTCCTATGTATGTGGTACCGAGGAATCGAACCCGGGTCTTAGTGCATGGTAGGCAAGCACTCTACCACTAGGCCAAACTGCTGGCCCCAGGAAGTTGATTTTTGAGGGTTAATTTTATACCCTGCTACCTTTCCAAAGTTTTGAATCAGCTCAAGCAGCGTGGGAGTGGAGTCTATAGGGTTCTTTAAATACAGAATCATGTCATCTGCAAAGAGGGAAAGTTTCACTTCCTCTTTCCCTGTTTGGCTCCCCTTTATGCTTGCTTCTTACCTTACTGCTCTGGGTAGGAATTCTAATACTATGTTAAAGAGGAGTGGAGAGAGTGGGCATCCTTGCCTCGTTTCTGATTTTAGAGGAAATGGCTTTAGCTTTTCGCCATTAAGTATAATGCTAGCTGTGGGTTTGTCATACAAGGTCTTTATTATATTGAGGAAAGTTTCATGGATTCCTAGTTTCTCCAGAGCTTTTAGCATAAAGGGGTATTAGATCTTGTGAAATGCCTTTTCTGCATCTATTGAGACAATCATGTGATTCTTGTCCTTGTTCCTGTTGTTCTGTTGAATTATATTAATTGATTTGTGTATGGTGAACCAGCTTTGTATCCCTGTGATGAATCCTGTTCGATCATAGTGTATAATTTTTTTGGTGAGTTGCTGAAAACGGTTGGCCAGTATTTTGCTGAGAAGTTTTGCATCAATGATTTTCAAAGAAATGGATGTATAGTTCTCTTTCCTCGATGAATCTCTGTCTGGTTTTGTGATGAGGGTTATGGTGGCTTCATAGAATGAGTTTGGCAAAGAGCCTTTGTTTTCAATTTTGTTGAAGAGCATGAGGAGTATTGGTGTAAGCTCTGCTTTGAAGACCTTATAGAATTCAGGTGTGAATCCATCTGGCCCTGGGCTTTTCTTGGATGGGAGGTCTCTTACTGCCATTTCTATTTCAGTGCTTGAAACAGGTCTGCTTAGTTGGATTAGGTCTTCTTGGTTGAGGCTTCAGATTCTCTTTGCTCTTTTCTACTACATGCTATATACCATATATTATTAATCATTCTTTTGCTAATAATAGTCCAAGGCTGATTATCACACTTGGGAGGGAGTGTTGCTCAGCGGTGGGTGCTTGCTTTGCATGCATAAAGCCTTCAGTTTGATCCCAAGCACCACAAAAATAAAACAAGAAACATCAAAATCCTACTAGATTGCTAATTTTGTCACTATTTCAATTTTTCTTTCGAGAATTTCATTGTTTTTTTTCCGTCGCTGTTTTATAATTTTTTTCTCACTGATTTAAAGCATGATTTACTTTTATTCTTCCTTTTCTTTCCTCTCCTCCCTCCCAGATTTTCCCTATGTAGCCCAGACTCTCATCTCAAACTCAAGATCTTTCTTCCTCAACTCCCTGATGGCTGGAATCATACAGGCATGCACTAGCATGCCCAGCAGTCATGCTCATCTTCCTTCCTTCCTTCTTTTCTTTTCCTTCCTTCCTTCCTTTTGTCAACCATGGGGTTTATACTTGGTCTGGGCACTGTCCCTGAGCTCTTCAGCTCAAGGTTACAGCTCTATCCTTGAGCCATGGCACCACTTCTAGTGGTTAATTTAAGAATCTCAGACTTTAGTGCCCAGGCTGGCTTTGAACTGAGATTCTCAGATCACAGCCTCTTGGGTGGCTAGGATTACCGGGGTGAGCCATCATGCCTGGCTACCTTTCTTATTTTCTTATTTTTTTCGCCCAGTCCTGGGGCTTGGACTCAGGGCCTGAACACTGTCCTTGGGCTTGCTTAAGACTAGAACTGTACCACTTGAGCCACAGGACCACTTCCGGCTTTTTCTGCGTATGTGGTACTGAGGAACCAAACCCAGGTCTTCATGCATGCTAGGCAAGCACTTTATCACTAAGCCGAATTCCCGGCCCACTGTTATTTTCAAATGCATCTTTAGTATAAAGTATGTGAGTGATTAGAAATGAACATTCACATAAATTTGCCTGAGTGCACTGTATTTGCATTTCCATATGTGTGTGTGTTTAACTGTTAAAGTTACAAATATTTACTAATTTCTACTGATTTAACTCATTAAAAATTTTTGGGGGGCCCTTTGTGTCCCCGCAGAGCGTAGGCGCGGGCCCTGGCGGTTCGTCTGGGGGTGGGGGTGGGGGGTCCGCGGGTCCCTTCCGCCTGGGTCTCCTCTCGGGCCCACCGGGGGTGGGGGCGGACTCGCCGCCGGGGCCGGGGACAGTTCATTTAAAGACCCCAGGCTCCCCCACGCCCCCTCCACCAGGGTGCTGTTAATTTGCCAATATGAATCTTTTCAACCTGGATCGTTTTCGCTTTGAGAAAAGGAGTAAGCTTGAGGAACCTCGTGAGACCACCCTCAGCCATCCCAGCCATCCCAGCCCCCCCAGACTTCCCAGCCTGGCCCTTCTTCACCAATTTCTGTTAATGCTGAAGAGGAGAATGCTGAAGGGGAAGTTAGCAGGGCAAACACCCCCGATTCAGATATAACTGAGAAAACAGAAGATTCTAGTACTCCAGAACCTCCAGATAATGAAAGAAAAGCAAGGGCATCATATTTCAAGAGTGAAAGAGGAATACAATATATAGATTTATCCTCTGATAGTGAAGATGCTCTTTCCCCAGATTGCTCCAACAGAGTGCAGGAGAAAAAATTCAACAAAGACACAGTGACTACACTTTCAGAACCATCTGAAGATGAAGATTCCCAAGACTTGCCTACCATGGCATGAAGAAATATTTAAGAACCCTTGGAATTAGATGACATCAAAGATGCTAAGCTTCAGACCTTGAAGGAAGTTTTTCCTCAAAGAAGTGACAGTGATTTACTTTTATAGTTCTTAGTTGTTGCGGTTGTAATGATGATAAAAATGTCTCCAGAATCCATTCTATAATTAGTGGTAGATGGTCACTTTTTGTGAGGTAGCTTATGTTTGAAGGTAATTTTTAACTAGTTTATAAAATAAAGGTAAAAGTCAAAAATTACTTCTTGAGAATGTAAGCTCACTCATGGGCAGGTATTCACAGATAAGTTATGAAATAATATTAAGCTTTCCCAGCCCATGTAGTGCATGCATTGTTTTGGCTTTAGTCATTCATATGGGGCCTGTCCTTATAGGATGGTTCAGATATAGGTGCTGCTGGTCGTGTCACAGGGCCAACAATGTCCCTAAGCTTCACCAAAGATAAGGATTATTCTGCTAATAGCACCATTGGCGAGAGATAATAATGAACAAAACAAAGTAATTGTAGTTGAAATGTATAAAGCTAGATCTGTAGAAGCTATTTCACATTATAAGAATCAATAACAGTTGACAGTATAATTACATTTTAGATGAGGAATAAAGATTAGTACGAGATTATCCTTAGTTCTGACACTTGTTAGTTAATAAACTTGGAGGTATCTTTTCCTAAAAAAAAAAAAAATTTTTTTTGGGGGGGGGGGGTCATGGGGCTTGAACTCAGCTTGGGTGCTGTCCCTGAGCTTTTCAGTTCAAGGTTACCACCCTACCCTTGGGCCTGAGCTCTTCAGCTCAAGGCTACTGGCCTACCCTTGAGCCAAGCTCCAGTTCCCCATTTTCTAGAGCTTAACTGGAGATAAGAGTCTCTTCTGTGCCTGGGCTGGATTTGAGCCTTGATCCTCAGATCTCAGCCTCCTGAGTGGCTAGGATTACATGCATGAGCCACTGTACCCATTCATCAATTTTTTTTTTTTTTGCCAGTTCTGGGCTTGAGCTCAGGGCCTGAGCACTGTCCTTGGACTTTCTCAAGGCTAGAGCTCTACCACTTGACCCTCAGCACCACTTCCAACTTTTTTCTCCGTATGTGGTACCAAGGAATCGAACCCGGATCTTTGTGCATGCAAGGCAAGCACTTTAACCACTAGGCCAAACTCCCAGCCCCGCCATCAATTTATTTTTAAGTGTTGTTTTTTTCTCTATATCCTGCCTACTTCAGTAGAATTGATTCCTGTTTTGTTTAGTATACCATCTATGTACCTGGAATTTGATATGCTGCAAGTTTCAAAGGTGTGTTATGGAAATACCAAGAATCACTGTAAATTACCATAGCTTAATGAAAAAAATATGAGAAGAAACTACTTCAGTCACTGTAGATTTTCACTGCATTGAGTCCTATGGAAGGTGAGATTTCAACAATTATACCACATTGTGATCAATACGTGAAGCATATTCAAAATAATTATGAAAGAGCAGAGGGATGAGTAACTCATCTGTACAGTCACAGAAGACTAATGTGGGAAGGAACTGTTTGAATCTTGAAGGATTTGTAAGCTTTAGAGAACAACCTGCATACATGTAGAGAAAAAGGAGAGAAAAAGGTTACGAAAGAGAACACATCCAAAGATCTGCAAGCAAGTTGTATCTACAGTGGTATGGTCAGTAAATGGTTTTGTTCAATGAGAGAAAGACTAGAAAAATAAGAAGAGATAAATTCATAAAGGACTTGAGGTCATGTTAATGGTCTAGGCTGCCAACTGGTGTCACAGCAATAAATCACATACGTTTCCTAAATCACATCTTAAATGAAATTAGTGTGGAAAAAATTAATATGGAAAAACTTTATAAACTTTGCTCACCTTTCAACACTATTGAGATAAGACGATCCATCGTGGCCTCCTACTGCATATAATAAGTCATCAAGAACACTGACCCCAACTCCACATCGCCTTTTGCTCATTGAAGCTACCATTCGCCATTCATTGGTCTGTGGATCATACCGCTCAACACTGGAAATGGCATCTCCACTACACCAACCACCAACTAGAAAGTAATAGAAATGATAAGAGAAAACCTGTCCTAAAGCACATCACTGGCTGCTAACCTCATTGAGATCTAATGCTGGGACTTACCAAATGTCCACAAGCAAATTATAAGTTACAGTCACCAGAACAAGGAATGGACACAAACCAGTATTTTGAACTTATAGTTTCTATCTCTGTGAGGAAATATATTCCTTTTGCTTAAACTACCTAACCTAGGATATTTTGTTATAGCAGTCTGAAAAGACTAATATGGTAATATGCTGAATGACAAGTTTCAAATGGAGCTCCATTAAGCTTTTTTGGAATGATCACTGAAAAAAAAGGGTAATGGTAGATGTGCTAAATTTTTCTTTCAAATAATATCTAGATTGTAGAGCTGAAAAAATGAAGTACAAGGGCATATAACTTCAAAACATATAAAAACTAGTTTTTAGGGGTTAAATTCCTGAACTAGACTAAAAGGACAATATTATGAACCATCTTGTTAATGGATCTAAAAGTTCACTTTATTTTAAATTAACATAATATACTTTATTTTATTATAGTTTCATTTAAGATATAATATTTCAGCTAAATCACAGCACATTTTATGTATAGTAATTTGCTCAAATTTCACTTCCATAACTGAATGTATATACAGAAGTCCAGGGAAAGCATCTAAATCCTAAAACAAAATAAGGCTGGAAATGTGACCATTTTTTTTTAATTAAAGAATTTATTAACGTTAATTTTTACATCATATTTTAAATGACAAGTTTAACAAACAAGTGTTCAAGGAGGGAATCTCTATTTACAATCACTGGGACTTAGTATTTAGAACTTAATCAAAATTAGGCTGAGGGTTTGTATGTCATAAAAACATATTATGAAATAAAACACTATGTCTATAGAGTCATAGGTTTTTATGTCTATATAGTTATGTTTATATTTCCATTACCATGTCCATATACCATTTTTTAACTTTTTTTTGG
This sequence comes from Megascapheus bottae, assembly GCF_031878675.1. Lineage (NCBI taxonomy): Eukaryota > Metazoa > Chordata > Mammalia > Rodentia > Geomyidae > Megascapheus > Megascapheus bottae. Next base: position 26,148,263 of record NC_143518.1, read on the forward strand.
GGGGGCCAGTCCTGGGCTTGAGCTCAGGCAAGCACTCTACCACTAGGCCAAACTCCCAGCTCCCCATATTTTAACTCTTTAGACCAATCAAATAGTCTAATCATTATGTCACTGGCTCAATTTACAATAACGGTCATTAAAACCAGCATCTATTAGATTATATGGCTCTAGATCAAGTAAATACTTCCTATGTGGTATTCTTCAATACCAAAGGAATCTCTAGGGAATCAATTGAAATATTTTCTGTGCATCAGGGAAGCAAGAAAAGTTTTGTTCAGTTCCACTGCCTCATGAGTTTTTGTGTGTGTGCATTAGGATTCCCAAGGCAGTAGTAAGATGACTAAGCGGATACAGGCTCTGAGATTGTATTTAGAGCAGGACCTTTAAGGAGAAAACTAATGTTAAATGATGTTGTAAGGATAGTATCCTTTTGTAATAGGACTGATGTCCTTGTGAGACGAAGAGACACCAGAGTACTCTCTCATTCTGCCTTTGCCCATAGACAAGCCATGTGAGGACACCCAGGAGAAAGTACCCTCTGCAAGCTGAGGAGAAAGGCCTTGCCAGAAGCTAACCCTGCCAGTAACTTCATTGTGGACTTCTAGCCTCAAAAACTATGAGAAAAATAAATTTCAATTCCTTAAGACACTAGGTTATAGGATTTTGTGATTGTAGACTAATTTGATTTTTTTTTTTTTTAATGGGTCATGGAGCTTGAACTCAGCCTGGGTACAGTCCCTAAGCTCTTCAGTTCAAGGCTACCACCCTACCTCTGGGCTGTGCATTGTCTCTGAGCTCTTCATTTCAAGTCTACCGCTCTACCCTTGAGCCAGGCCCCATTTCCTGTTTTCTAGAGGTTAACTGGGGATTAGAGACTCAGGTCCTTTTGTGTCGGGCTGGCTTTGAACCTTGATCCTCAGATCTCAGCCTCCTCAGTAAGGATTACAGGTATAAGCCACCTGCCCAGCTCCAATTTGAATTTATACTGTACTTTTATCAGGTTGTCTTGGGTTCAACTGAAGTTGTCAAGTCTAGGAAAGAGTATAGTTGTTTCAGATGATTTTTGGTCACTTCATGCAATTATGAAGTGACTAGCACTTTGCTACATAAATTAATATATATATGACTCATTTCCACAAGGCACTGCATGATATTTTTAAATGTATATAAAAGTAGAGTTTTCTCTTAGATTATACCACTGTTGAATCATTGTTAGTCAAGGTACATGTTGACTTGTTATGTATTTTTTAAATGATGGAGATATCATAGTTATCCAAATGATTTTCAAAGCATGCAGAATATATGACTTATTAATAATACATTGAGACTCAAACCTGCAAAGAGTACTTCTCCACATCGAATAGGTTTCCGAGGTCTCGTCCGAGGTCCTTGCATTAGTGGTCGTTCTTGAGGCAATAGGAGGTAGTTTTTAGCCTCATCTACCAAGTCTCTGTAGAAAAGAAATTCTATACTTATTCTAAATGTCTAAATAACATTTTCAGTAATGAAATATTTCAAACATATAGGAAGATAGTGACTACCACCTATGTAGAGACTCTCAAAATTATCTAATGCTATTGTTTCTCATATTTTCTTCCAATTTTGAAAGAAATGAATGTTTAAAATGAAGTTGAAGTTCTTTTATATTTTTCATCATTTACTCCTTTCGTTTCTCCTTCAGAGACAATTGAAATCTTTAAGATGATGCAACTCAATCACAACTACCCAAGTTATTTCGGTTTTTGTGCATGTCTTCATATATAATATTTAGCATTAACTTCATGTTTTAAAACTTTAAATGTTATTATAATGTTGACCAACTTAATTTTAAGTCAAGTATTTCTATTGTTCCTATATACTGTATTACTTTCTTATCCCAGTTTTTATTTTAATTCTTCATTCACATTTCCATTTTGAGAAATACTATTGCAATAAATATGTACATGTTTCTCTGTATACTTTTTAATGAATTGGTGAATTTCTCTTTATGGAAATTTCACGTTTATGAGATGCTCTTCAACTGTTCACCAAAATTGTTGAGTAATTTGCAATGCCCTCAGTGCTGTTCAGTCTTTGAGTTTGGAAAATATACCATTGTTATTTCAATATGGCCTTCCATGGTTAGCAATAAGAAAGATCAACTTAACAATAAATAAAATTGTCAGCCAATTCCCAATATAATTTAGGTGTAGATTGGTAAAAAGGAGAAACCACAAGTCAAACCAAATCATGAATGCCAGTCAATATTAAAATTGGCATAAACATGAAAGCAATGCTACAAGTCATAATATGAATTGTGAACATCCTAGCTTCATCTCTCAGTGCAAATTTAAAGGTAAACATGCTTAGAACCAATTATAACTTACAAAAACTAAAAATTACAACTCGATTACCAGTCTACATAGTCAATCACTCCTTTCTAATGAGTATTGTTAGATTCTGCAGGATACTGGAAAAGTAAATCAGCCAAAGAACTAAATATTTGTTAAATTAATTTAAATAATAAAGAAGGTTCAAGTATTAGATTGTTAAGAATACTGTAACTCACTTATTACTATTTTACTATCTGGTACTACATGATTAATTTAATTTCAATAAGTCTATCAATTAAGGTACTTTAAGAGAGTCTGGTAATATACTTGTTAATCCAGTATCCTAAAGGACTGAACACTTTTGCTTAGCATTTTTGCTTAAGGCTGGTGTTCTTCCATTTCAGCCACACCTCTAGTTCTGGTTTTTTGTTGGTCAACTGGAGATAAGACTCTCTCAGATTTTCCTGCCCTTTCTGATTTCAAACCAGGCTTGAGTAGTAAGTTTCCAGAGTAGTTAAGATTACAGGTGTGAGCCACAAGTGCTCGGCTAGACTATTTGTGTATGTACTTACTTTACTTGATTCTCTTAGTGATTCAGTACCTAGATAGTGCAAATTCTGTTACTTTATTCTCCTTCAACAAAAAGTGTTTCCTAAACTACTCTATATTTTCATCTTTCTGGTTTCTTAAACTACAAACAGTGATTTACTCCTGCAATATCAATCCCATGTATGATCCAATTCCATTTTCATTATAAGGCTATGCTAAGGTTCCCTCACAATTTATCTATCTAAACACAAAAATAAAATCCTCCCCCAATCAAACCAATTATGAAGGTTTTTTTCTTCATTTCCCTTTCTTAAAAGCCTTTGATTACTTAATTTTTTTTTTTTTTTGCTAGTCTTGGGGACTAAACTCAGGGCGTGAGCACTGTCCCGGGCTTTCTCAGGGCTAGAGCTCTATCACTTGTGCCACAGCACTACTTCTAGCTTTTCTATGTATATGGTACTGAGGAATTGAACCCAGGTCTTTGTGCATGCTAGGCAAGCACTGTACCACTAGGCAAAACTCCCAGCCCCTACTAGCTAATTTTTAAGTCAGTCAAGAAAGAATATGATAAAGTCAACAAAAAAAGTTAATAGTAACAGCATATATGCTAGTACCTGCCTTAAAGGGCTATTACACTCTATGGAATATATAATGGCCCAAAGAAGTTGAAGTATGTTCCTAGGTCATACAACTTGTGAACTATCCTATATGACAACCACTACAATCTGATTTATGCTTAATGGAGGATATCCACATGTTCTTTCACATATAATTCATATAGTTTTCCCTTCTGCTCTGGCAAACATTTAGGGGAATTGCCATTTATATATGTTTTCTAATTTTAAAGACTAATGTGTAACCTTTTATTGTGTCTCCTATTAAGGCTTAAGATTAAAGAAGAAATATAATGAATCTATATGCCCTACCTCTGTTCTAGAAACAGTGATAATTCCAAATTTCTTTGATCACCAAAGGAGGAGCAAAAGTCAAAGTAGTTTATAAGGAATTTCTATGTACAGCTTGTTCTTTTTAGTTTTATATTTGGAACAGACTCGGGAAAATTCATTAAAAATACCAGATGGATTTGGAGATGAATCTAAATCTTATAATCTGTTGAGCTACAAAATGAATCCATCATAATTTTGTATATTGCAGAGACAGTAAAAAAAATCTTTTTTTCATCAGGATTTGAGTCCAGGAGCTTTGTTCTTAAACAACTTATTCATCTAGCTTTACTTGAGCCACACCTCCAGCCTGCCATTTTGTTGGTTAAATGGAGATTGGATCTTGAGAACTTTTTTGCCTGGGCTGGCAATCCTCCATATCTCTGCTTCCTGAGCAGTCAGGTTCATAGGCTTGAGCCACCTCTGACAGAACTGTGTTTTCGAAAGCAAGGTTGGTCTTTGCTAGACACATGTGATGGAATAAAAAAGTTTTCACTGACACACAGTGACCATCATTGTTAACTTATCTCAAGAAAAAAACAGTTGCCTCTTCAAACTGAAGTTTGCATTAAAATCTTAGAAAAACTGTGGGATGGGAATGTGGCTTATGGGAAAGTGCTTGCCTAGCATGCATGAAGCCCTGGGTTTGATTCCTCAGTAGCACATCAATAGAAAAGGCCAGTAGTGGCACTGTGGCTCTAGTAGTAGAGTGCTAGCCTTGAGCATAAGAAGCTCAGGGATAGTGCCCAGGCCCTGAGTTAAAGCTTCAGGACTGGCAAAAAAAAAAAAAAAATCTTCGAAGTCTACATCTTTATGGACACGCTATATCAATAATCACCATATATAAAAACTAATAGAATGAAAGATGGGCATGGTAGCTCACACCTATAATCCCAGCTATTCAGGAGGCTGAGATCTGAGGATCAAGGTTCAAAGCCAGTCTGGGCACAAAAAGACCTGAGACTTTTATCTCTAATTAACCTCAGAAAATGAGAAGTGGGGCTTGTATCAAGTGTAGAGTGGTAGCCTTGAGCTGAAGGGCTCAGGGACAATGCCCAGGCCCAGCGATAGGGTGGTAGCCTGAGTTGAAGAGCTCAAGGCCTGGACAGTGCCCAGGCCCAGAGTTCAAGCCCCACAACCAACCAAAATAAATAAATAAATAAATAAATAACAATAAAAAGCTAGAAGTGGCACTGTGGCTCAAGCAGTAGAGTGCTTAGTCTTGAGCGAAAGAAGCTCAGGGACAAAGCCCAGTCCATATGAAGACCCATGACTCGCCAAAAAAAAAAAAAAACAACCAAAAAAACTAATGGAACAAACACTGGAAATTCAATCCTTACTTCTTTCTCTTCCTCCTGACTCTACCCCAGAGGAAAAACATGTTAAATACTGTCCTGGTTTCAGTACTAAGAAATACAGTATTTTAAAAAGAGTATCAGTAAAGAGACTAAAAGAAAACAGGAATGCTGATGGACTTTTCTCATCCAGGGCCACTCATACCTGCATTCTTCATCACTTTTAATGAGGGGATCTGAGCCTACAGTGCCCACCAGGAACTTGGGACTAAGCAAAGGCAAACGAACATGCTGCAGCACCTAGGAGATAATAAGTGTTATTAAAGACAGAGTTCTATGCACAGGACAGTTCGGAGAATACGTGACTTGTGCTCCTATACTATGCTTCTATATATTTAGGGGATCTAACTGAACATGACAAATAAATAAATAAAAATGGAAGATATAAATACTGAAACCAAACTGCTTATTCTAATTGCAAATTCAGTAATATAGAATAATTAAAAAACTGAAATCACACCAGGGTCCTTTAGAATGTTAGTTTGAGCTTTCAGAAATGCTATAAACTGTTGTTTGTTTTTTTTGTTGTGGGGCTTGAATTCAGGGCTTGGGCACTGTCCCTGAGCTATTTCGCTCAAGACTAGTGCTCTACCACTTTGAGCCACAGAGCCACTTATCTCTTTTTTTGGTGGTTAACTGGAGCTAAGAGTCTCACAGGGATTTTTCTGCTGCAGCTGGCTTTGAACTGTAATCCTCAGATCTCAGCCTCCTGTGTAGCTAGGATTATAGGTGTGAGCCACCAGTGCCTAGCTATAAATTCTCTCTTAATTAGATTCAAATTAATTAACAACCCAAAAGAATATCCTGTTAACCTATTAAAGAATACAGTACTCCAAATTACTTGCAATTTTCCTTTTTCTGGTTTCACTTATTGGAAGTTAACCATGATCAAAAAAGTGCTATGAAAAAATTTAAAAACAATTTGTAAGTTTTGCACAACTCTTATTATAACCTCCTGCTATAAACATTGTGCTTTATCATTATTATTGCTATTAATCTCAATTTATAAGTTAAAATCACCAGATATGAGGCCAGGAGTTTGGTAGAGTGCTTGCGTAACATGCACCAAGACCCATGTTTGATTCCTTGGTACCACGTACATTAAGAAGCTGGAAAATGCTGTGGCTCAAGTGGTAGAGTGCTAGCCTTGAGGAAAGCCCAAGGGCAGTGCTCAGCTCCTGAGTTCAAACCCTAGGACTGGCCAAAACAAAATAAAACAACAACAAAAAACTCTACAGTATAGTATCTAAAGGCTTCAGGGCACTGCCAAATATCTTGGCACATATTACTGTGAATTAGGAAAGAACTACTGTGCAGTCATAACAAGAATGAGTCTTAGGTCAAGTACTACATGCTAGTACTTGGAAGGTTACACAGGAGGAGCCTAAGTTCAAGACTAGTGAGGCAACATAACGACAAAAACAAACAGTGAGTGTTAGACATTTCACTCAGAGGACTCCTGCCCCAATTAATTACTAATCAAAGTGCAGATTTCTAAGCTATAGAGAAAGCAGAATTCTTGATTTCCCTGTTCACTTGATATAATTTAGGTTTTGATTGGGCTATAGATCAAATGTAGAACTAATTCAAAAGGAACAAAAAGTTTACAATGAAGAGCCAGGTATGGTGGTGCATACCTATAATTTTAGCTCAGCCCTCATGCTAGCTAAGTATGAGGCCGGTCTGACCTGCACAGTAAATTTCAGGGCTACATAGAGATACACTGGCTCAAAAATAAATAAACAAAACAACAAAAATAACAAAAGTTCACAATAGAAATCAGCCCAAATGCTTCTACATGCTTACTTCTCTAATACTTGGATATAGTGGGCTTTCTTAAAGTATAACGTAAGATAGAGTGATGCTTGTATTTCTCCAAGTAAAGTGCATATTGTTATTTCTAGTACAAAGCAGTACTTAGAGAGTTCTGTTATTACCTGGGGTAACTGTGGACGTCTTTCTTGAATACTGTATTTGACCCAGGCCATCACTGCATTGAACACTTGTTCTTCGCTGCGAACATTGAGCTCATCACTAGATATAATATCAATGAGTTGATTGGCTGGGAGTAACATGAATTCTTCACTCTCCATCACCTGTTCAAAGTTAGATAAAAATTAAAAAAAAACTATGAATACATTTACTTTATTGCCTCAGGATTTTAGGGTAAAATACTACTCCACAATGAAGCTGAAGTTCAAACAATACCAAAGGAAAAGAAGAGTTTAAAAAGAGAACGGGGAAAGTCACAGGACACAACTAAAATTATCACTGACGATTTAGACAATTTAGGAAAAACAGCATTTTTCTTAGAAACTAAAGTTCAAACTATGTGTAAATGATAGTTTAATATTGTAGAGGTGACATACATTTTCCTCATTGGGTTGAAATGAGTATACAGAATTAATAAGATGCAGTTACTCAAAATAAGTCAAATAACCATAGCAAATTAAAACTTCAGAAAGAGGCATATAAAAAGTCAGGGATGCTGGGCACTGGTGGCTCACACCTGTAATTCTAGCTACTCAGGAGGCTGAAATCAGAGGACTGCAGTTCAAACCAACGTGGGCATGGAAGTCCATGAGATTCTTATCTCCAATTAACCACCCAAAAACCAGAAGTGCTGCTGTGGCTCATTGTGGTAGAGCATTAGCCTTGAGCTGAATAGCTCAGGGGCAGAGCCCAGGCCCAGAGTTCTAGCCCCACAACCAAAAAAAAAAAAAAAAAAAAAAAAAAAAAAAAAAAAAAAAATTAGCAAAGCTTCCAGACGATAGTTATTCAACAAGTAGTGAGAAGCTACAAACACACCCATAATTCATCTTTGCCCCAGAGCCATTAGAACAGAGATGAAATGGCAATGATATTACCTTGTTATACAGGTCTGGCATGAATTCCAAGATCAGCATGTAGTGTAAAAGGGACTGGGTGGCAAGGCAGAGCTGGTTTCTTCTATCACTCAGGGGACTATGTTACATGTGATATCCATTACCATAGGGCAAGGTATGGTGAAGAACTCAAATTATTTTTGGGACAGAGTTATTTTCATGTCAACTGAAAAATCAGAATATTTTATTTAGTGGGATATAAGACTGGCCATAACTATTATTTAAATATTTAATGAAGAATGTCTTCCTCAAATACATTAGAAAAAAAAAGTAGTTCTCAGTGTAGAAAACACAGGGTCATTAGGTCAAATATTACATTTTATGGCACAAGTTCTCAAAACATTTGAATGATAGAGTTTGTAGGGTTCAGGAAATTAAATAGGAAATTAAATAGGTTCAGGTAATTCAGAAATTTTATGTGGGGGGGGCACTAGTACTGGGATTCTAACTCAGGGCCTTGGGTGCTGTCCATGAGCTTTAAGAAAAAAAATTATTGGAGGTAAGAGTCTCATGACTGCCTGGGGTTGAGTTTGAATCATAATCCTCAGATCTTAGCCTTATGATTAGCTAAGATTATAGGAATGAGTCACTAGCATTTGGCTTAATGAGAATGGTTGCATTTTACTTTCTCTGTGGTATGGATGCCAAACCAAACCAAACCAAACCAATTCTCAATGTGAACATCATCTGACATATTATTATGAAAATCATCAATGATGGCAAATCTCTACTTTTGGAGTATGGATTTGATATTTGAAATAGTAAAAGGAAATTAAGTTAGAAACCGACTATGAAGTAAAAATCTTATGAATTGAGCATGGCAGAAGTCCTACTTTGTAATGGTCTCTCTCCTTTTCTACTTTGTGAGATCTCCAATTTTTTTTCATGTTTGTGATGTTGATAATAAGGTAACTGTGGCCTTATAAAATGAATTGGCAATGTTCTCCCTTTTCTGAGATAGAAAACTTCCTTAAGGGCAGGGAGCATAGCCTAGTGGTAGAATGCTTGCCTAGAATGCACAAAGCCCTGGATTAGATTCCTCCGTGCCACATATACAGAAAAAGCCGGAAGCGGTGCTGTGGCTCAAGTGGCAGAGCGCTAGCCTTGAGGGAAAAAAGAAAGAAAGATTCCTTAAATGCTTGATTCCCCATGGATTCTTGTGATAGTCCTGAGGATTGAATTTAGGGATCTACATGGGAATTGAATCCAGGACCTGAAGAACATACTAGTTATTCATTTTATCACTCAATAGTAAGGGGATAAACACACACACACACACACACACACACACACACACACACACACACACACACATACAGCAAGCTAAAATGGAGCACAAAGAAAGGAAACAATAAAGGTAAAGCCAGAATGTAATGAAAATAGAAGAGTAGATTGAACTAATACATTAAAATCCTGACTCAGCCGGTTGCTGATGGCTCATACCTGTAGACTAGCTACTTCGGAGTCTGAAATCTGAGGGTTAAGGGTCAAAGCCAGCCCAGCTCAGGCAGGAACATCCATGAGACTCTTATTTCCAATTAGCCACCAGAAAACTAGAAGTGGTGCTGTGGCTTACAGTGGTTTGAGCCTTGAGCAAAAGAGCTCAGGGACAGCACCCAGGCACTGAGTAATAGCCCTGAGATCGATCCCCCCAAAAAAAAATTAGAAAAAAATCCTGATACTTTGAAAAATATTAACACCTATATCCCCACCTAGATCTTAACTCTTGAAGTTTCCATGCCTCCCAATATCCATTAAGTTATAAACCCATTGGTAGAGTAGTTCATTAAATAAGAGGCCCCATTAAGTCAGGGCCCTCCCCAAAGCCTACTTCAAGAAATACTGCTGCACTGGGGACAAAGCCTTGAGCACATGAGTTTTCGGGGGGAGGGGGGAAGAGCATTGCAAATCCAAACCATAACATTCACATCTATTTTTTTCTCCCAATTGTGAGATCTTTGAATATTTGCTTGTAGAACACAAAACTGGCCTTTAACATAAAAACCAGGCTTAGAATTTATAGCAACTTATTTGACATTACGAGTTAGAACCAGCAGCAAATGCCCAGATAGGTGTTTGTCAGCAGAATGTCAACCCACATTGCCCTTCTGACAAATAGGTTATGACTACATTAAAACCACAAAGTGCAACTCACCTCTTGAAAGTTATGTTGAGTGAACTTATCTGCTATCCTTAGTAATTCACGGCAAGAATGTGTGTCGGCAAAAGCCCGAATGCCCAGGCAGTTAGAAGGATCTAATTGTCTCTTTAGAAATTCACAACAGGCTTCCTGTATTTCTGCCAGCTGGAGGAGGCAAGCCGCTGGTAAAAGGGTCTGAACGTTGCCTTCTTCTACAGTTATCTGGGAGGTATATGCAAAGTCAATCAGTAGTTCCATAGCCCTCTCATCTATGTCTCGGATTACTACCTCTGTCTGACGGCTTTCTGCCAACTCTCCAGTAAACATAGCTCGGAAGTAAGGACTACAGGCTGACAAGATGACTCGATGGGCATAGATCTTCTTGGCACCCACAACCAACACCACATCACATAGCTCCCGATGCTTTCTCAGAAGGTTAATCACTTCCAAGGTTTGCCGAGGGTGCTTGTCTGAGATATAGGGCATGCGAGCAGGTTGGGGAACCCCTTCTGGCAGTTTGTTGGGGTCTCCAAGGGTGCAGCGGCTTGTTACATCCATTCCAGTCTCTCCTGGTCGAATGTTGGTACACCTACAATAAATGAGTGGGAGAAAAGGCAGCAATATTATTGTAAATTCTTTACTGTCCTAAAGTGCTTATAGGTCAAAAGTCTAGAAGACCCACAATCAAATAAAGAAGTTCCTTTTCTAAGAACTCTTGAAGTCATAGCTTTCTCAAAGTCTCTTAAAAGTTGCGTGTTATTTCCAAAGCAGACCACTTTTATTACACAATCCCATAAAAGGATATATATATATATTTTTTTACAAAGTATTACACTGTCATGTGCCACAACTCTTGCAATATTAATAAAAATTTATGGAAAACATTTTAAAATAACTCTGCCCACAGAGTAGACTATGAATTTTAATTCGCATGTCTGGCTTAACACAAATACTATTCATTTGTTTCACTATGTATCTCTTATTTTAAATTAACATATATTTGTAGTATGAGTGGATTTCATACTTATATTTCTGTACATGTACACAATACACTTTAAGTCACTGGGTATATTTTATACTTTACTAAAAAGTGTGAAAGTTAGAGATTCCCTTCTTGAAGACTTATTGTTAAATGCCATTTGAAATATGATATAAAAATCAATGTTAATAAGTTCTTTAATATAAATAAATACTTTTGTTTAACTGAAAAAAGTGTGAAAGTCACAATATAATAGTGTATGATATATAATCTGTAACCCATAGCTCACTCTGTATAAAAAGATCAGAAGGAAAATAAGCTAGGTTCCCAAAAGTTGTGTTTATATTTAATAGCATATCCTCTTGCTTCTATGATATAAATTTTCATAGTTTCACTGGAAGTCATTTAAAACCTAACATCAAAGAAATCTGCCAGCTAGCTTATAGGGAAGTTGTGATCACTTATCACTGCTCTATGTAGAAATTTTAGCCACATTTCTTGAAACAGATTATCAGAATTCCCAATGCCAAGAAAGACCAATGTAACAGACTTTAAGGAAGTCACCTAACCTTTCTTCTCTTTATGTTCAGCATGTGCTCGCGGGGGTAACTCATAAGAAAGAACAGTGTTGAAATTTTTCTGAATGTATATCCTCAGACACCAAATGCTGTGCTTTATTACCACAAGCTGTCTTAGGCAACTGGACTGAGAATTTGGAAATGATCCTTGCAATCTGGTCTATGCTGTTATTCTTAGATGCAAGAAAAAGCAAACACAAAGCCAGATGACTAACTATGCTTCTGTTTTAGAATAATGAAAGAACATAAGACCAGGGCTCACTAGTAGACGGAGATTTTACAGGGTAACTCATTTAAAACAATTATATTTGATTCTATAAGAAACTACTAATAAAATGCCAGCTGATCTTATAAAGCTTTATAATTAAAATTAGAATACCTTAAACATTTATTATTTTTTTGTTGTGAGCCTTCAAACTCCTCTTAGTTCTTCATTAAATATGAGAAGTTGTTATAAAATACAGATAGTTACCTCATTGAACTGCAAAACACAAGAGTTATTTCCTCCTACCTAGCCACAATTTGGTACACATTATCCAGCTCTCCATGTCCCCGCTTTTTCTTCCTACCCATTATGCTATTCCCTAATTACTTTTTGGGAAAACTAGTGTTTGAACTCAGTGCCTCAAGCTTGCTAGGCAGGCCCTCTTTCCTTTAGTTATTTTTGAGATAGGGTCTTGCCTTTTTGCCTAGCCTGGACCACAAATTTCTTATTTATACTTCTTGCATAGTTGAGATGACAGGTATGAATCATCATGCCCACCTTATCACTGGTTGAGATGAAGACATGTCCTTTTTCTATCCTTCCTTCTTATCTTTCTCCCATCCTTCCCAGACCAAGACTCAAACTCAGTAACTGACACTTTTGCTCACCAGCTAGTGCTCTAACAACTGAACCACACCTCCAATCTCCATGGGCTGGCCTTGCACTGGGTTCCTTTCATTCTCTTCCACTTCTGGAGTAGCTAGAATGATAGGTGTGAGCCATCAGGGTTGGCCTTTATTCCCTTCTTGTATGATTTTTTTCAGATTCCATGTTTGAGTGATGACATATATTTGTCATTGTGTGCTTCTCTCACTTATCACCGAGAATGCTGCAAATGACAGCTAAATAATATTCTATTTTATAGCTAAATAATATTCCTCTGTGTGTGCATTCTTGTTTTTCTTTATCCATTCATCCAAGTGTAGATACTGTGGTTGATTCTCTATCTTGGATATTGTAACTAGTGCTGCAATAAACATGGATATTACTTTTGATAAGCTGGTTTTATTTCCTTTAGATATATACCCAGTAATAACATAGTTTTTATGAGGAATTTACATACTATTTTAGATAATGGCTATACTAACAGCATTGAATGATCACATTCTAACTCATAAATAAATACAATAAAAAGATTTTTTTTTGCCAGTCCTGGGGCTTGAACTTAGGGCCTGAGCACAGTCCTTGGACTAGAGCTCTACCACTTGAGCCACAACAACACTTCCAGCTTTTTCTTTTCATTTCTTTTTAATTGTCTTTTATTGTCAGGATAATGTATAGAGGGGTTACAATTACATTTGTCAGGTAATGGGTACATTACTTCTCGAACCTTGGAACCCCTTCTCATGTTTTTGTCCCCATTCCCTCCTCCTACCCCCCCTCCCAATCATCTTGCTTTCCAGCTTCCCTTCCCTATTTAAAATAAACAGATATACAACATACCAGGTAACCAAGTCAGATACAGTAACAATATGAGAGTAACCATAAAGGGAAAAATGGAGAAAAGAAATAACTGCACATAGTATATTAAGAATAATACTCACAAAGATAAACCTCTTGTTTCCATATCCTAGAGTTCATTTTGTTTAGTTTCATCCTGTATGACAATATGTACATAGCTTTAGAGCTATTGTAATCCTCTGCTAGGAGAATCCTAGATGTGTACTAATTATTACAAATGAGACTTCAGCTTTTTCTGTGTATATGGTACCAAGGGATTGAACTGGGGTCTTTGTGCATGCTAGGCAAGCATTCTACCACTAGGCCAAACTCCTGGCCCAACAAAAATAAATTTTTTAATAAACACAAGTTTAAAATTACTTTCATAATAATTTTCAATCTTTTCTCTATTTTTTTTTGTCAGAGAAAAGATAGGTGCCTGGAGTACAGACACCTAAGACATATGAAACTCAAAAAGGTTACAGTCTAGTCTGGAAAATTAATATCTACTCAAATAATTTTGATATAATTACTTCTCACTTAAAACTTCTTGGATATTAACCCAACAATATTTTACAGAGACTGTCTTCTAGACTATAGCATCAAAGGTGAACAGCGCAATAAGAAAAGGGTAAGGAAGTGTTATCATAATAATGTACACAGTAGATGAAAGACTAGTGAAGTATATCCTAGCCTTTGTCAAGAAAGTAATAAAGACATGTAACTTAAGAATTAACGGCACTAGAATTATTTGCATTATGTAATAAAGCAAAAATAACCAGGTCTGAGTGATTAAGTGAATATTTTATATAGAAACTACTATTAAATCCCAAACTTTCCCACACACTCTCCTTTAGAAAGTAAGCTCTTACTTTAGCAATTACATAAGATGTGCATTTATGGCATCTGAATATGAAAAGCAGCTGAGGATGAAAAGCAATCAGTGGCTTCTGCAATCATGTTAGAAATAATGAACCATTTCATGTTTATGTTGTCAATTTCCTCAAGTACTTCTAATATTATTCCTTCTACAGAGCAAGATACAAGTAAGATAGTGGACTATGTCACCTTCCCAAAATTGTTTCATTTGAACATCTCAAAGCATTTGAAAACATTCATCAAATTCTAATACCCTAGTCAGATACACCAGAGGAGTAAACTAGGGTACAGAGAAGTTAAAGAGTTCAAGGTCAACAGATAAATCAATCATAGATGTGGAAAAGTATATATTTTTGTAATTGTTGCTCCAAAATCAGGATCTCAGTTGGTAGGCCAGGCTAGCATATAGTTCTTGATCTTTCTGAGTGCTGGGAAATTACAGGTGTATGCCACCACACCAAGCTCTGGCTGCTATTTTGCACCACAAATATTTTTTCTCTTAAGTGTCTCTTAAGATTTGCCTAATGTTGGTCAAGAACAAATAATTAGAGTTCACTAACTATAAAATGAATTTAAACAATAAAGTTTGATTGTTTAAATAAGATTCTAGTATCAGTTGTTAAAACAGGTTGAGAAGGGGCCGGGAGTTCGGCCTAGTGGTAGAATGCTTGCCTAGCATGAACGAAGACCAGAGTTCAATTCCTTGGTACCACATACATAGAAAAAGCTGGAAGCTTGAGCTGAGGCTCAAGTAGTAGAGTTCTAGCCTTGAGAAAAATCCAAGGACAGTGCTCAGGCCCTGAGGTTAAGCCCAGGACTGGCAAACAAACAAACAAACAAACAAAAAGATTGAGAAGTAGTACCAAATTCTAGAGTTCTGAAGACATATGATTGTCTATACATTCTCACACACCTCAATTTTTCTGTCTTAAGCATCCTTAAACAATCTTCCTCTGCAATGCAGCTATTTTAATGAAAAGAATAAATGTATTATTCAACACCAGTGAAATAGCAAACTATAATTAGGTATTAGTATAATGTTATTATAAATGAGTATCATTCTTATCTGGCAACAGATCCTCTGTTATATAGGGAATTAAAATTATAATAAACTCACGTAGTCTCATAGTACTTATCACACAATACTACACAAAAAGAAAAAACCTGAGCATTAATGATGAACTGCACAAAACACTTAGAAATATAACCTCTTCATATTAGTCTATTAAATACTACTGCTTTCTGTTACTACCTTTGATTTATTTTAGAATAAGAATCATTAGTTTCAAACAGAATTTAGTGAGATTATTTTTTAAATAATTTAAATGAAAGGACATCAATGTACGAGAAGTAATGCACCTACTACTTGATGAAGGTAACTGTAACCCCTCTATACATTTCCCCGACAATAAAAAAATAATAATTTAAATGAAGCATTGCGTTATGTGAATTTCAACCAGAGAAACCAATGCCTACCTGCGCATTGGCTTTCCTTCCATGCACCACGAAAAGTACCTTGCACCACACTTTAAAGCCACACCTAAAACAACAGACAAGCAGGCAATTAATAAAAGCTATTTCCGACAAGAACATTTGCAGTCATTTCATTTTGTCAGTAATCAAGAATTTTATGTTCCAATATGCCACAGGCCTTTTGCAGATTCATGACCACAACGGAATCTGGTGCCTTTAAGATGACTATCTCTAGCTAGGGGTGTCTAAGCTTTACCCGTGAAGCTGCGGGTGCGCTAAGTAGAAAGGGGTAGTTGCAGATGAGAATCTCTGGGGTTCTCGGCTGGCTCCGGCGGGAACTACGATCCTTAGATCTCAGCCTCCTCAGTAGCTAGGATTACAGCCTTGAGTGTAGGCGCCTGGGCCATCAGTGTCTTTATCGAGTAATCACTTAATACCGAAAGCATGACTAATTGGAGGGATTAGGCTTTTAAACTACAGATCCGAGGTTGTTAAACTGTCCCGAAGTGACACGAGAAGGGAAGGAGGGGGGAGACATTTGTCTTGAAAAACAAAAACAAAAAACAACTCCGCGTCCGACGCCGGGGAGGCGTGAACTGAGCAGGGAAAGTCTGGCTCCTCAGAACACTTTATGAGCCCTTCCCTTAGTCCACGAAATACCGTTCAACCACCCACGATCTCGCCATGTTCTAGGGCCGCAAACTGTATGTGTGGGTGTGTGTGTGGGGGGAGGTGAACAAGGGGAGACTTACTGCCGCCCCCTCCCTCCCCACCCCATTCCAAATACAGTCTGGGGCAGCTGTCAGAGTGCGGAACCCCAGCCGCTCCAGGAAGGACAGCCTGGAGCCCCTTGTGGCTGCGGGACAGAGTTGTCCTCCAGCAAGAACGCCGTCTTGGGGAACCCGGTACCCTAAAAGCCCCTTCCTTTCAGGCGCCGACCGACAGGCGACCCACAAAGCACTTCCCAGACCTCCCCCCCTTTCCCCCTCAGACAGCTGGGCAACTTGGGACCGCAGGCTTTTGCGGAGAGGGAGCCGGCAAGCGCTCCTCCATCCCCGGCTCCGAAGCCGCTCACCCACCGGCTCTGCCGCCTCCTCCGCCCTCGGCGCACCTCAGTCCCCAGCTCCACAGTCGCCAGCCCAGGCAGGACGCCGCGGCTCGGGCGATTTCCTTTCCCCGTCCCCGCCCCCAACCAGGAGAAGGAAGAGGTCCCACCCCTAAATCCTTCCCGCGGAACTGTGCGAAGTCTGGCAACCAGTTCCGGCGCGCCTCCGGAAGTAGCCGCTCCTTTTTGCGGGCGTTTCCGGTAACCTTCTAGCTTCTCGGTCTTTGGATCCTTATGCTGCGAGAGGTACTCCTTCAAGTGTGCGGCTGTGCTGGCAGGGTTCGAATACTGACACTTCCTCCCGTTCTCTTTCCCCACCACCCCAAGAAAAAGCGATAGAAAGGTGGGAATAGTCCCCGACAGCAGGCACTCTTGTAGCGGGTGGGTCTCCATTTTGGCACATTGTGTTCCTAATGGTGGATTGAATTATTGACATGCATACATGGCGGGGGGAGGGACTTGTATCCATCAGGCTTTAGAAATAGACCCGACTTTCCAGACTTCTTGCAGCACAACATTCAAAACCACAGAGTTTATCCAGGACTCTCAAAGGCGGTTCGAGATTGCCCTTTCTGCCTGTGGTGGGAAATGCGGCGTCTTTGAGTCCAGACACCCACAGTTTCCAGTCTTAGGCCTGTGGCTGACTACTTTTGTAATCCTGACCAAGTACTTACATGCGTATGTGCTATATGGTAAATAATTTATGTAGTCATACAATTATTTCCGTTTTTAAAGTTACATAAATGATAGGAAATGCTTTATATTTTCCTGCATCTTTCGGTCACTACTTAATATTCTGTTTGTAATATTTATCCATGTTGATCAAAGAGCAGCCAATTCCGTGATTTTCAAAGTGTGGCCTTGGACTGGAGACTCAAATGGTAAAGTGCCACGATAGGCAATAAGCTAATCGAGCACTAGGTACCCTGTACCAGCAATAGACAGGCAGAAGTACAGGAAGAAATACAGACAGACAGACAGATAAAGTGGGGTGGTCCTGGGCTAGTAGTGTCAACATCACTTGGGAAATGCAAATTTTGGCCCTTGCACAGGCTTACTAAATCAGAAAATCCAAAGGCAGATTCTGATCATCTATGATGTATTCCAGGTGGTGATCATGACACATTTTTAAAGTTTGAGAAGCACAACATAACTGCATTTTCACTGCTATTCTAAAATCCTTATTCTACTATTGGGAATCAGCTTCAGTCATCTTGATTACAAGCATCATCTTTCTCATGTGACTCTAGGAGGCATCCCAAACACTATAAGACAAGAATATTATTAAACAGTCAGCTGTTAGTGAATACTAGTCTAATATCATTAGAAAAGCATACTCATTTTGCTGATAATAATATTGCTAATAATGTTCTAATGATAGGCAGCATGGTGTGTTGTGTAGACCACTGACGTCCAAACTGTTCTTTCCTTTTTCTTTTTTCTTTTTTTTTGTCAGTAAGTGGGACTTGAACTCTGGGCCTGGGTGCTGTCCCTGAGCTTTTCAGCTCAAGGCTAGTACTCTACCACTTGAGCCATAAGGCCACTTGCAGTTTTCTGGTGGTTAATTAGAGGTAAGTCTCACAGACTTTCATGCCTAGGCTGGTTTTGAACCGTGATCCTCAGATGTCAGTCTCCTGAGTAGCTAAGATTACAGGTGTGAGCCACTGGCACCTGACTCCAAACTGTTCCTTAAATAACATGTAATACATTAACAGTTTTTTGAGAAAAGCCAAATACATCCTAGTTAGCTGTGGATCACCTTTGTCCAACTCAGCTGTAAACTCCCTCCTCCTGCCTTGGAGTGTAGGGATTGTCCTATTTTGCTGTCACATCACTACATCTTTGACTGTAGTCCTTAGCAAATGGTACTTAGTGGCTAAGTCTCCACAACAGGATTTGATTTTTTCCAATTCACCCAAAGATGGATAGTTTAACTACTTCAACTTTTCTCCATTACAAACAATGCTACAATGTAAATTTTTACATATGCTTCCTTGTGTATCTGTAAGAGTTTCTCTAGCGTATACACCTAAAAATAAAACAATTGAATGTGCTATGCACAGGTTCATCTTTACTGTAACTAGCCAAATTGCTCTCTGAAGTTGTTCTGTTTTAATAATATTAACAAATGCTTGGTGTAACATATGTTAGCTGATAAGCTAATATAATAATACTAGTCCTCTTAAGGAAGAATCTATCAGCATTTTGATTGTATTTTTAATTATATATTTATTTATATACATTAATATACATATATATTTCATATATATTAATTATTTATTTCCTTGAATGAACATAATGTACTTTGATCATTTTCACTTTCACTTTCTTGCACCCTCCTCCAGCCTTCCACTTTTAAACTGTCTCAGAAAAACATTTTCTGTCCTGGGGCTTGAACTTAGAGCCCAGATGCAGTCCCTGTTCTTTTTGTTGTTGTTCAAAGCGGATACTTTCCTACTTGTGCCATGGCTCCACTTTCAGCTTTTTGGTGGTTAATTAAAGATATGAGTCTCATGGACTTCTCCTGCTTGGGCTGGCTTCAAACCATGATCAAAAGTTCTCAGCTCCTCAGGAGCTAAGATTACTGGTGAATCCCTAGCACCTAGCTTACACATTTTTTTTTTTTTTTTTTTTTTTTTTTTTGCCAGTCCTGGGCTTGAGCTCAGGGCCTGAGCCCTGTCCTTGGACTTTCTCAAGGCTGGAGCTCTACCACTTGAGCCTCAGTACCACTCCGGCTTTTTTGTATGTATGTGGTACTGAGGAATCGAACTCAGGCCTTTGTGAATGCTAGGCAAGCACTCTACCACTAGGCCAAACTCCCGGTCCCAAGCTTACACATTTTTATAGGGTTTTAATCATGACCTTTCTTCATGTGTATGCAATGTGGCTTAATCATTCTTTCCACCTTCTGCCTCTCACTAGTTTGTCCCAGTAGTCCTCCATTTATGATCATGTAGCTTTTTTAGAGGTCTAGATTCCACATGTGAAAGAAAACATACAGAGTCTGGCTGATTTTGTTTACTGTGATGATCTCTAGTTCCTTCTATGTTCCTGCAAACACCATTCAGATTTCAGAGAAGGCACCAAGGCATTACATAACCTTCCCAGTGGTAATTGCTTCTAGGAAGCACCTTTCTGGGATAAATAGCTAGTAAGAGGCAAAACCAGGACTTGATAGCATAAACAGTGTTTTGGGGGGTCTGACCACAGTATTATGTTTGCATTCTGACCAGAAAGGAGTGAAGTTCTTAGTAGTTTATATTATCATAATGCTTGGGAAACTTGTAACTTTTTTTTAAAAAAAACAACCCAATGGGTATAAAATGACTTAGATATTATGTTATTTTTTAATTTTCTGGTTATTAGTGAAGCATACTTATATATATATGTACATATACATATGTGCAATGATGGCATTAAGATTTCTTGTGTGAATTGCCTATAGTTAAAGATGTCTTTAAAGTGACTCAGCTTCTTCAAAAATATGAATAATTTAAATTACTTATAAGTAATATAATTATACTTAGATACTTATAATTGTACTGAAATGTATACTTATATAATTATAATTATATTACATTAATGAGGAAGGTATAAAGCATTAAGGAATACTAGTAACCAAAGACTGGTAATGTATTTATTTTAAATGGATCACACTATTAGTTATTTGGATACTGAGTGTTGAACTCAGAGCCTCATGCTTCCTAAATAGGGTAACTACACTTGAACCCTATCCCAGTCCCTCAAAGGCTGCTTTTTAAAACTCTTGCCCAGGATAAGAGCAGTCTTTCCTGTTTTTGAAAATCTGATTCACTCTGCAGCCCACTACAATCTGGCTTATACTTCTGTTACTCCATTTCTTTATAAAGTGGAACAATTCAACTCTTTTTATTTATTTCAAGGCCTAGTAAACTCTGTCTAGAAATAGCACATGATAAAGCTGGTATTTACAATACTTACAGGACTGTTGAGATTCCAGTAAGATGATGCCTTTGGAGGAGCCTGAATCTCTAGTTGAAAAAAAAACACCACCTAAAATAGATTTTATCTGGGTTGTGTGTGAGGCTGTGACAGCAGCCAAGCAAGTCTCCAGGAGCTGCAGAACTTAGTGCATAGCGTGTCAATCAGAAATCATATCTTCTTTTTCATGCATTTTAATACAATTTCTGGACCCACAGTTTAAGATTAACAAGATACACAGAGCCCTTGTCTTGTGGGTCCTCATCCTTGAGAAGACATGAATTACACAGTAGTTTATTCATAGCTAGATAAAATTGAAAGTGATATACAGAGTGATGAGAAAATGGGCAGTCTTTAAGATGTCTCTATTGCTCTCTGACTCACGTGTTTGGATCCCTTCTGCACACACCCATTTCCCTTTCTGTTTCATTATGTTCTAATGCAGTGGGATAGATCAAGGAATCAGCAAGGGAGCTCACCAAATACAAGATGCCCAGCTCTTTCAACCTTTCAGCCATCAGAATTGTGAACAAAATGAACTCCTTACTTTATGAAGTGTCCAGCCTCAGGAATTTTGTTATACTAACACAAAATGAACAAGGACAAGAAGTATACAGAGGACCATTCTGATAGGTGATTTCAAGCAATCATGGGTGGGTCATCTGGTTCTCATTTTCTTATGAAATTTGAGTTGTTATAACCTGTTAATCAATAGTTATTAGTTACATGATCCTGATAAGGAAAACTATAAACTATAAATATGGGATAAGCCGGAAAAGACAGGATAGAGGATGCAGTCTTGCGCATAGTAATGGACACCTGTAGTCCCAAAACTTAAGAAACTAGGGCAGTGGAGTTGTCAAGTTCAAGACCAGTCTGTACTACATGGTAGGATCCTGTGTCAAAACAAATAGATGAAAATGCCCCTCTCCTGGGAACTGAACTACGGCCTAACATATTCTAGGCAAGTGCTCTACCAATGAGTTATATCCCTACTAATCATTTTAAAATGAGTTCACTTTTGCTGACAAGACAGATGTTGATTATTGCTATATTGGGACCTCTGTACCACCTGTGAATTAGAAAAAAATATTCCAGACTGAACAACATGCTTTATTGACTTGATGTGTGTGTGTGTGTGTGTGTGTGTGTGTACAATGACCGAACTTTTATGAAAAAGGATTTGGCAAGATTTAGCACACTGCATTGGCATTTACTCTTTGAGCTACCATTTTTTTTGTAATGTAACAATCTTTTACAAAAGAAATGTGAGGAAAGAAAAAAGGTAGAAAAAAGAATTAAAGTAAGTTATTTACAAGTTTATTCACTGTAGGATTCTTTGTAACAGCACAAAATAGAAATATCTAAAAGCCTTTCAATAGGGGACTATTAAATAAGCTATGGGATATCTACAAAATAAATACTAGGCAGCCATAGAAAGAAACAGGAAAGAGCTATTAAAACATATGGCAAGCCTGTTGTCAAGTGATAAAAACCTAAAGTATCTTTTTTTATCACTATAGTGAAATACGTGATATAATTAATTTATTAAAAAGACAGGTTTCATTTGGGCTCCTAGATCGAAGGTTCCAGTCCATGTTCAGTGGCCCCATATGTTTCTGAGCCCATGGTGAGGCAGCATATCATGGCAGGAACCTGTGTTGGAGGGCTCACTCACCTCACTGACTGATGCACCTTGGCTGAAAAGAGCTGCCTGTTCAAAGTCTCAGCTCCCAATTTGGAGTAGCCTGCATCTGTCTCTGGTGAACAGGGGGATCTGAAGGCATGTGTCTCCTGCTCCAACTTGGGACCACTCTGAACTTCCCTGTGGGGCTGCAGAGACCTTTGCTAAGACTACACAGTACCCCAGTGCCTCTTTCCACCCTGTTTTTGCCTCTTTCATCCCACAGGTGTCAGTCCCAAGAATACTCTCTAATAAATCCTTTGTGTAGTAAACTCCATCCCAAAATGTGCTTCTTGGGAGCACAGCTGTAAAAGTTGGTATCGAGTGGTTCAAGAAAGGAATCACATTCACTCGGAACAGACAATCACTTCTCGTATTATCCCTCCAGTTGCAAAATATCTGCACAGATCTAAACCAGCTAGAAAGTCTATAAAAGATCACACTGTCAATGGCATAGTGCTTACTAGACCCCCAAACTAAGATGTGCATAATATGTGGGAGGTACTTAGGGGACTCATGTGCTTCAGAGGATGGGAGGCTAAACCAATGGGTATTCAGCAGTTCTTTATATCAGGGAATCTTTAGGGGGTCTAGCTGTCTGAGGCATGGAGATATCGGTACTTCAGTATGGGACCAGTTGCTGCATCATGCCTGGTATTTCTTCTTAGATTCTAACTACAAACAGGCCTACATCTAGGCAGTGGTTCTAACTCATAGACCAGATGAATTAAAAGACTCTTGTTTTTCAGTAGAGAACAGAGCAAAAAGGGCTTTGCATTCAGTCTAGTGGGGGAGGTGCCACATGACACAACATACAAGTACACAATGGTGAAAAAAGATGTGGAAATTTTAGCAAGTCTCAGTGGAGGTTACATTCTACACCCCTAGGCTTCTAGAGTAAGCAAACTGGAAACGATTAAAACCAAAGCCCAAACTGGCATCCCACTGTATCTGACACAGGTGGACTAGTTATGCATGGAACATCAAGTGATACGTAGTTAGAATTTCCCATCATGAGCTGGATTTGTTCTATCAGACCTACCATGTACTAGAGTTATGGACAGTGGAGCAATTCATTGTAAGATGAAAGTGGTACCTCCAGGATGCAGTCAAGGAGGACGAGAGGTGGTTGGACTAGTTGAGGTGAGTCTGGTTACTCCAAGGTAACTTTATAACTTTATGTGCTCTAATTTATTAATAATTAGTGTGTGTGTGTGTGTGTGTGTGTGTGTGTGTGTGTGTGTGTGTTGGGGAGGGGAGGGGATAAACAAAATGTTATAAATACACCCCTTCCTAGTTTTCAGAATACATCTTCAAATTTCCAGAAAAACAATATCTTCCTTTAAAAGCAAAATTTTAAAAGACTACCTTGGGTCAACCAACATGCCTATCTTATTTTTTTTTGGTTTTTGTTTGTTTGTTTGTTTGTTTTGCCAGTCCTGGGCTTGAGCTCAGGGCCTGAGCACTGTCCTTGGACTTTTTCAAGGCTAGAGCTCTGCCACTTGAGCCTCAGCACCACTTCTGGCTTTTTTCTATGTATGTGGTACCGAGGAATCCAACCCGGGTCTTCATGCATGCTAGGCAAGCACTTTAACCACTAGGCCAAACTCCCGGCCCCTGCCTATCTTATTTTTAAATTTTATTTTTTTAAGATGGCAAAATACATACCACGTTACCGAAATTTTGCAGAATAAAGACACCCTCAGGCACACAGCACTGTTATTATATATATTTTTAAAAAAGTGATTTTCCGTCTTCCCGCACCTTGCCATCTTGACCTTGGCGTGCAGCCGGAACTGCGGTGCAGGATGCAGGGGCGAGGCGCTGCGCCGTCGCCATGGTAACCGCGGCAGTCCGGGCCCAGCTAGCGGTGAGTGGGGCTCCAGGCGCGGGAGGGCTGGCGGGGCGCGAGGGGCGGGGTTCCCCTGCTGGGACTGAGACCAGATGGATGGACTGGCCTCTTCCCGCCAGGCTGCTCCAGCGGGGGCTGGAGGAAGGCAGGCCTCAGCGGCGGGGGTGGGGGGGTCCATCACCGGGGACCCGATCACAGCCCCTCCTCCCCCTCCCATCCTCCCATCCCAGAGGAAGCCTTCTCCCCACGTGCCTGGGGTGACCCTGGTGGTCCCCGGGTTCGCTCTTCCCTGCCCCCCAGGCCTTGCCTTTGTTGAATCTTGCCAACGGGCTATCCTGGGTGGGGGGGCTGGGAATGGGGAGGGTGGACTGAAAGGTCGAAGGGATTGAATTCCTTGAGCTGGGACTTAAAATCCCGAAAAGTATACTTATTGAGAAAGAGAGGGCGAGAGGGAGGGAGGGAGGGAGGGAGGGAGAGAAAATGAGAGAGAGCTTGAAAGATCCTTCCCCATCTGCAGCCTGGCAACTTGAGGCTGTCTAGTTTGCCTTTTTGCGCGTGGTTTATGGTCTTCCTCCCAGAGACCCCTCCACTCTCCAGGGAAAGCCCTTCTGGATCCTCCCATCCTCAGGCATTAAAATGTCGATGCACAGCCTTTCCCCCTCCCCCCTGTACATTAAAATATCCTTTGGTTGAGGGCAACTGTCGCTGACATTGTTGATTTAGGCTGAGAAATCCAGTGGATTAGAGACCATGACCATTTCTACCCAAACTAGCCTTTGATTTATTACCATCTCAAAGAACCGGCATAAACTTGTAGTACTGCGGGGCCTAGAGCATGGCCTAGAGGTAGAGTGCTCCCCTAACATGCATGAAGCCCTCGGTTTGATTCCTTGATACCACATACACAGAAAAAGCAAGAACTGGTCCTGTGGCTCAAGTGGTACAGGGCTAGCCTTGAGAAAAAAAGTGTCTAAGAACAGTGCCCAAACCCTGAGTTCAAGCCCCAGGACTGGCAAATAAATAAATAAACAAAACTTATAGTACTGGGATATGATCTCAGGGCCTAAACAAATGTTCTCCTACTTAAGCCATGTCTCTAGCTCCTTTGGTTTCAGGTATTTCTCACAGAATATCCTTCATTGCTGACATTACAAGCATGAACTACCTTGGCTGCTGAATTTTCAAGAACATATTCTGTGACTTCTTTTTTCTAACCTTCGCTGCAGTCAGTACATGATCCTTGTTAATGAACTCATACCTATTCTGACAAACATCTGTGCTGGACTAGTCTGCAGATCGATAAACATTCAAATGAACTGATAAGTTGCCATGTATCTTCAAATGAAGGTGAGGTTTCTGTCACTCTCGCTGGGAGACAGGTTGAGAGCTCCATCCTACCCGGACATGAATATCTTCAGCTTCAAGGTCTTTTGCAGGTGCTAGCCTTTGGTTAGAATTAGATGCATCATTGTTGTCTGGCATACAGAATATGATAGCTTAGAATGTTACAGCTGTCTATATTCTTGAGTTGCTATACCATCTGCATCCTTAAACTTCCTGGGTTTACAAAATATGTGAAAATATGCAAGTCAATCTTATTTAGCGTTTCCACTATTTATTTAATTTTGTGGGTCATGGGGCTTGAACTGTGGGCCTGGGTGCTGTCCCTGAGCTCTTCAGCTCAGGGTTACCACCCTACCCCTGGAGCCACAGCCTTACTTCCTGTTTTCTAGTAATTAATTGGAAGAGTCTCATGGTCTTTTGTGGTCTTTTGTGCCTGGACTGGCTTTGAACCGTGATCCTCAGATCTCAGCCTCCTGAGTAGCTAGGATTATAGGCATGAGCCACCACACCCAGCTTCTTTTCCACTATTTATAATCACAGTTACTCCAACAGTTTGTAAGTGTGTATATACTTATAGAAAGAAGACATTAATGCAGGACTATAGTAACTAGAGAAATTCTAAGAGTCTACCAATTATTTGTTGGCTGATGGAGTGCAGTGCTAGGGTTAAGTCTAGAGACTCAACTGTGCTGGGCCAGCACAACCCCTACATCCTACAGGATGAAGTGTATACTGTGATTATCTTTCTTTCCACTCTCTTAGCCTTTTTGCTTTCCTTTATTTCACCAGTTTTGTTTTTAGCATTCTTTAGACTATTGCTCCTTAAAAATAAGACCAAAAAACTATGGCCTATGGGCCGATACCTATTTTGCAAGTCATAGTTTCTTTTTTTTTTTTTGCCAGTCCTGGGCTTGAGCTCAGGGCCTGAGCACTGTCTTTGGACTTTTTCAAGGCTAGAGCTCTACCACTTGAGCCTCAGCACCACTTCCGGCTTTTTTCTATGTATGTGGTACCGAGGAATCGAACCCAGATCTTCATGCATGCTAGGCAAGCACTTTAACCACTAGGCCAAACTCCCAGCCAAGTCATAGTTTCTTTAAACACAGATACACCCCATTCATTTATGTGATTTTGATGATCACTCTTTTTTTATCAAAGAATTTATTAATGTTGATTTTTACATCATAGTTCAAATAACATGTTTAATAAACAAGTGTTCAAGAAGGGAATCTCTATATACAATCACTGGCACTTAGTTTTTAGAACATAATCAAAATTAGGCTAAGGGTTTGTATATCATAGATCCATATTAATTTATGAAATAAAACATTATGTTTATAGAGTCATAGGTGTCTATGTCTATATAGTTATGTTTATATTTCCATTACCATGTCCATAGCATTGGGTATGCAAATATTGAGTCCTCCCTCTTGTACTGTTTGGATCCAATAGCCACATTTTAAGGATACCATGCACCTTTTGTTCCTTTGGTCTTGACTTGTCTCACTCAACATGATTCGCTCTAGATTCATTCACTTCCCTGCAAATGCCATTATTTTATCTTGTCTCTTGGCTATGTAGAATTCCATTGTATAAATACACCACATTTTCTGTATCCATTCATCTGCAGTAGGGCATCTGGATTGTTTCCATTGCCTGGCTATTGTGAATAGTGCAGAGATAAACATAGCTGAGCAGGTGTCCTTATCATATCTTGGGTTATGATGTTCAAGATAGATGCCCAGAAGTGGTATGGCGGGATCGTAGGGAAGGTCAATTTTCAGTTCTTTAAGAAACCTCCACACTGCTTTCCAGAGTGGCTGAACTAGTTTACAATCCCACCAGCAGTGTAGTAGGGTTCCTTTTTCTCCACCACCCCGCCAGCAACTGTCATTAACCATGGAAATTTTTATGTGGAAAATAATAGTACAGCTGGGCTCATGCCTGTAATCCTAACTACTCAGGAGGCTGAGATCTTAAGGCTTAAAGATAGCCAGGAAGACAAATCCAAAATACTCTTATCTCCAGATAACCAGCAAAAAGCCAGAGGGGGAGGTGTGCTCAAGTGGTAGAGTGCCACCATTTTCAGCAAAAAAAAAAGGCAAAAGCATGAGCCCTGAGTTTGAAAGCCCTTATCTTAATTCAGACTTTTGTAGTCATTGTCAAATTGTGTCTCCTGTCTTTGTCTGATTTGAATACCTTGGCTTGTATGTATGTTATATTATACTTCATTTCTAGCACTAAAATCTTCGACAAGCCCTCTCTGGTTACCTACAAAACCCAAGTTCAGACTTAAGCAATCTGTCCTCTCTTCATGAGTTTATGCTTATTTAAATGTTGTGCAAGGTAGCTTCTTGTTCATGCCCTAAAATATCCTGCATTTTTAATTTGGCACTTTTAGATCCTTCTGAATTGTCTTCCTTTGGAAATTTCAGTGCTAATGTCTTGCCTGTTATCTATGAACTAGTTTTAAAGCTGGATTCTTTACTAAATGTATGATTTCCTTTTCCTGCCCCATTCTTTACTTCACCTGTCCTTTACTCCTGGGAAACATTCAGAACCTTGTGTTCACACTCTTTTTCTTTTCTAAATAGTTCTTTTGTGACACGGTGTTTGCTTTGTAGCCCTGATTTATCTAAAACTCATGATCCTCCTGCCTCAGACTGGAATTGCAGGTATATTCCATCGTGCCCACCTCCTTCTCTTTCCATGGTGTTATTGCATGGGCTATTGGCCTGAGAGGGGTTCTTACTGGCTGTGGCCAGATGTTGCCCTCACTTTCTTGAAAGGTCTTCCTCTCCATGTGAGAAGCAGCAGGGAGAGAGTATGTGCAGCTAAGACACCACGTACTGTTAGGTGATATGGAAACAAGTCAAAGAAGCACGTGCCATTATTGCTGTTTCACTGCAAGTTGCTATGTGCAGCTCCCACATAATGTGCCTCACATGAAAGGATGACTAGTGGGGGAATGGAAGGGCAAGGGGCCCCTGGCAGGAGCTGCCTGCCATGTGGTATACCACTGGAATTGATTTTGTTCAACAGTTGTGTACTGTTTTGTAGGACTATGTCCCAGTCTCTGTTTATTAGTTTTCCCCTGAAGGTACTCATTACCATTTGTGTCTACTGTATCTGTTCCCTTGAAACGTTAAGTTGTTGAGAACAAGAGATAAATTTGATTGTTGCTTTGATGATTTATATAGTATCTACATAATAGTATATAATAATCTTTCACTAATTATTACTGAGTGAATGGATTGTATCTAAATGTCACTGCTATGTTTTGAAGTCTATAATTTGGCTCCAGTAATCCAATTTTCTGTCTCTGTCTGTCTGTCTGTCTGTCTGTCTCTGTCTCTCTCTCTCTCTGTCTCTCTCTCTCACACACACACATATGCTGGCACTGGTGTTTTAACTCAGAGCCTTATAGTCTGCTTAGCTGGTGCTCTGTTACTTGAGACACTTTCCACTTCCAGCCTTTGCTAGTTTACTGGAGCTAAGAGTCCCTCAGATTTGTCTGCCTGGGTTGGCTTTCAGCTGTGATCTTTAGATCTCAGCCTTCTGAGTTTAGGGTTACAGGCACATGAGCTTTCCTTAAGGAGGGTCTGTTTTAGCCAGGCAGAGCTCTTTAATGTTCTTTTTTGTTTTTGTTTTTTGCCAGTCTTAGGCTTGAGCTCAGGGTCTGAGCACTGTCCTTGGATTTTCTCAAGGCTAGAGCTCTACCACTTGAGCCTCAGCACCACTTCTGGCTTTTTTCTATATATGTGATACTGAGGAATTGAACCCGGGTCTTTGTGCATGCAAGGCAAGCACTCTATCACGAGGCCAAACTCCTGGCTGCTCTTTAATGTTCTTTTAAAATAATTTTTTTTGTGGGTCATAGGGCTTGAACTCTGGGCCTGAGTGCTGTCCCTGAGCTCTTTAGCTCAAGGCTACCACCCTACCCCTTTAGCCACAGCCCCATTTCCCCTTTTCTAATGATTAATTAGAGGTAAGAGTCTAGTCTTTTGTGCCCAGGCTGGCTTTGAATGACGATTCTCAGATCTCAGCCTCCTGCGTAGTGAGGATTACAAGCATAAGCCACCACGCCTGGCTTAAAATCATTTTCTAATGAATTTAAATCACTTTGATCTCTTCCCATTTTTTAATGTTTATATGACACATTTAGCATTTTGGCATATACTAAGACAATGTATTTACTCATCACAGATGCACAGCAAACTTTATTGATGGGCAAAAGTATCTGTATTCTTTTTGAATTATTTTCTTAATGTATTTTTCTACTATATTGTTGATTGAATGATCAAATAAATATGAGTGTGAAAAGATTTCTATTTTGGTCATAGATCATATTTTGGGAGCTAATGGAGGCAAACCAAAGCCTTGAGTCAGATGGTTCAGAGAAATCACTATCTTCCTCCCAGCAACTAGATGATGATGAATCCCAAGAGCCAGAGGAAATGGGCCTAGAGAACCCCCTCCTTCAGCCTGCTCTCACTGGGGATGTAGAAGGTTTGCAGAAGATCTTTGAGGATCCTGAAAATCCTCATCATGAAAATGTCATGCAACTTCTCTTGGAGGAAGACATTGTTGGGAGAAATTTGTTGTACGCAGCTTGCATGGCTGGGCAAAGTGATGTCATTAGAGCTTTGGCAAAATATGGTGTGAATCTGAATGAGCAAACCACTAGAGGTATTTTATCTTTTATCTCTTACCAGTATTTCTTAGGACTAACTAAAGATACTATGTACTGTCTTTATGGCTAGATGAATTTGATGTACCTGTTATATATGCATACATACATGGATGGTGCACACAGGTAAATGTATCAATGATGACAATGTCTATTTAGAAATGCAGATTTTATTATTTAGTTATGTGATTTGACGAGGTGCCTAAGTGTTTTTTTTGTTTCTTCATCTTAAAAATGACTTTATTTTCTTATAGGGTGTTATGAAGATTAAATAATTTAATAAATATAAGTAATATGTTTGGCAAATAGTAAACTTTCACAGAGTAAGTTTTTTTTCATTTTTTTATTATCAAGGTAATGTATAGAGGGGTTACAGTTATATTCACCAGATAGTAGGTGCATTACTTCTCACACACTGATATCCCTTGTCATGTTTTTGTTCCTATTGCCCTCCCCATCCCTCCTCATCTTTCCCCCCTTCCCTTTCTTATTTCAGATAAACAAATAAACATATATACAAATACCAGGTAACAAAGTCAGAATCAGTAACAATATGAGATTAACCAAAGGGCAACAAAGGAGAAGAGAAATAACATAGTACATTAAAAACAACAATCACTCAAGATAAAACTCTTGTTTCAATATCCCAGAGATCCTTTCATTTACTCTCATCCTATATGACCTTTCACATAGTTCTTAATATCACTGTGTTTTCCGTTGAAAAGATATGACTTTTTTGCAGTCATCAAATTAGCTCTTCCAATTCAGTAATTTTTTTTTGGTAGACAGCAGATGTAATAGGTGGTCATGGTAGAAAACAGTCATCTTTAGCAAATATGGTCTGTGCATTCTCCTCACTCATTTGGAAATTAAAAAAAATAGATTGAGCCCTAATAAAGTCTCAAATATCAATCTGTAGCATTCCTGAGTCTCTGATCACAATAAAAGGAGAAAATAGCAACAAAAATTAAGTGAGGCAGACACCAGTGGCTTATGCTTATAATCATAGTTACTCAGAAGGCTGAAATCCCAAGTTCTGTGGCTCAACTCAAGCCCAGGCAGAAAAGTCTATGAGACTCCCAAAAGCTATGCAGAAGGCGTGAATTAAGTGGTAGACTGCCAGCCATGAGCAAGCAAGCCAAGCAGGAACATGAGGCCCTAGGTTCTAGCGCTGGGTTACTGGTGTGTGCTTGGGATCCAGAACATTTCCTGTTTGGAATGGCCTCCTAGTCATGTTTTATATTTCTCCGTTGGCAGCTCAACAGCCATCTTCAGAAGGCAGGAACACTAAGGGTGGTGTGTATTTCCTAGTTCATTTCATAGCTACTGTGTTCTGAATGTGTCCTCCAAAATCCACGCGTGAATGTCCACTGCAACAACATTGGGCACTGTTCCTCATAGCAAGTGTTTGGATGGAACCCTTAAGCATGGATTAATGCCATTATTAACAAGGGGGGTTAGACATGGCACTTAAACCTGTAATCTTGAGAGATGGAAGATCAGGAGATTGCAGTTTGAGGATAGTTAAGACAAAAAAAAAAAGCTTAGGGACCTCCATCTTCACCAATGGTTGGGTGCAGCTGTGTGCACCTGTCATCTAAGTAATGTGAGGAAGCATAAATTGGGAGGATCACAGTCCAGGCTTGCCAGGACAAGAGGCAAGACCCTATCTCAAAAAATAGCAACACAAAAAGGGCTGATAGAGTGGCTGAAGTGGTAGAATACCTGCCTAGCATGTGCTGTGCAAGGCTCTGAGTGCAAACCCCAGTACTGCCCCAAGTAAAACAGAACAACAAATACCAAACTCTCTGGTAGAAGACCATAGATTTTAATCTTGCTTTGTCTACCTACTCCCAGTGTAGCCTTAGGTAATGGTACAGATGCTCTGAACTTCATCTTCCATTGCATATTTTAATGGGGGTGTTAGTGCCCTCCTTAGGGCAGTTGGATTTAATGGAGTATTCTAAAATGTCTAGCGCTCAATAGATCCCATGCCTTTGTTTATTCTCTTGCTCAATTCTCGTGTCAAGAAGAGTTGTCAATGATATTGTGTCAATATCATACCTGTCTCTGTGGGTACCGTGAGTTTTCATAATCCTATATTGATTTGGAGGTGTTTTATATATATTTACCTTCTTAAACCAGAAGCAGGGCTTAAACACCATTGGCACCAGAACTATACCACATCAAAAGGCTCAGCCTGGTTGTCAGAGATAATCTTTCCTGCCCAGTCACTTGTATCCCAAGTTTCCTACTGCTGCCCTTTTTCTCTTCATTTTTCTTTTGGTGTGCTTGCACTAGGGTTTGAACTCAGCACTCTTTTGTCCAGGATGTTTTTGCTCATGCCTGGTTGTTGTACTATTTGGACCATGCCTCCAATTTAGCATTTTGTCAGTTAATTGGAGCTAAGAGTCTTGCAGAGTTTTCTATCTGGATTGGCTTTGAAATGTGACCCTTCAGGTCTCAGCCTCCTGATAGGTAGAATTACAGGTGTGAGCCACTTGTGCCCAGCTATTTCATTGTTTTCTAAGGACAAATCTCTGAACTGGTTTTCATGGTTTTATTGAATTCGCACCTTCCATCTGGAGAACCAGGGCTAGGTTATTCCTGGGATGCTGGGAAATGTCCCCAGGTTGGGTTCCTAGTGTAGATGATACCAGGAAGGCAGAAAGTAGACAAGAACTACCAGTCACCTCTCAGTATAAATCTCTCTCATGTGGGGCATGCTAAGGCAGCAGGAGGTCATTGAGAGTCTCAGTGCAAGCAACCGCATCTTGTTC
This sequence comes from Megascapheus bottae, assembly GCF_031878675.1. NCBI lineage: Eukaryota > Metazoa > Chordata > Mammalia > Rodentia > Geomyidae > Megascapheus > Megascapheus bottae. Next base: position 26,181,477 of record NC_143518.1, read on the forward strand.
CCCTAACTAGGACTGCTAGCTACTTTCTTAGTGCTAGATTAATCCCCTATTTAACTAGGGACACTCACAGGAAGTTAAAAGTTTGATTTTTGGTCTGGTTTTCTCTCTCTCTTTTTTTTTTTTTTGCTTTTAAAACAGGCCGAAAAGCATGTAGAGATATATCACTCTGACAGTCACTTCAGAAAGTCTAAGAATGATGATTTTGTTTTCCTTTTTTTTTGTGTGAGTCTTGAAGCTTGAACTCTGCCTGGACACTGTCCCTGAGCTCTTCAGCTCAAGGCTACCACCCTACTGAGCTCTATCCCTGAGCTCTTCGGCTCAAAGCTACTGACCTACCCTTGCACCAAACCCCACTTCCCATTTTCTAGAGGTTAGTTGGAGGTAAGAGTCTTAGGTCCTTTTATGCCTGGGATGGCTTTGAACCTTGATCCTCAGATCTCAGCCTCCTGAGTAGCTAGGATTACAGGCGTGAGCCCCTGTGCCCGGCTGAGAAATGACTTTTTAATTTGGTAGTTCACAATTTTGGTTTTAATTCAAAAGGTTAATATCCAAAGCATACAGTTGGAGTAATTTCTATGATAATGCTAACAGTAGTGCCAGAGTAATTAAGGTTCCATGGAAAATTCCTTGAAACCATAGCATAAGGTTGATCCAAAGCAGGTTGCCATCTTCCTTAGCTCATGTCGTATTACTCGGACTTCAGACTGCCTGTGTTGGTTACCTTGTGTTCATCATTCTTTAGCTGTGTTCCTTGGGCAAGTTTCTTAACATCTCTGGACTTCAGTTTTCTTATCTGTAAGACGAAAATCCCAATAATTCTGATACTCTAGAGTTTATAAAGTTAACTGAGTTTATGTAAAGCACTTAGTGTCTCATCCAGTACTCAATTATAATCTACTGTATCACTTAGTCTAAAGCAATGTGCAGATGCACCTTGACTTACATTGGGGTCATGACCCAATTCTAAGTGCAAAATAGTGTAAGTGGAAAATGTATCTTATATATCTAGCCTATTCCTAGCTTTGCAACACTACTCACTGGAGATGATCCATCATCTATCATTGTGAGAGTGAGGTTGACTAGGAGCGGTGTTCACTTTTACTTCTCTGTCTTAGGAGAGTACCAGACAATTTGAATATCAATATCTGCATGGTTTCTATTGTATGCATATGGCTTTAATACTGTTGTAAAGCCAAAAAAATCATGTCAGACTGTCCTAAGATGGAAATCATTCATAGTCTGTGGGACCTGACCATCTTTATTTTGTTCACTAGGGTACACACTCTTACACTGTGCTGCAGCATGGGGTCGTTTGGAAACTTTGAAAGCACTTGTAGAACTGGATGTTGATATACACACTTTGAACTTTCGGGAAGAGAAGGCTCGAGATGTTGCTGCACGATATAATCAGACTGAATGTGTTCAATTTCTGGACTGGGCAGGTAAGGAAACTATTTTCTATTTGTCTGCAATGTTATAACTAATAGGAATTATATTGGGAGCTTATTGATAATATCTATTTGTAACAGTGTAATCAGTAATTTTCTGTAAGGCTATACATACAATTTATGTTCAGGGCTGTTTTTTTGAGAGATCCAGGCAAAATAGACTGTTTTTTAAATGTTAGAAAAGTTAAAATTATTTTAGTAATATTTCCCAGATAGAGAAAAGTGGTAATACTGAGAAGGAAAGGGTGACATTGCCCAAAAGTCATTACCTGACTAATGAAGGGGTAACTTCTCTGTACAACACCTTAATAATAAATTTATTTTTAAAAATACTGATTAAAATATTTATTTAAGACAAGTTAATCTATTGTACTAACAATCATAATAGTAATTACCCTTTTGGCTTGGGAGAACTTGAGGGATATGTCATCTTTTTCTTAATTTGTTTACTGTTTTATAGGCACATTCATATCTAAAAATTCATTGAGCTATACATTTTCTCCACTTTTCTTATTATACTTTGCTTATTACATAGAAATAAAAAACCCAATGTATTAGTTTGAGTTTTTCCAATATTTTCCAGTAATTTCTAACTTGTATAAGCATGCAAAAACTAATTATTATGAACATGTATTTAGCACAGCATTCATTTTATATGGCTACTTTCATTTGTGCTTTTAAGCACTTAATGACTATTGAGCAAGACTGTTTCAGCCTTCTGGATATTTGTTACGGGAGAGATGACCTATAAACACATCAGGCAGTTCTGTAACAATGATTAAGGGCAAACGCTGGCAGAATGAATCACCCACGCTATGGAGTGTGAAGTTGGCCTGTTGGGGTTGAGCTGGGCCTCAAAGAATATGCAGTGGAAGGGAAAAAGGCATGAACAAAATCTTAGAGGTGGGTGGTAAATTGGTCCCCCCCCCTCTCTCTCTTTTTGTGAGTCATGCGGCTTTTACTCTGCCTGGGCGTTGTCCCTGAGCTCTTCAGCTCAAGGCAACCACCCTACCCTTGAGCCAAGCCCCATTTCCCATTTTCTAGAGGTTAATTGGAGATAAAAAACTCAGATCCTTTTGTGCCTGGGCTGTCTTTGAACCTCGATCCTCAGATCTCAGCCTCCTGAGTAGCTAGGATTACAGGTATGTGCTACTGCGACTGGCCACATGGTCTCTTGGAGGACATGTGCTAACATTGCCTTACTGGAAGAGTAAGTCAGAGTTTCCACACATCAGCTTTAGCACAGATGAAATAATAGAAGGGTTTCAACGCTGTTGTCTGTTTCCACTTGAAATGTACAAGACCTTGAACAAAGTACTGAAATTCTCTGTATCTGACTTTTCTCAACAAAGGGGACCAATCATAGTTCCTTCCTCCTAAGAGAAGCCAAAAAGCACTTAGCAAAATACCTGTCATGTGATCAATACTGAAATGCCAGGCCAAGGCATCTTAGCTTTATCTTAGGAGCCACTTTAGTTAAGGATAGATTTTTTTTAGCAGAATAGAAATCCAGACCTTTTTTTTTTTTTTTTGCCAGTCCTGGGCTTAAGCTCAGGGCCTGAGAACTGTCCTTGGATTTTTCTCAAGGCTAGAACTCTACCACTTGAGCCTCAGCACCGCTTCTGGCTTTTTCTAAGTATGTGGTAGCAAGGAATCGAACCCGGGTCTTCGTGCATGTTAGGCAAGCACTCTACCACTAGGCCAAACTCCTGGCCCCAGACCTTTTTTTTTTTTTTTTTTTGAGAAAATTTCAGTAAAGATTGTGGCAAAAATGTTACAAAGGCTCTCAAAGAATTACTTTTACGCTTAGATAAATCCTCTCAGTGATCTCTCTTGTGATCTCGGTGTTAGACTGAACTTCATTTGCATGTGCTATGTTTCATGTACTCTGATTCCTTTCCTCCATTTCCACTCTTCTTGCACTTTGAGCTGTGGTGTTTAACTTTCTTAGGGGAAGAATGTTGGGACACCTTTTTCAGGTACTTGGTCATCATTGACGTCGTGGCCAGCAGTCTGCAGAGTATTTGATCAATGTCATAGATGGATGGACTTTCTAGGTCTTTATCAGGCTTATCTAAGGAGGCTTGTCTTCTCAGCTAAAAGGAGTAAAACAAATAGAGACTTTTTACCTGAATTCAAATGAATCTACATTCTGCATATAAACTTAAACAGTTACTTACACAAGAGAAAAGTTATTATGGAAGAAAGTCTAAGAAGAAATGTTCTATATTATATGAAACAATGGTAGATTGAACACTACTGTCATCAGTAAACTTTTAATTAGTGATTTCTATGCTTAGAGCACTCTGCTTGCAGAGATGATTTGAATATTAGTGCCTTGATTTCCTTTGCTGAACTATGTCAACCTGTAAACCATAACCATAGGCATTTATAAAAGACGATAACACAAAGGGTGAGCAAAGGCAGTGGTAGTTCTCACTAGACACTACGTTGAAAATGAAATATACAACTCATGGATGGGAATGGGAGATGAAAAACTGGGAGAGAGCAAAGGAAGGAGTGACATTGTCCAAAAAGAAATGTACTCAATACCTGTAACCTCTCGGTATAGCAGCTTTACAATAACAATTAAAAAAAGAAATCAGGGGCCAGGAGTTTGGCCTAGTGGTAGAGTGCTTGCCTAGCATGCATGAAGACTGGGGTTCCATTCCTCGGTACCACATACATAGAAAAAAAGCCAGAAATGGTGCTGTGGCTCAAGTGGTAGAGCTCTAGCCTTGAGAAAGCTTCCAAGGACAGCACTCAGGCCCTGAGTTCAAGCCCCAGGACTGGCCAAAAAAATAAAGCATTTATAAATATCTACATTATTTGGAAGATTAAGTATATATATACATATATATATATCATATATATTACAATGGGCTTTTTGAATTGCCTCCAACTACAGTGCCATCTATTGGAGAAATTAGTTTAAAAGTTGTAGTTCTCAGAAAATGATCCAAACATTAGAAATTAGTACACAGTCCTTTAAAAAAAAGTTCGTGCCAATATTTGTACTTAGCTTTTGTAGACAGGCCCAGAAGGTCTTTAAGAGATCTCGTGTTCCAGATCATTGTATGATCATTGTATGACATGGAACAAGAGAGCTGAGAAAGAGCAAATGACTTACCTAAGGGCTTAGTCAGGTGACTTCATTTTCTACACCTCATACACACTGTAGCTCACTACTTGTACTGGAAATAGAAGGAGTAGTATGGATGCTTTTAAGGAAATTCTGACTCAGTACACATTTGCTGAACACCTAATATATGCGAATACTGAGAAGGGAGAATGTTGCCAAGGAGAATAACCTTTGTTCAGAGAAGCCGATGATCTTACGTTCTAAACTCTTTGAAGTTCTATGTTCACATCAGAAATTCACCTTTTTTTGGTGTTTCTTCCATTTCATCCACAGGTAATGGACAGATAAAACAGACAGGATTAAAAAGAGAGCTTGTACTAAAATATAAGTAAGGTGCAAAAAACTCTGAACTAGATCCATGTTAGCAAAGCTGCAGAATAGTTTGTCCAGAGGGAAAGGTAGACAATGAGATGAAGAAGCCTTAACTTTCAGGTAGTGCACTTCTTCTGGAAAAATCTCCCATCCAACTTTTGTCCAGATTGTTCCATCACAAATGCAGAAGCTCCCCTTGAAAAAGCAGATAAACAACAGAGGAAAAATCAGGGCTAGGCCTTGATTAGACATCTTTCTTTCACAATTGGGAAGAAAATCTGGAGATAATTTTTTAAAAATTGGTCAGAACAGAACAAAAATGCCCTACGTATTGTTCATATGGTACTAGTCAAGGCATTTCAGATAGTCTTGCCAATCAGCCAAATATATCCAGAAAACTATACAGTGATAATCATTGTAACATCATCAGTTATAGTGACTCAGGGAGAAGGTCAGTGACATCACAAAGAACTATATTGGAATTCAAAAGCATCACCAACCTGTTAGCTCAGGTTTCCTTCCTTTTTTTCCCTCCCTCCTTCCCTCCCTCCCTTCTTTTTTTCCTTCCTTCTCTCTCTCTTTCTCCTTCTCTTTCCTTAGTTTTCTTTTTCTTTTGTGCATGTGCTCAGTACTGAGATTTGAACTTAAGATCTTGGGTATGTTGGGCAGGAACTCTACTGTGGAGCCATGCCGGTAGCCCTCTCCATGCTCAGTTCCAGTTTCCATGTGTTCAGGACTGTAATCTACCTATTTTAGGCTGGCCTCAAGTACAGTCTGATTTCAGCATCCCAGATAGCATGGATTTGGGGATGAATCATGGGCACCAGGCTTAGTTTCTTTGATTTTCTTAGAAATGAGAAAATTGGGGCTGGGAGTTTGGCCTAGTGGTAGAGTGCTTGCCTAGCATGCACGAAGACCCAGGTTCGATTTCTCAGTACCACATATATAGAAAAGGCTGGAAGTGGTGCTGTGGCTGAAGCAGTAGAGCTCTAGCCTTGAGAAAGCCCAAGGACAGTGCTCTGGCCCTGAATTCAAGCCCCAGGACTAGCAAAAAAATGAGAAAATACCTTGCTAGTCATAAATGTCATGATAATATTGATAAAGTCTCATGGAAATGTTATTCCTATCTTGGTTGCACTGTGGTTCTGTGAAGGTGGTGTATGAGGGGTAAAAAAGGACATGGTACATAGGAAAAGAAGGTGATGAAGTAGCATCATATATGACAGAAAAATGGGATGTAGACCGTGTGTGTGTGTGTGTGTGTGTGTGTGTGTGTGTGTGTGTGTGTGTGCGCGCGCGTGCATTGTATAGTGAATTAGCAGAGGCATCGCTGATAAGATGATGCTTGCAAAGGAGACCTGAAGGGTCTTAAAGATGCAGCCATATGGATACAGGACTGGGTGGAGGAATGGGAAAGAAAATAGTGGATACACTCTCAATGAATGTTGAAGGCAATTGCAGCTGGAAAAAGAGTTTACGGCTGTATGATCTTGGAGGGGCCTTTTTATATTCACCTGACAATAGAGAGTGATTTATAGCTTTGTGAAGGGGAATGGCACTATGCTGAGACATTTTTTGTGCATTATATTCTATATTATACTTCATTATACATAATGTGATATGCACACCATATGCCATAACTATAGTGTATACTTACATGTTATGAGCTAAGCTTATAAGTGGCAAATAGATTGTTTTCAGTAAGTTCCTTTCTCTGCCAAATCAACCCAAATGAATATTTGTTATGCATGAGCAGTTTCTTGACAAGTCTTTGGTCTTTATTTCCTCTGAATTCTATCCTGTCTTGATTTCCTAGACTTACAACTAACACAAATGTGATTGAAAGGACTTTGAAGATAGGATGAAGGACCTTAGATGAGGAGAATCTTATCCTTGAGGAATATCCAAATAGGTATTAAATATGATTACAATTGTCTTCATAGAGGAGACAGATATTTCATACAGAAGAGGAGAAGGCATTGAGTGCTATGCTTTGAAGATATGTGGAAGGGGCTGAAAGCCAAGGAATACAGGCAGACTAGCAGCTCAGAAAAGGAAGGGGATTATTTCTCACTCTCTACATCCAAAAGGAATCTGCCCTACCAATGTCTTGGCTGTAGTCTAGTGAAATGGATTTTGCATTTCTGGCTTCCACAACTGTGAAAGGACATTATTGTTTTATGCTACTATGTTTATGAGAATTGGTTACAGAACACATAGGAAACATGTGTATGTTAGTGTAGAAATGAGTTGCTGCTGTAACAGTACCTAAAAATGTGAATGCAGCTTTGGAACCTGGGGATAGCTAGGCAGCTAGAAAAATCTCAAAGTGAGTGACCGAAAAAGCCAAAATTGTCAGGCACAGGCCTGAAGAGCTCAGGGACAGGCCTGAATTGCTCAGGGTTAGCACCCAGAAACCCAGAGTTCAAGACTCATGACAAAAAAAAGCCAGAATTGCCTTGGACAATCTATTAGTAGAAATACAGGCATTTACAAGCACCACTGTTGAGTGCTCATGAGGAAATGGGAGTGGTAGAGAATATTTTGTGTGAAGATCATCAATGGATGTTGGGCAAATGAATGATACTGGTGCTGTCGCTGAAGGCTAGAAGGAAATGAACATGTGATTAGAAACTGAAGGCAAGAACAACAAGAAGAGCCAGATAAAAATCAGGAAAGCAGCTCCTCTTGCAGTAGCCTCAAAGAAAATAAAATACTCAGGAATTGACTAAGGATGTAGAGGACCTTTATGATAAAAACTTTAAAAACCTTTTCAGGTTTTCCTTTCTCAAAGATATTAAAGCAGAAGTGGAAAAATCTCCCATGCTTCTGGATTGGAAGAATTAACATTGTGAAAATGGCAATCCTGCTAAGGGCTATCTACAAATTCAATGCAATACCCATAAATATCCCAATGTCATTCTTTAAGGAAATAGAGGAAGCAATTCAAAAATTCATATGGAATAATAAAAGACCAGTATAGCAAAAACAATCCTTACCAGAAATAATAGCTCTGGAGGAATATCAGTACCAAACTTTAGACTCTATTACAGAGCTAGAGTAATCAAAACAGTTTGGTATTGGCACAACAACAGGCCTGAGGACCGATAGAATAGAAGAAATCAACCCACAGGCCACATAATCTTTGATAAGGGAGCAAAAAAAAAATAGGATGGAAGAAAGACAGCCTCTTCAACAAATGGTGCTGGCAGAATTGGTTAAGCACCTGTACAAAACTGTAGTTGGATCCTTCTATGTCACCCTGCACCAGGATTAACTCCAAATGGATCAAAGACCCTGAGGTAAAAACAGATACCCTGAAAACTTTACAAGAAGGAATAGGAGATATACTAGGTCTCCTTGGCACAGGTGGAAACTTTTTTTTCACATGTATGTTTTTATTTTTTAATAAGAATGCTTGTGTGTTTTTTTTGTTGCAAAAATTAGGATTTTAATATAGGTCGAAACTTCTTCTTCTTCTTCTTCTTCTTCTTCTTCTTCTTCTTCTTCTTCTTCTTCTTCTTCTTCTCCTTCTCCTCCTTCTCCTTCTCCTTCTCCTTCCCCTCTCTTCTCCTCCTCCTCCTCCTCCTCCTCCTCCTCCTCCTCCTCCTCCTCCTCCTCCTCCTCCTCCTCCTCCTCCTCCTCCTTCTTCTTCTTCTTCTTCTTCTTCTTCTTCTCCTTCTTCTTCTTTTCCTCCTCTCTCTCTCTCTCTCTCTCTCTCTCTCTCTCTCTCTCTCTCTCTCTCTCTCTCTCTCTCTCTCTCTCTCTCTCTCTCTCTCTCTCTCTCCCTTTTGGTGGCTCATGGGGCTTTGTCCCTGAGCTCTTCAGCTCAAGGCTACCACCCTACCCTTCAGCCAAGCCCCACTTCTTATTTTTCTACAAGTTAATTGGAGATAAGAGTCTCAGATCCTTTGGTGCCTGGGCTGGCTTTGAACCTTGATCCTCAGATCTCAGCCTCCTGAGTAGCTAGGATTACAGGCGTGAGCCACTGTGCCCGGCTCGAAGCTTCTTTATTAAGAAGACTTCATTAAATGGGACTGCATTAAACTGCAGAGTTTCTGTATGGCAAAGAACATAGCTAGCAAGTTAAGTAGAAAGCCCACAGAGTAGGAGAAGATCTTCACTAGCTATACAACAGACAAGGGCCTCATATCTAAAATATAGCTACAGCTCAAAAAAATGAATCTCTCAAAAACAAATCTGTACTGCAGATGAATAGATACAGAAAATGTGGTGTATTTATACAATGGAATTCTGAGTTCAAGTTCTATTTTTTTTTTGCCAGTCCTGGGCTTGAGCTCAGGGTCTGAGCACTGTCCTTGGACTTTCTCAAGGCTAGAGCTCTACCACTTGAGCCTCAGCACCACTTCTGGCTTTTTCTACATATGTGGTACCAAGGAATCGAACCCAGGTCTTCGTGCATGCTAGGCAAGCACTTTAACCACTAGGCCAAACTCCTGGCCCTATACAATGGAATTCTACATAGCCAAGAGACAAGATAAAATAATGGCATTTGCAGGGAAGTGGATGAATCTAGAGCGAATCATGTTGAGTGAGACAAGTCAAGACCAAAGGAACAAAAGGTGCATGGTATCCTTAATATGTGGCTATTAGATCCAAACAGTACAAGAGAGAGGACTCAATATTTGCATACCCAATACTATGGACATGGTATTGGAAATATAAACCTAACTACATAGACATAGACACCTATGACTCTATAGACATAATGTTTCATTTCATAAATTAATATGTATCTATGATATACAAACTCTTACCCTAATTTTGATTATGTTCTAAAAATTAAGTGCCAGTGATTATATATAGAGATTCCCTTCTTGAACACCTGTTTGTTAAACATGTTATTTGAAATATGATGTAAAAATCAATGTTAATAAATTCTTTAATAAAAAATAAATCTGTAAAGAAACAACCATCCCATTAAAAGGTTGGCTAAAGACTTAAAGAGAGACCTATAGACACATGAAGAAATGTTCAACATCTCTGGTCATAAAAGAAATGCAAATCAAAACAACTTTGAGATTCCATCTCACTCCAGTTAGAATGGCCATGATCAAGAAATCTAATAATAACAGATGCTGGAGGGGATGTGGCCAGGAGGGATCACTACTACACTGTTGGTGTGAGTGCAAACTCATCCAACCACTATGGAAAGCAGTGTGGTGGTTCCTCAAAAGACTAAACATAGAGCTCCCCTATGACTCAGCAATTCCGCTCCTTGGCATTTACTCAAATATCTAGAAATAAGAGCATACTAAAGCTACTAGCTCAACGATCTTCATTCATTGCAGCATTATTTACCATAGCTAAGATATGAACCAACCCAGATGGCTCTCAGTAGATGACTGGATCAAGATGTGGTACTTATACACGATGGAATTCTATGCTGCCATCAGAAAGAACGACATCACCCTATTTGTAAGGAAATGGAAGGACTTGGAAAAAATCGTATTAAGTGAAATAAGCCCGACCCAAAGGAACATAGGCTCATTTGTAATAATTAATACACATCTAGAATTCTAACAGAGGATCACAGTAGCACAAAAGCTATGTACGTATGGCCATATAGGATGAGATTAACTGAAATGAACTCTAGGATATGGAAACAAGAGGTTTATCTTTCTACTTTTAATTTTATTTATTCAGTTGATGATGGGAATTCAACCTCGAGTCTTCTTCATGTGTGTTCTAGGACTCTCCCAGCAGAGGATCACGATAGCTCAAGAGCTAAATGTACATATGGTCATATAGGATGAGACTATACAAAATGAAGTCTAGAAAATGGAAGCAAGAGGTTTATCTTTGTGATTGTTGTTCTTAATGTACTATGTGCAGTTATTTCTTTTCTCTTTTTTCCCCCTTATTGTTAATTTCATGTGGTTACTTTATCTGACTTTGTTATTTGGTGTATTGTATATCTATTTATTTATTTGAAATAGGGGAGGGAAGGGGGAAAACAGGATGCTTGGGAGAGAGTAGTGGGAGGGAAACAGGGACAAAAACATGAGAAGGGGTTTCAAGGTTGGAGACGTAATATACCCCTTACCTGACAAATGTAGCTGTAACCACTCTATATATTACCCTGACAATAAAAAGTATATAAAAAAGAAAGTGATAAAAAAAGAAAAAGCAACACTAAAGGCAAGGCAATCTTGTTACATAGCAGCAAACACTTAGCTGAATTGTGCCTATTGTGAAGGGTAGAACTTGTAATGACAAACTCTTGAGTTGAAGAGATTTCCAAGCAACTCATTGAAGGCAAAACTTGATTTTTCTGTTCATAGTAAAATGTGAAAGGAAGAGAGAGAAAGTGTGGGAAGAACTATTGGGCAAAAGGGAAACAGACCTTGAAGATTTGGAACTCTTCAGCTTATCTTGATTACAGAGATGCTATATTGGTTTGAGAACATAATCCTGCAGAGACTACTGGGCTAAAAGATTTAGTCTCCAGGAGCTGGGATTTTAGCCTAGAAGCAGAGTGCTTGCCTAGCATGCAGGAAGATCAGGGGTTTGATTCCTCAGTACCACATACATAGAAAAGCTGGAAGTGATGCTGTGGCTCAAGTGGTGGAGTGCTAGCCTTGAGGAAAAAGCCCAAGGACAGTGCTCAGACCCTGAGTTCAAGCCCCCAGAACTGTAAAAAAAGAAAAAAGATTTAGTCTCCAGCTTGGCAGTGTTGGGATTTGATGGAACTTGAAGAGGTGGGACATAACAGCCAGTCTGCTCAGTGGGGTGCCGCCTGTGAAGAGTATGGTGGGGTGCAGAGCCTTACCCTTCTGCTTTCATTTCCACACATCCCCTGTGGTCATATACTGCCTCCATAGGCTCAAAAACCCTGGTATTTTGTTACAGTAACAGAAAGCTGACTGATGTACTAACATTAAGACAGTCACTTTCAAGAAGTGTGCTGCAGAAAGAAAGCCACTGCTGTATCTGGATTGCTTTTTGTGAGTGTTGAGGAGGTTAGAAGTGTGACTCACAGGTCCTTCTAGCCATCTCTGCAGCTTCCTCTGCAGGAGTCAGAAAGGAAAATGAGATTATCCATGAGAGAACAGTGGAGGCTCTTGTCTAGTAGGGTGCATCTCTGTGATATGCTGGGAGAATTATCAAGCTTTTTATCTTGGAGAATGCTGTACAGATAGAAGCATGAGCTTCAAGAAAGGGATACAGAAACGACAAAATGAAAACATTTTAGAGATACAGGGTATCTCTCATAGAAAAGGAAGACTACATGGGTTGGAGTTCAGACCCAGATTTACCTTATTTAACAAAAGAGGCCTTGCAAATCCTTAAAGCTGTTGGGAAATATATCCTGGATCATCCCTGTGGGACTTAACTGTAGTCATGATGCTCTTAGGATGGGAGGGTAGAGGAAGTTTTGACACTGAAGAGGTGATTTGATGATTAAAGCAGGGATTAGAATTATGTACCTGAAGATGGAGGAAAGGGCCAGAAGACAGGCCAGGAGCCATTAGAAATTGCAAAAGGCCGGGGATGGATTGTCCTGTAGGAGTCTGCAGAAGGAATCAGCTCTGCCAAACTTTGACTTTAGGTCAGTAGACCTGGCCTCTAAAAGTATAAGATGATAAATTGTCTTTTAAAGCCATTAAATTTATGGTGACTTGACATAACAGCCACAGAAAACTTTACCTATCAGTATCTAAATTAACTCGCAACTAATCTATAAGTATGGTAAACCCTTCCATGTATTTGAATTTTTTGTTTCCTCTCAGCAAAGTATTACAATTTTACCTTAGCAGATCTCACAAATTTTGTGGTATTATTACTATTGGTACAACAGTGATTAGAGTTATTTTACACATTGTGCAAGTGTGTGTGTGTGTGTGTGTGTGTGTGTGTGTGTGTGTGTGTATGTGTTGGTACTGACACTTGAACTCAGGGCCTTGCACTAAAGCTTGATTTTTGTGGGTCATGGTGGACCATGGACCAATTGGACCATACGTTTACTTCTAGATTTTTACTGGTTAACTGGAGAGTCTCCTGAATATGTGTGCCGTGACTGGGATCCTCAGGTCTTATTCTCTGGAGTAGCTAGGATTATAGGTGTAAGCCACCTGTTCTTAGTTAAGTATTTTTGTGTGTGTGTGTGTGTGTGTGTGTGTGTGTGTGTGTGTGTGTGTGTGTGTGCCAGTATTGGGGTTTGAATTAAGAGCTAGGACATTCTTCTTTAGCTCTTTTGCTCAAGGCTAGCACTCTACCACTTGAGTCACAGCTCCACTTCTAGCTTTTTGTCGTTAGAGCTATGAGTCTCTCAGACTTTTCTTCCGTGGGCTGGCTTTGAACTGTGATCCTCAGATCTCAATTTCCTGAGTAGTTAGGTTATAGGTATAAGCCAGTGGAGACCAGCTAGCTTTTTTTTTTTTAAAGAAAAACCTAGTTTTAACTTTTGTGTGTGTGTGAAAGATCAAGAATAGTAGAACAAGTTAAAGTATATCTGTTGGAAATATTTTTTGTTGACTGTAGAGTAGATATTTTAATAGATAAGGTATCTTTGGCATCAAATGTAGTACTTTACATTTCTTTTGTTCTTCAGAGATGTGACATTCAGAGAACACACTCAGTTCTCCACAGTGATGCCCTCATGGCAAATTTTTCTGAAGTTCAGTGAAAACACTGATAGCAACAAATCTCTTGCACAGAAACACTCCACAGAGTTCTGAGTGTATGACAACTTTACAAACAGTTGAACGTCTCTTACTTTTATTCTTATCTATTAGTTGTACAAAAGAGTTGCCATTTAACATAGTAGTTTGTGAATACAGTATAATACTTTCATCATTGTAACCCCTTCTCACCCAAACAGTTGAGCATCTCCTTTTTATTTTTTTTCAAGTTGTGGGACTTGAACTCAGGGCCTGAGCACTGTCGTTGGGCTTTCCTCAAGGCTAGAGCTCTACCACTTGAGCCATAGCCCCACTTCAACCTTTATTCTATGTATGTGATACTGAGGAATTGAACCTGGGTCTTTGTGCATGATAGGCAAGCACTCTACCATTAGGCCAAACTCCCAGCCCCTGAGCATCTTCTTTATCCTTGTATTCCCATGTGTTTTTACTGTCCTGTTGTTTCAGATGCAAGACTGGCTCTGAGAAAATACATTATAAAGTCATCTTCAGCAGTTACAGATGCAGAAAAAGGGAGGCTCCTAAAGGAAGACAGGGTACTGTATTATGATGATCATTTGTTCTGAAAGTTATTTGAGAATTTTGTCCTCTGTCTTGATTGTAATGTGAACACCCTAAGAGGGAGGTGGTGCTCACTGCTCCTATTTCCCTCCACCTCCACGTCTACTCTTCCCCTTTTCTTCCCCTCCATCCCTTCTTTCCATCACAAACTACCAATAAGGGAAAGGCTGGCCAAAATAAATGAAAAAGTATTCATTTAGAGTGACATGGAGGTATGCCCACCATTACATTCAGCAGTATTGACAGATGTTAGCAATGCAGTCTTGATGGATATTAGAAATGCTGTGTTGAGTGGAAAGGACCTGTAACCAGGATTCCAGGCATGAGCCACCGGTACCCAGCCTGGTTTCTTGACTTTTGATGGTGAACTTTGATTTTATTAATTCATATTCCTCTAATGTTAGAGCTATACTGTTAGAAGTAAAACTAGGCAGTTTTATTGGCCATGTTGGGGCTTTGAACTCAGAGGCACAAGCCTCATGTGGCTATTTATATCTGAACTGCCAAAAATTGGTATGACTGAAAATGTGGTTCCTCAGTTCCATGCTAATTCTCAGTAGCAAAAGCTGTCAGCTCTGCTGGATGAGGACACACGACTGTCCCATCACCAAAGAGGGTGGCTGCTGGACCAAGCTGGTTTAGAGACACTACATAAGTTTTTTTTCAATAAGTAAATGGAAAGTAAATATACTATTTGTATCTCCAGAACACCATCACTAATGCATGCCGGGCAAAGAATGATTGGCTGGAAACCCATCCGGAAGCTTCCATTAGTGAGCTTTTTGAACAGAGACAGCAGTTGGAAGATATTGTGACTCCCATTCTGGCAAAGATGTCTGCACCACGTAAGTTTTGCTTCAAAAGTAAGACTTGAGTGTTACCAAAGATGAGAGCTCAGTTTACTGGTGTTACTTCTGCTATAATGTGATTCTCATAGTCTCCATTAAGTACTCATTAACTTTGTTACAAGCACTAATTTATGAAAGTTTGGGGTTCATCATCCCTAGTTCCTATTAGTAATAACTAATAATCAGTACTACTCAGAACTAATAAAAAATGCCTCATCTTCGATAGCATCATCAGTCACTGTGATTTTGCTATGTAGCTCATGATCCTACTTCAGCCTCCTGAGGTGCGACTACTGGTGTACAGCATATAGCTAGTTTATGTCTGTTTTTTTTTTTTGTCAGTTATGGGTCTTGAACTCTGGGCCTGGGCACTGTTCCTGAGCTCTTCAGCTCAAGGCTAGTGCTTTACCACTTGAGCTACAGCACAACTTGCAGCTTTCTAGGGGTTAATTGAAGATAAGAGTCTCATGGACTTTTATGCCCAGATTGGCTTTGATTTTAGATCCTTAAATCTCAGCCTTCTGAGTATCTAGAATTACAGGCATGAGCCACTGGTACCTGGATATGTCTTTGGTTTTAACCAATGATTCTCAACTCAGAAAGCCTGTCCTCTTGGGAATTCTTGTTATGGAGTTAGAATATATTGTATACTTGGGACAAAGCCTGTTGTGGGAAAGCCAGCTTGAGAATGGAGCAGGTACATGGATCAGAATCTTTGTGGGAAGTGTATTTATGCTGCTTCTGCTTCTGCCTCTGCCTCTTTCTCTTCCTCTTTTTTCCTCTTCTTCTTCTACTTCTTCTTCCTCTTCCTCTTTTGTGAATAACAGCTCTGCTAGCTGAAGTAGTTCATGCCTGTAACCCCAGCTACTTAGGCAGAGACAGGAAGATTGTAATTTGAGGCCAGGGAGGACAAAAGTTAGTGAGACTCTATCTCAACCACATCCCAGCTACACAAGAATCACAAGTAGTAGGATTGTGGTTTGAGACCAGTTCAGGCAAAAATTCAAGACCCTATTTGAAAAATAACTAAAGGGCTGGGAGTGTGATTAAAATGGTAGAGTACTTGCCTATCAAACACAAAGTCCTGAGTTCAAAGTCTAATAGTGACAATAGAATCCACCTTTCCAAAGGCTCTAAACAGTGGTTTTCTATATATTCACAGGGCTTTGTAATTACTACCATCAACTATTTTTAGCCACCCCCCCCAAGCAAGAAACCTATCAGAAAACTTCTCATTCTGTTCTTCAGACCCTACCAATAGTTAATTTACTTTCTTTCTCAATGGAGTCCAGTGTTCTGATCTTTTAATAAAAGGTTTCTTGCATTTTACAGTCAGTGACTGAACCAGCTACAATCACATGGAGCTCATAATCCCACAGCTTACATATTTAGAAAAAATAGAGAATATTTGAGTCAATAAACCAGCAATCCTACTGTTTAATAAATGGTTGGCTCAAGTTGGGACATAATAACTCTTGCATGCTTGTTATTTTGAAGAAACTGGCTTTACTGTGTTCCATATCATAAACTAAATAATGATAATTTTAAAATCTGTTTCCTTTCAGGTCAAGTAAAAAGTGCCAAATCTGTAATCTAACAGTGGTCAGAAGAGAAGTCAAGATTACACTGAGTATACCCTTTGTAAAAGTCTGCATTTTTTTCTAGTTTCAGGAAAGTCAAACCTATTTATGCCAATTGGAGTCAAGAAAAATAGATGAGTTTTATAAAAATAGTACCAAGTTCAGCTCACTTGCTTTATTTCGCCCTGCTCAGCCTCTAGCCTAACCTGGAACAAGAAAATATTAAGAATTGTCTTCTGGTTATTAACTATTACTTTTTGGTTAAATTAAAATCCACATGTTAGGTGTGGGGAAGGAATAGTTTCTAGGTAAAAGACTCGTTTATCTTCAACCTCTTTCTGTTTTAAATTAACAAGTACATTCTGAGTAGCTGTATGTTTAGAAGGTATGTATACTCTGTGCTCTAGGTTTAAGTGTTAACGCTGTACCAGAAGCTATGCCATTACTTCTCCTGCCTTTTTTGTTAAAACAAAAACAAAAACAAAGACAAAAACAGGACTTAGGCACCATATTTGGTCACCTAGTGATTATTTTTAAAAGTCTGTTTTCTGGTCTATTTAATCAAGCCCCTGAATGTTCTGTTACTTTGTGACTTCCTAGAAAGTATTTATAGAAAAAGAACTTTTAAAAACAGCCTGTTTTCTAGTTCTTATAACTTCCTCCTCTTTGTCTTACTCTACAAGCTAGCCTTTCATTTTGAGGAGAGGGAAAATGAGCAATGCAGCAATGCTTCATCTCAATATTTTTCTCAACCATTTTGAGATAACCCTGATTTTTTATTAAATAATTTATTAACATTGATTTTTATATCATATTTCAAATGTCATGTTTAACAAACAAGTATTCAAGAAGGGAATCTCTATAGAGATAACCCTGTTTTGAATCTCTCCTACACTTTAAGGTTTTGAGGTTTTCTTTTTTCTTTTTTTTTTTTTTTTGCTTTTCTTTTATTAGCTACACAAGCAAGTAAGTTTCAATTTCCCTTACACCCAATTGTAGGTGATAACTCCTACCCTATCTCTGGTAGCTGCAGTGGGTGTCTACGGAGTACAGAGGCAGTCGACATCATTCAGTGTATTTCCAGACATCCAGTGTCCTCCAGATGCCACTTGGTTGTCTGTTCTTAGCCTTTTTTTTTTTTTGTGTCGGACATGGGACTTGAACTCTGAGCCTGGGTGCTCTTCAGCTCAAGGCTACTGCCCTACCCCTTGAACCACAGCGCCACTTCCTTTCTGAGCCTTTATCATGAATAACACACGACTTCTCCAGGTGTGTGTTCCTGGTGTGTGTGGGATATTCCTGGGCTTCATTTGCCAATTCCTAAGATCCTCTTTCTGGGGCTTTCCTAGAATAAAACAAACCTGTCCTTTTACTTGTTTCTCAATCTTTACCCTCAGACCTTTTCTAGCTTTTGATACATTCTTTGTAAGATTTGGCACCTTTATGCCAATCACGAGTCCTCTACTGCCTCTCAGTCTGCTTTTCTAACTCCTTCACCAGCTCTTTTTCTTCCTTTTGCCCCACAGTGGGGGCCTTTCAGAATTCAGCTCTGATGCCTGGTGAAGCCATTTGTAATTCTGCACCCCATATTATAATAATGAATCTTTCCTTCTTTGGGGCATGCAGAGGGCCAATATCTTCATTCTGAGTCTACTTAGTCATTCACGTGTTTGTCCCTTCATGTGGATGATGAGTTTTTTGAGAGAAGGGACTTTATCTTGTTCTTTGTCATATATACATAGTCCATAGGACAGTAACTTAGTAACTAGTATTTGAATGAGTTTACTTAGTACTACCTTATTCATAGGACTTAATACTACCTTATTCATATAGACCCCATTACTCTTCATTCATTCATAGAGCTTGCTGATCTTTGTAAAAGTAACCCCAAACCTACCTCCATTCCTTGCTTATTCTAGTGCCCCATTTCTGTTTTCGCTCTTCCTGGAGACAAGCCACAGGCACTAACGCTTTGCTTTCTCCTTTGACATTCTATTTCCTAAGACTTCATCTTGTCATTTTATTTTTTTGGGCATGTAAACCTAGTGCTTACTGAATGATTTCTGGATCTGATTTCAAAGTTTCTTCTGTCATGAGGATCCAAACATTTATTTAAATCTATGAAGGGAGCTGTAACTTTAGTCTGTTTAGAGAGATACAGTACCTCTTGTTGCACTAAATTACAGGAAGATGCATGGAGAGCTAGAAGGCCTACATTTGGAGCTTGAGTGCTGTTCTCCCTCATGCTTTTCCTGAACTTTTGCAGAGTGATTACTTTTTAAAAGCACATTTTTGTAAAGGAGGAAAACCTCCATGTGTGAGAGGTGGCTCATCAAGGCCTAAGTTCAATAGTAATGTATGATAACTGATAGACAGCGATTCCTTAGATGTTTGTATTTTAGTGAGAGGAAAAATAGTAAAAGATTGAAGGGAGAGTATCCTTATAGCATCAGTAGGAAAACAACTACTACCAACTATTCCTATCTTTTAACACCGGATAAGCAGAGAAAGAAGAAGCAGAAGATCTCAGCATAAGGTTTGGCTTTTAAAATTGAATAAATTGAACTTTATTATAGAATTCTACATATGATTTGCTTTTCTCATTTGACTTTTATCAAATTCAGAACCTAAGTATACCCCATCCTTTGAAAGATACTGCTCTAGACTAAGCAAAGGAGGCAGACTCAATGTTCACACAGTGGCCCTCATTCTAACTTGTGGTACATTGTATTTTCCAAGATGACCCCATCTCCATCTCACAGGCTCCTCTAATAATGTGATGATGACATTTCCCACCTAACAAGATGGTCCACGCCAGCCACTGACCACCATAACCATGAGTCTGTGATTACCGAGGCTAGGTCACAGAGGAAGACGTGGATTCTTCTCAGTTCTCCTAGGATGCCTTCTCTTTCAATCTTATCTGTGGAGAAACTTGCAGGGAAAGAAAGTGAGGTCTCAAGCCACTGGCTGGCTGAGCTCCAACCCCACTTTCCAGGCACATGAACAACTCACCTTAGAATTGGATTCTGTCATCAAGCCACTTTGATGGTTCATGGAGCGGATATGAACTCTGCTGTGCACTGCCAAACTTGCAGATTTGTGAGCTAAATAAATGATTGTTAGCTAATAAATGATTTTTATTGTTTTAAGTGACTCAGTTTTTTTATGTTTGTAAATAGCAAAATATGACCTTCACTTTGCAGTCTAGACCTGAGAAATTGTCATAACAGGTGTAAAAATATGTGACATTGGGACTGGATGGTAGAAGGCAGAAAGATCTAGAGAGAAGAGTCCATGAGGGGTTTAGGCCTCAGGTATATATTAGTAGAACAAACTTTCAGGGCTTCAGGAGGCTACTAATGGGAATCTATTGTTATTGGAGGTTAGGGGATAAGACCCCCATTAAAAGAGGCTACACCGTTATTCTAAATGATGAACTCAATAACCTTGTCTCAAGAATGTTTCCAGATTGCATTCCAGCACTACTTGGCTTTTTCTAAACTTTGAGGAGCAAGAAGAACTGAAAAAGGCAAAGATTTGAAAGAAATGGAAAGGATGGTGACATGGATCAAGATGCATTGCATTTTAAACTGCTTTGTTACATGGTACCTCCTCCTCCTTGTACAATTACTTAAATATAAAAATAAAAGGAGTCTAAACTTACTGGTTTTGAAAATGAAATTGCAACTGGAACCAGTAGCTCATGTCTGTAAGTCAGGGGATTGAGATCTGAGGATCACAGTTCAAAGCCAACCTGGGTAGACAGATCTGAAAGACTTTTTTTTAGCATATTGCAAAATGCTTTATTTTTTTTCATTTATTTTTTTATTGTAATTAGTAAAAGGGTTACATGATATTTGCCAGATAGAAGGTGCATTAATTCACATACATTGATACCCTTTCACATGTCTTGGTACCCATTACCCTCCCCCCCCACCCCCCACCCGTCTTGATTTTCCCCCCTTCCCTATCAAATTTCAAATAACCAAATACAAATAAATTCAATATATCAGATAACAAAGTGAGATACTATAACAATATGAGATAACCAAGGGACAGTAAAGGAGATGAGAGACAACATAGTGCATTAAGGACAACAATCATTCATTATATGGCTTTTGTTTCAATATCCTGGAGGTCCTGAAAGACTTTTTTTTTTTTGCATGGGGACACTGTCCTTGAGCTTTCTCAGGCTAACATTCTACCACTTGAGCCACAGCACCACTTCCTTTTCTGTGTATGTGGTACTAAGGAATCAAACCCAGGGCTTCATACATGCTAGGCAAGCACTCTAACACTAGGCCACACTCCTGGCCCCTGAAAGACTCTTATCTCTAATTAAGCAGCAAAATGCTAGATTGGAGGCATGACTCAAGTGGTACAACATCAGCCATGAGTGACAAAAAGCCAAGCAAAACTACAAAGCTCTCAATTCAAGCCCTAGTACCAACACACACACACACACACACACACACACACACACACACACACACACACATTATTTCTCATTTTCATTTCTAGTCTTTCTAGATGGCAATACATTTTGAAACTGAGAAATTACTTCTGGAAAAAGATAAAACCTAGGCTGGCATTATGTGGTTATTTGTTAAGACCTCAGAACTATCTAAGCTGATACCTGATACAATTTCTCATATATTAGGTGGGCTTTCTCTCTGTAGTCAGGGAGGGACTCCCTAGGCACACCGTGCAGTCAGGATCACAGATGAACTCATTCTGGGTATGGGTGTATGTCAGTGCAAGGAACCATCTGATTGTCTGTGCTTGAATCCTTGAGCCAGTCACAGTGTTAAGCAGATGAAAAACGGTGACATAATATGGTATATTACCAGAACACAGGCTTGGGGAAAAAAAAGCACTGGACAGCTTCCTTTCCTTAGCTTTCCTAAGCTTTCAACGTTCACTTTTGCTGGCTTTTTAAAAAAATGGTAAAACAATAAATTTGTTAGGACCTGTTAGAAAGGTGGCAATGAAGGGAAATTTGATCACATCATGCTCTCCTGTTACCTGAAGTTTTGGAATTATATATAAATCAGAGCTGGCTCTAAAGTTTCCTGAAGTATGAGGATTTGGAGCATCTGAATTTGGAAATTTGAATCCACAGGTGTCTCCTGATGGGTGCTGGTGGCTCAAAAGCCTTGAACAGAAAAAAAAACTCAGGGAGCCAGGAGTTTGGTCAGGTGGTAGAGTGCTTGCCTAGCCTGCATGAAGACTGGGTTTGATTCCTCGGTACCACATATATAGAAAAAGCTGGAAGTGGTGCTGTGCCTCAAGTGGTAGAGCTCTGGCCTTGAGTTCAAGCCCAAGAATTGCACCCAAAAACCAATAGGAACACACAGAAATCTTACTCTAAGATTTAGATGGACCAGGTAAGCCTGAGACCACAGTGGACAGCAACTAGATAGAACCTGGAAGGACATTGGTTAGAGTTATCTGAGGCAGTCCACCATAGGTGAGTGAAATGTGCTGAGAGTAAGCAAAGTGGCAGAGAGTATAGATAGCTGAGGTGAACATGTAAACTGGGGAAGACAGAGGGAACGATGCAGCAAATAGGTGAGTTCAAGGTAGAATGGAAGCCAGGCATGGTGGTGTGTGCTTGTAATCCCAGATGCTTGGTAAGCAGAGGGAGATAGGAAAATCAGAGGCTAAAGCTGGCTGGTGAGTACCAGAAGACTCTCTCAAAAAATATAACACAATAAAAGGACTGAAGTGTGGCTCAAGTATAAGATCACTTGTCCAAGCAGGAGGTCCAGAGATTAAGCCCCACTACTACCAAAACAACCATAGAACCAGAAGGGGTAAGAAATGGCCTCTCAGAAGAGAGCCTGTAAATAAGCCTTACCAAATGGCTTCAATGAACCAGTAAGTGTGCAGAAAAGAAAATTGTGAAGAATATTTTGGGGTGTAGATGCCAATAGTAGTAAAATTCAGTGTTTTTTTCTCTATGAATTGAGACTGTTTTGGTCAAAGTTCCTTAATTCATAAGTGCTGCAGAAGATAGACACTTATAACTGGCAATCTTCCTGCTGAGGGGCTCTCTTGGTGCCCTGGGAAGAGTATATGCAGTAATCTTGTTTGGGGAAGCACAGATATGTGAGGGAATTTCTTCATCACAAGACAATTCTTCCTTAAAAGTTATCTACAAATTGACAATAGTCAAAGAAGTTTGTATTGTATTTGTTTCTAGTAATTAGATCTGAAGCAAAAAAATAAATTTGTTAGGCATCACAGAATTTGAGGATACATCTTTTCCTTCTGTGACAATGAGTGACCTTGTTTCTTTAAGGACCAAAAGCCAATGATAAGAGAAAGGAGTAAAATAGGAATGAGAAAAAGAAAATGGAAAAAAAGTTGAATGAAAATCAATCAGAAGCCGGATGCAGTGGCTCATGCCTGTGATCCTAGCTACTTAGGAGGCTGAGATCTGAGAATTGTCATTCAAAGCCAGCTTGGGCACAAAAGTCCATGAGACTCTTATCTCCAATTAACCACCAGAAAACCAGAAGTGGTTCTGTGGTCAAGTGGTAGAGCACTTGAACTGAATTGCTCAGGGACAGCACCCACGCCCAAAGTTCAAGCACCATCACCACCACCACCACCACCACCACCGACAGCAACAAAAATAAAAAAAGAAAGAAAAAATGAAGAAAATGAGACAGAGCTACATTGAAGAAGGATATGACTGAATTGAATTGAATTTGGCAAAAGAAAAACAGTGTAAATGTTGAGAGAGAGAGAGAGAGAGAGAGAGAGAGAGAGAGAGAGAGAGAGAGAGAGTTGATTTGTCTAAATGTCTAATACCACTGACCACTTCCTCTATTATGCAAGAGAAATCAGTTACAACAGTTTTACTTATGGCCAACAGCATGAGCACTAAAGAAATGCAAGCTTCCTTGGAACTAGAAAATAGCCTCTTCAGGATTGGTGGTGAGGATAGTGTATGCAGCCAATTAGAACAAGGCAGGCTGGCAAGAAACCAATGGGAAGAAGGCATGGAAATGGATTTTGCCTGGTGATATCAGTTGGCAGTACCCTCCCTGGCAAACAGACTTGGCCTGAGACTGTTCCCGGGGATTTTGAAAGCCATCATCTTGACTTCAACTCTGTACCAGCTTAATCTTGGATGAACATTTCTCTTGTTTTGCCAGTTTGAAGAAAGACTTGATTTAAAGGTCATTAATGTGGGGACAGAATGGTTTGACAAAGGACTCCAACAGCTACCCAAAGGTCACGTAAAAGGATCTGAAGATGTGGTGCCCACCCCAATTTATATCATAATTATTATGACCAGTAGCAACACAGGACCAAAGATAAAATTTAAATATTATTTAAAGCTGTTTAGGATCAGTTAAATATGTTTACTTTAGGACCTTCTAGGAGTTTTTAAGATAGACAAGCTGCAAGGAAAAAAAAAACCAAAACCAAACAGGAGTCTTTTTCAGGACCTCTATATAAGTTTCTGCAGGCAATGTCCTAGACCAGAGCAGAGTACCAGCTGACATGGGGTTCAGGGCTGAAGGCCCAGTCTATTATTGAGGTACCTGCTGTCAAGCCAACTTGCTCTGAAAAAAGAGGTTCTAGTTCAATCTAGGGCATCACACCATCAGACCTCAACCTCAGCCTTTTTGTTTTTTGATTATTCAACCTCATTCTCATATCCAACTTTGACTTGGCTTGCCATTTGCCATTTTTGATTTTAGGAGGGGAAAAAGGAGTACTTGTATTAGAGTAGGAAAATAGAATCCTAACATGTTCTGTGCCCACATCCTTGCTCCTTGCTCTCCTTCATCAAGCATTATGGACCATCTATTTTGTGTTACGTATTATGTGCACAGCCTTATGGAAGATCAATATTCAGCTTGGCCTTTCAGAAACTCCTTGATTAGTGAGGAGGAAATCAAGGTTGTTATCACATCATGACAATAGTAAGTGTAATAATCCATAATAGTCTTTTTCATACACATACAACAGCATAAGAAGAAACATTATCTATGCTCTAGGGTCCCTGTAAGATAGCTTTGAACAGGAGCTAGAGTCTTGAGTGTTAGTACGCACTCGGTGACAAGTGAGCAGTCTGTGTGTGAAACCATCCCAGGTAGAGAAAGCATGGGTGAACTGGTTCCCGGCAGGGCTCAGGTTTCTCTTTGTATATTGTCACAGGTTAGTCTGCGGTAGAGAAAGTGTCAGCACATGTGAGTTCATCGACGTAGGCTTGGAGAAACAATGTCAAGGACCAATTCTTCTTTCTGGGCATTGGAAAACAACAAGCCCGATTTACTCTGCGGAAGGTCGGCGGATTACTTTGTGATAAAGGAGCATTTTGCAATGCTTGTATGTGCCACTATCGTCCTTGGAGGTAGGTAACGATTCTTAAAATTCATCTCTTCTCTACACTTTGACCTTTGTTTCTCATTGTTGCCAAGTGATTCTAATTACATTCAAAGAAAAGGCCAATGGGACTACAGATGTAAGTAAATTCTATCAGTTTAGCTTTCTTCAATTTCAATTTTTTTTTTGCCAGTGCTGTGGTTTGAACTCAGAGCCTTGTACTTGCTAGGCAGGTCCTCTTTCACTTAGCCATGGCCCAGCCCTCTTCGAACAATTATAAGTAGCATCTAGTAAGTTACCTTATAGGAGTACTTATTAATGTAAGATAAGCTATGTAGGTATTTTTATTTCTCACCATCAGATCCATTTTCTGGATACAGTGATGTGGTTGATACTTACGGTGGGTGAGACAGGCTTCACCTCATTCCATCCTCTCCTGGGGGAAACAGACAAACAAGTAACTCCTCTGGTGCATTTTACTAAGAATATGCATGGAGATAATGCTGAGATTCTCTGGTAATAAGGAAGGAGACATTTTTACTGCCTGCCTGGCTAGGCCGACCCGACAAAAATATCTGAGTACGGGCCTGGAGTTTGGCCTAGTGGTAAAGTGCTTGCCTAGCATGCACAAAGACCCAGGTTCGATTCCTCGGTACCACATAAATAGAAAAAAGCCGGAAGCGGTGCTGAGGCTCAAGTGGTAGAGCTCTAGCCTTGAGAAAATCCAAGGACAGTGCTCAGACCCAGAACTGAAGCCCAGGACTGGCACCAAAAAAAAATGTATATATCTGAGTACCTGAGAGATGACAACTAAGACATAGAATTTACAATGTGTGTGGTCAGTGTCCTTAGCTTTTACTGTTTGTTATGACTTCAGGTGTGGTATTTCTCCAGAGAAGATGACAGTCCACTTCACTGCCTCTCTGTAGAAGGAAATTTAGAAAGACTTCACGAATAAGGACCACCCAACCAAGAACTCAACAGATATAGACAATATATACAGTTAAAGTAGCATCCAGTAACAGTCATTGAATTCTAAAATTCAGCTCTAGTGATTAAAGAAATGTTTGTAGACTTCTGTAAAGAAGAATTTATAAGTAAAAACTTATATTAGCTGCTCACAGATCCTTTCTAGAATGTGGAGGCTCTTCAAAAAACTAAAAATAAAGGAGAAGAGAATAATATAGTACATTAAAAACAACAATCGCTCAAGATAAAGCTCTTGTTTCCATGTCCTAGAGACCCTTTCATTTAATCTCATCCTATATGACCTTATGTATTTAGGTTTTGAACTATTGAAATCCTCTGCTAGGAGAGTCCTAGATGTGTACTAATTATTACAAATGAGGGAAACCATTGAGCCTATGTTCCTTTGGGTCTGGCTTACTTCACTTAGTATGATTTTTTCCCCCATTTTATTTACCCTTTTATACATTACCTCGGTAATAAAAATAATGAAAAAACAACCCCCCCCAAAATAGCCTAGGAACCAGTATCTCACACCTGTTAGCCTAGCTACTGAAAAGGCTGAGATTTGAGGATCATGGTTCAAAACCAACTGGGCAAGAAAGTGTGTGAGACTATTATCTCCAAAACTACCAAAAAGCCAGAAGTGAAGCTGTGGCTAGCTTTGCACATAAAAGCTCAGGTTTAGTAAGTACGCAGGCTCTGAGTTTGAGCTCTGGCACACACACAAAAAGATATACTTATGTAGAGATATATGTGCATATACACATATTACATACACTATATATACATTATAATGTGCATAATATATATTTATACA
This sequence comes from Megascapheus bottae, assembly GCF_031878675.1. NCBI lineage: Eukaryota > Metazoa > Chordata > Mammalia > Rodentia > Geomyidae > Megascapheus > Megascapheus bottae. The sequence continues at coordinate 26,208,169 of NC_143518.1, forward strand.
TTATATCCATAGCTACTTTTACATAGAACTTGGTTGTAACTATGAGATTGGAGGGAGCCAGGCAATGGTGGCTCACAACTGTAATCCTAGCTTTTCAGGAGGCCGAGATCTGAGGATCACAGTTCAGAGCCAGCCCGGGCACTAAAGCCTGTGAGACTCTTATCTCCAATTAACCACCAGAAAACTGTGGCACTGTGGCTCAACGTGGCAGAGCGGTAACCTTGAGCTGAAAAGCTTAGGGACAGTGCCCAGGCCCAGAGTTCAAGCCCCATGACCGACAAGAAAAGGAAGGAAGAAAGGAAGGAAGAAAGGAAGGAAGGAAGGAAGGAAGGAAAGAAGGAGTGTGAATTACATTTCTTCATCTGGCTTTATATACACAAGAAATATTCAATAAATATATGCTAACTTGGCTTGACCAGTATCTGGGAGGCAGGATGTATAGAATCTGTTATGGCAATGAATCTTATTCTATTTGTTCACAGATCAGATAATAGTAGAGTTTATATATAAATAATCTTGGACAGAGTAGGTCTGCAGGGCAGGAAAATGAAGATAGAGAATATCAAGTGCTGTTTGTTGCTTATCTGGTAAGGACAGTTTTGCTTATGATTAGAATCAATTAAAAGTATTTTTGGCTAGGTGTGTTGACACACCCCTGTAAGTCTAGCACTTCAGAAGTTGAGGAAGGAGGATTGTAAATTAGGGCATGGGCTACATAGTGATACCCCATCTTAAAAAAAAAAGTATTTGCCTTTTGTGTCTTCCCATATGTGAGGAATTGCTAATGTAAAATAAACTATATAGACATTAAGTTTGATTTATTTCTCACCTTTGATTCTAATGTGGCTGTGTACAATCAAACAATAGGCTTTGGTGGAAATCTTGTATTCAAGTTCATCTGAGGGGGATGCCTTATGTGACTCTTAAAAATAATTTTAATGTTAAAGTTACTATTAACTCCTTAGTTAAACTTAAAAGTGAATGTTACATTGTATTGAAGCTATAAACTTAAAAAAAAACTCAATAAAGTTTTTTTTAAATTTTCTTTTGTGCCAGTATTGAGGTGTGGACTCACAGACTTTGCTATTTCTTGCTTAGCTTACATTAGTTGTACATCTAAGAGAGGAGATGTGACTGTTCTGTTTCCACACATAGTTAAACTATGAACTGTGTTTCAGTGACTTTTTTTTTCTTTAAGGATTTGCAAAGATGTTTTTAAAGAATTCTGAAGTCATCGTCTTGGCACTTCTTTCTATGTCAGGATTTGTGCTAGGACAACTGGCCTACCATTTCGTTGAGGTATTGTATGCTTGATGAATTAGAGAATAAATCAGAGGAACAAACCACCAAGCCCACTCCTCCCATACCTTCTCAAATGTGTGGAATATTTTATTTTGGTAAGGGATTCTGAGATCATACCTAGGGCTTCCTGCATGTGAGGCGAGCATTCTCCTACCAAACCCCCAAACCCCTTCATGTGGGATAGTTTTTCTTAAACAGTAAACAGATATTAAAAAACATTTCTTCTGGTATTCAAAAGTTTGCAAAGGAAAGTCCACACTAAAGGAGATGTAAAAAACAAGAAAATTTCGGGAAAAGCAGTAATGTTGAAGTGAGGTGAATTTATCTGTGTTTTTTTTTTTATGTCATCTGTCTTTGGCCCCTGCTTGTTCCCTTTCCCTTAGGTACCCAGAGTCCTTCCTTACTGCTGTCTTTAGCACCCATGGAGACCTATGGGGTGCGTGGCAGTAGCTGTTTCTTGTTGATGAGACGTGTCAACTCTTTCCCATCTGGTTAATTGTAAAACATCCTTCATATAGCACAGACACGATTTCATGAATGTAAACTTTCATTAATGTGTCAGTGTACTAATTTCCAATTTCAACCATATAGTAATAGGGTTATTAACAACTTGCTTCCACTCATTGTTTTATTTTTACTTTTTTTTTTTTTTTGCCAGTCCTGGGCTTGAGCTCAGGGCCTGAGCACTGTCCCTGGACTTTCTCAAGGCTAGGGCTCTACCACTTGAGACACAGCACCACTTCTGGCTTTTTGCTACATATGTGGTACTGAGGAATTGAACCCGGGTCATCATGCATGCTAGGCAAGCAACTCTACCACTAGGCCAAACTCCCGGCCCCCGTTTTATTTTTACTTTTAAAAATGGTGATAATTCTTGAACCTTTCTAGTGTTGTGAAGACTTTCGGGTCCAGGAATACCACCTCTCTTGCTAATGTCTTTGAGTGTTTACTTAGTGCTTCATCTTTGTTAATTTATTAGGTCATTAACTCCTGAGTTCATTCACATCACTTATTTATTTTTATTCATTTATTTTTTTGTGTGCCAGTACTGGAGCTTAAACTAAGGGTCTCTGTCTGTAAGCTTCCCACTCTCCCCTGCAAGGCTGGAGCCACAGCTTTACTTCTGGCCTTTTGCTAGCTAATTGGGGATAAGAACCTTAGAGAGTTTTCTGTCGGGCTGGCTTCAAATCAGATCTTAGCCTCCTGAGTAGCTGAAATTACTGACATCCAGCTAATTTATTCATTTTTGAGTTATTAAATGGAAATAGTACTGCATTACCAATTTATAGAGGAGGAAACTGAGGCACAGTTGGTGTGTGTGTGTGAGTCAGAGAGAGAGAGAGAGGGAGAGAGAGAGAGAGAGAGAGAGAGAGAGAGAGAGAGAGAGAGAGAGAGAGAGAGAGAGAGAGAGAGAGAGAGGGGGGGGGGGGATTGGGGATTAAACTCCTGGCTTTGACCTTACCACTTGAACCACTCTTGATGTTCTTTTTGCTTTTGATTTCTTTTATTTTTTTTTCTTTTAAAGATAGGATCTCAGTCTCACTTCTCTTATACATGCTCATGAACCACGTTCCTCCAAATGTGAGCCCTGGCTTGAAAGAGTCTATTTAAAAGGAGAAAATCTTCTTTTGGTTCAGGGTGTCAGAGTTGCTGGGCTACCTTGCTGTGGGCCGGTGGCGAGGCAGCTCATCTTGGCAGAAAAGGAAGAATGGAGCAAGGGGGCTTTAGGATAACAAGCCAGACAGGAAGGGGCAGAGGCAAAATCAGCGCTTAAAAGACTCCACCCTTCCCCCTTCTGCCTATTTCTGGCAAAACTGGGCAACTCAGGATCCAAACAGTTCTCAATGACACCGCCAGGTGGAGACTAAGCCTTTAACTAGGAGCCTTTGGGAAGCTGGACACAGGAAAACTGTAGCGACAGCAGCAAACTAATTGGTTGGGTTTGTTACTTTAGGTGCACCAAATTGTCTACCCTCTTCTGAAAACACCAAGTTTTGCACTCTACTGTTATTTTTTACCTTTAATTATATTTATGGCTGCTTTGGATGTGGACTTCTATATACTCAAGAATGTATTTTGGCAGGTAAGAGCACATTCAAAAAATTGCTGTCAATGTTTGCTTATTTATGAGGATAGAGAATGTGACTATTTATATAGAACATAAAAAATGACTATGTTTTACCCTCTTGTTCTGCAGAACCCCAGTTTACAGAGAGTTGAGGGCAAGAGGAAAGGATGAATATGTATTTATGGAGTAGCCACTCCCTGCTATTGAGTAACTACTGTCTCCATTTTGCACATGAGAAAACTGAAGTTGAGAAGTCACAAACAGGAAATGAGAGTCAAACTCACATAATTTTGTATTCCATTAGAATGCTATCAAAAGATTTATAGAATCCCAGATATTAAAGTAATAACTTAGACAATTAATTTACAGTGTTGGGCTAAAACTGCATTCAAATAATAGAGAAATGTCATTGTGAGCAGCGTAGACTGGAAAGTTCTTTCAGTGTATTTGGTAGCATATTAGCGTGTTATGGAGGTGTTATGTTGAAGGGTTTGTAGCTTCAGGATAGTAGATTGGGCTGAGGGTTAGAATTTTGCTATAATGTTGAGTTAGAATATTAATCCATGTTTATACATTATTTGGACGCAGTGTTATAGTAGTACTAAATACTATATTAAAACATTTTTAAAAAGAAAAATGCAATGATTGTGAGGGTGTGGAGAAAGGAAAGTTTTTATATGTGGTTGGTGGGAATGCAAATTAGCACAGCTATTTCGGAAAGCAGTAGGGAGGCTTCAGAGAAATTAAAAAAATAGAGTTATTCTATGTTCTAGTAATAGCCAAAAGAAAGGAATTCAGAATTAGAACAGGGGATTTTGTGTGCACCTCACACAAAGAAACCATGTGCTTTAAGTGACAGGTCTATGATAATTGCCCTGGATTTGATCATTACATACTGTATGCTTTTTACTCCATGGACATGTACAGCTGTTATTTGGTAATTGAAAACAAAGACATGATTTTCAGGATGTAAGTAAATGCAGTCATGCTGTTTGGGGATGTTGAATTTAATGCGATGTTTTGACTTGGTTCACAGGTCTTGTTAACTGGATTGATAAGCTTTTGTACAGCATTCGTCATAATTGGATATGTGGTTTTGAAATTCAATAAGGAATCATGGAATATTCAGTGTTGCTTGTTCTTTAGCATCATCCTTGGCATTACAGATCCTGTTCATTCTGTGAACGTGATGAAGAATATTGGTATGTCTGATTTATTTTTCTTACTTTGGGGCTATGGGGATGTATTATTATGTTGAATGGGGGACACATTATTTTGGAGATATTTTTCTTACAGAAGTGGTACATGTGGCACAGTAGGAATCTGTGCTTTTTTTCCCCTTGAGGATAAAGGACTTATTGATTTGAAGAAGGCAGAGCAGATGGGAAGGTGACGTAGCATCAATAATAGCCTTAAAGAATGTTTTCAACCAGGATGCTGGTGGCTCATGCCTATAATCCTAGACACAGAGAAGGCTGAAATCTGAGAACTGTGTGTCAGAATCAACTCTGGTAGACAAATTTGAGAGACTTTTATCTGCAATTATCAAGCAAAAAGCTGGAAGTGGAGATGTGGATGAAGTGGTTGTGTACCAGATATAAGTGAAAAAGCCAAATGAGAGCACAAGAACTGGAGTTCAGGCCCCAGTAGCAGCATGAACACACACACACACAGTTTTCAAGAGGAAAATGTAACCCTTTTAGAAGATGGCAAAATTTGTATTCATATTCTGTATTACTAAATACTGAGCTACCAAGTGAAGACTTTACAAAGTAAAGCTACAGCTACAAAGTAAAGTTAATGAGTCCATTTACCCATACATAGAGAAAATCAAAATCCCTTGTGTGAGACTCTTCTAGGGCCTTGGAAGTGCTCCTTGGAATTGTTCCTTCTGTTTGAGTAGGTTGGGTAAGCTGCAGAGGAAGTTGTAGGGATTCCCCTTCCCAGACAAAGAAAAGAAAGGTAAAATGATAAGCCTTATTCTCAAATTAAAAATTTTTTTTTGCCAGTCCTGGGCTTGAGCTCAGGGCCTGAGCACTGTCCTTGGACTTTCTCAAGGCTAGAGCTCTACCACTTGAGCCTCAGCACCACTTCCAGCTTTTTGTCTATGTATGTGGTACCGAGGAATCGAACCCGGGTCTTCATGCATGCTAGGCAAGCACTTTACCACTAGGCCAAACTCCCGGCCCTCTCAAATTAAATTTATTCAATAAAAGATAATTCCCAAGATGGTTTGAGGCCTGGTACCATTTCCCATCTTTTACTTACTTGGTGAGGTAAAAGGTGAGTTTACCTGAAATCTTCTTCCATTGCTGTCTTTGCTTCATACCACAGTGAATTCCTGAAGTGGCTGGATGCTACAGTTCCTATTTTTTTGACTCTGAAATATTTTTTCTAACCAACTGAACAGTATTGGTTTATTGAGAGGACATATAATGCCTGATGATTAGAGCAGGAAATATCTAAACTCATGCATGTATTTATACCCATTTTATCTGTACCGCATTTCTATTAGTTCATCTTGATTGTACAGCTCAAGGAGCCTGAGACAATGGGTGCTTGAAGTACTACTGTTTTATCCTTTTGCTTCTGATTTTTCAGAAGGTACATTGTAGAAAATTAAAGAAAATGCTGATTGTGATTGTTTTGCAAACCTTCCCTCCTCTTTTCCCCAGTTGCTCTCCTTCTTTTCTCTTCTCCCTAATCTTCTCCTTCCCCTCTGCTTCACGTACAAAAGTATCATTTTCATGTTGCACCTTGTATTACATTTTATATTTCCTTTTCCAGGCATTTCTAAAATGTATATTGATATCATCAGAGGAGAATCATTGATCATTTGTAGTGTCACATCCATTTTCTTTGGAATTTTTCGAGGCTACTCATTGCATATTTTCATATTTAGAGGTAAGAACATACTTTATTCTAAAATCATTGTTACTGAAATTAAGCTACTTTACACTTGGACCAATTAGACTAGTAGGTAATAAGAGAACAAGTACAACTGGCATGTTTTCTTGGGTACTAAAGGGCAAAGAGTTTAAAAAAATGACTTCACATTCCTCAGTGTGCAAATATGAATGTGTACATGCATATGCAATTGCGTTATCTGACTTAGATTTTCCTCTTTCCTGAATCAGACTGCATTTCAGTGAGTGGATTTTAAGAAGTGATGTAGTCTAACCTTTGAGTCAGTTGAATGTGTTACTTTGCTAGGTTTTCAGATGTAGTGAAAAAGCAATCATAGCACAAAACAAAAAGGCTACCTTATTGTGTGTGTGTGTGTGTGTGTGTGTGTGTGTGTGTGTGTGTGTGTGTATTTGGTTACTCAGGAGGCTGAGATCTGACGGTCCAGGTTCGAAGCCTGCTGAGGCAGACAGATCCCAGAGACCCTGATCTTCAAGTAACCAGCAAAAAGCCAGAAGTAAAGATGTGGTTCAAGTGGTAGAGTGCCAGCCTTGAAAGAACATGAGGTCCTACTTTGTACCTCCAAAAAAAAAAAAAAAGAAAAAGTTACAGCTCAGTTTCTTGTCTACATTTTTATTTTTTATTTTTCAGAATTACATATAGTCATGGGACTCACCTTAGACATTGCTGGGAGCATCATCTGCGGATACTGCTGTGCCAGAGTCATCCAGTCTATACTGACCGACCTTTTCAGCAACACACTGACTAATGTCATTCTCTGCTTTTCAATGGTGTACATGACTTTCTACATTGGTAAGGCAGGAACACAGGCAAAGAAAAATGCTGTTCTCCAAGTACATTTTACAAATCTTGATTATTCCCTCATCCTGACTCCAGTCACTTCTTTCCAACATCTTTCCACTGAGGGCTTGAACTTGGGCTTTCTAAAGGCTAGTGCTCTACCACTAGAGCCAGAGTTCCACTTCTGTTTTTTTTTTTTTTTCAGTGTATGTGGTACTGAGGAATCAAACCCAGGGCTTTGTGCATGCTAGGCAATCACTCTACCACTAAGCCACACTCCAGACTTCGACCTTTAGGTCTTTCCTAGCATCTTTTAGCATTTTTTGATAGCTCCCTACCTCTTCTACTTTGTGCTCATCTCTGTGGTTGCTCATCTATATTCATTGACAATTCCCTAGAAGAAGAATCAACATGGAGTTTATTTTGGCTCTTACTGTAAAACACCCCAGCTGTAAAATGAGAAAATTCAGAGAGATGCTTTTCAGGACTTTTCCTTACCAGCTTTTAATTCAATGAGCAATGGATGAGGATGCTGTTGAAATGGCAGACTTCTCCTGAGCGTGGGAGGCAGAAAAGGAGATTAAGAGTAGATTTATATTTGCATCTGGAAGAGAAACAGGAGAGTAAGATGAGCAAGAGCCTTGGTGAACCTACTTTTGTCCTGTTAAATTGGGAATTGAAGTATTTACGGCTAGGCTGAGATAAACTGGTTCCTAAGAGCCATAATAACTATGACCAAATGATCAATTTCTGCTTTCGACTCATTTTACTTAGGGGAGTAACTTTTGTTCGTGAAAGATCTCAGGTATCAAGAGATATCTTCTCTTTCCACCTCCAGTTAGAAAATCATCACTTTCTCTCTACATCTAAAATGCCACCTAGGGGTTGCTCACTTCCTTGAATCAGTAAAATTATAGAAAGCACCGATGTTTCATTTCTTTTGACTTAATGCATTTTTTTCCTCTGTGAAGCATTTATGATGCCTTAAATCTTCAAAGAAATTTTAATTTATTGTTCCTTCCTTCCTCCCTTCCTCCCTTCATATCTCCCTTCTTTCCCTCCTTCCTTCCTTCCCTCCCTCCCTCCTTCCTTCCTTCCTTCCTTCCTTCCTTCCTTCCTTCCTTCCTTCCTTCCTTCCTTCCTTCCTTCCTGTTTGCAGTAACGGCATTTATTTATTTGTGTGTGTGTGTGTGTGTGTGTGTGTGTGTGTGTGTGTGTGTGATGTTACCTTGCATTTAAATTTTGATAAAAGTAACACTGAAATTCACATATAGAATTTCTCTATTCTTTACAATTTTTCCCCACGATGGCTGGAGTCTAAAACTGTCCTTCAGATGGAGCAGGTCACTTCATCTGCTCTCCTCCTAGCGTTCTGTTTAATTCAGACTGCCAAGTCTGCACAGAAAATCATGGTCTTGCCAATTGGCAACTTCCCTGACTCCTGGCCATGAACCCTTTAATTTAGTCTTTGTACTTCTCAGCAGACAATGAACTCTTTGAGGAGGAGGCTACCTGGTAGTCAATGTCCTACTCATTTTCTCTCCTGTATCCCCCTAGCCAACCTCACAGTTCTGCAATGTTCCTGATAGCAATTTAGCACATATTGGTTGAATAAATGGTTATTCACCTTTGAAGAGCTTTGGGGTTAGGAAAGTTTGTGTTCAAATCCCAGCTCCACATTTTATCAGTTTGGTGATCTTTGGAAATAATTTAATTTCTCTAAGCTTGTTTCTTCAGTGGTATTATAATACTTAATTAGTAGAGGGTATGGTAGGCATTAATGAGGTAATGTGTGTGCTATTCCGTGCTTATTGACTGTGAGATAAAAATAGCATCTAGGGGTTTGCAGTTGATCAAACATATCTCCTCCCACCTCTATTCACCTTGGTAGCTAGAAGTGGGCCATCGTAGTAATCTTTACACCATGGTGATTAGGAGATACTATCATTTTCTTTTCATCCCAAAGAGTTGATATTGAGCATTCACTAGCATACCAGTGGATTCAACGTGAAACAGTAGTCCATGTTGTTTAATGTCCCCCCTTCTTTCTAGAAATAGAGGCACTTGTCATCCTCATAGGCAGATGAAAATGGGTGTGACTTGAAGGGAGAGGGGTAGAATGGGGTTCCTTAGAGTCTTTCCACCTCCCTCCACATTAGAAGGGTGTTGGTACTGACATACAATTCGGTATGCTCATTTGGGTATGCAACTCAAAAGCTTGATCAGTTCAGCTCAATTCAAATCAAATGCTCAAATGGTAGAGCTCAAATGGTAGAGCTCTTGTCTTTACTAGTGCGAGGCTGTGATCTCATTCCCCAGTACAGAAAAATAAACGAAGAGTTCACCAAAAATATACTTAAAAATCCAGGATATACTAATTACAAAGGATTAGAAATAACATTTTGAGAGACAATTTCCTTATTATCACAGGCTATAGCACTACTGATTTTACTATCACTGGTTGTTTAAGTGAAATCCAGCTTTCAGAGCTAGATAACGAAGAAGTCTAAAGTGACTGTAAGTGACAAGATAAGTGGATGATAAAATCCTCTTTCATAAACAATATTGATAAGTACTAAGCATTAGGAAGCATCACTAAACAATAAAGTGAATAGATAAAAGGAACTTAGAGTATCACAATGATGGTTCTTTTAGCCATTGTCACACAAACTTGTCAAACCCTGTTTATGGTATCTAACTTAATTTTGGCTGTGACAACTCATGTTTTTACACCTAATTTTATAGATGGGAGGATACTGAGGGAGGAAAGACAGGTGGCATGCCAAGAGCATGCAACTGGTTCTGTTCAAAGTTCTTCCCTGTCTTTACCTTTTGTGTTCTTTCTCTTCCTTTCTCTCTTGCTGTTGACAACACTCTCTATGGAGACTTGATGTGCTTTGTACTCAAATGTTCTTTATGGTTGCCTTTCCTGCTTCAGAACTGCACGTACACATTTGTTTCCAGCACAATGAACAATCACTTCAGGCACTTGAGGCAGGCTTCTGGTCTGTCATCAGCACTGAGCTTGGGGCACATGTAGCCAAGTCCCTGAGGTGCTAAGCAGAGACTAAAAGCTTATTTTTTCCCCCAGTAACCTTATTCCCAGCGATAATGTAGGATTGGCAAACTAGGTCAAGCCTGTTTATTTTTCAGACAGACAGTTAGCCAAAAATAGCTTCTGCATTCTAAAATGGCTTAGGAGAACACAACAAAAGAACAATGTCTGTGCCACAGGAAATGCAAACTATAGTGCCTATAAATTAAGTCTTATTGGACATTTCACCTATGACTAGTTTTGTACCATAACAAGTAGGGTAGTTGTAACAGGCGCCACAAAGAGTAGATATTCACTGTTGGTCTATCCCCTTATAGAAAATATGCTAGTCTCTGTGTTAAAGCATCAGGCCAATCTCCTGGAGCAACTTTCTAAGAAGAAGTATTACTCTCAAGTTTCTCACCAATTCTTCACTCAAAATAAAGTACTTCGGTGTGCACACGCAAATAGATTTAATTTTATTCATTTTTTTCCCCTCCTCCTCAGTGGAACTTTTAGGAATGTCAGGCATTGTTGCTTTGGTCACTGTAGGACTGAATTTAGATTCCTTAAGCTTTAAACCGAAGATGGAGTTCGTAATTACTAAGTAAGTTTCCTGTTAAGTATGATATAATTGATATTTGGTACCTAGGGGAGGCTTGTCTTTGTGAATGCCAATGAAATGTTTCTTTTAAAACTATTTTTGAGTCTACAGGTATATTTATTATTCTATCTTCATAAACACACACACACACACACACACACACACACATATATGCAACATACTTTTACCCTTCTCACTATTTGCAGTAACCTCTCCTTCCCTCCCCATTTATACTCATTTCCCTCCGGCAGTCCCCCCTTTTGCACTCATGTCCCATCATCATCATCATCATCATCATCATCATCATCGTTGTTGTCCACATCGTCATCACTGTCTTATCATCATGATCATGATCATGATCATCATCATCATCATTGTTGTCCACATGGTCATCGCTGTCCTATCATCATCATCATCATCACCACCACCACCAATCATCACAGATCTAGTTCACACGTAGAATATGATATTCAGCTTTTTGAGCATGGCCTATTTTCCTCCATAAAACTCACATATATATTTACATATACATTTTCAATTTTTTTCAGTTATGTTTGTAAAGCACTTTAAGATATCAATAAATATAGACATCAGTTGCTATCGCTTTTGTGAATAAAATATCAGCGACTCAGATCATAACATTTTATTTTGTTAAAAAATCCTTTACTGGAATTATACTTTTAATGGTGAATTAAAAAATAAATGCCTTTCCCTTTATTTCTTTAACTAAATTGTTACTAAGTTATGAAAATAACTTAAATAACAGTATCATAATATAGGAAGGGTGGGAAAAGAGCTTCAGAAAGGGGAAATCATTGCCTGTCTCTCAAACAAAATACATTATGTCTTCCTGAGAGACTGTGCTAAATTTCAGAATTGTTTCAGAGTCAGTGAGCATCAAATTACAATCTAGAGTGGAAATACATCAGATAAAAGCAAACATTGAAATGATAAAAATAATCATAACTTTTCTTATGAAAATATATTTAGTATAAAATACTAATATTGCCCTGGAATTATGTCCTACTTTTTTGATATTTACTAATTCTTTTCTTTTTTTTTTATAATTCTTTTCTTGGGTGGTTCCATATCTTTGCTATGGTAAATAGTGCTGCAATGAACATCACTGTGCTAGTGGATTTAGCATGCCCTTGTTTCTGGACCGTTGGGTAAATGCCAAGTAGTGGAATTGCTGGGTCCTAGGGGAGCTCCAGATGTCCCTCAGTTGATGAGTGTATCAACAAGATGTGGTATTTGTACACAATGGAATTCTGTGCTGCTGTCAGAAAAAACGACATTGCCCCATTTGTAAGGAAATGGAAAGACTTAGAAAAAATCATATTAAGTGAAGTAAGCCAGACTCAAAGGAACTTAGGCTCAATGGTTTCCCTCATTTGTCCTAATCAGTAGAAACCTTGCGCTCTCCTAGCAGAGATTTACAATAGAACAAAACCTAGATACATAAGGCCATATAGTATGATGCTAAATGAAAGGACCTTCAGGATATAGAAACAAAAGCCATATAATGAGTGATTGTTGTCCTTAATGTACTATGTTATCTCTCATCTCTTTTGCTGTCCCTTGGTTATCTCATATTGTTACAATATTTCACCTTGTTATCTGATATATATTTTATATGTGCTTAATTGGTTATTTGAAATTGGATAGGGAAGGGGGGAAATTAAAATGAGCGGGGGGAGGGGGGAGGAAAATGGGGACCATGGCATGAGAAAAGGTATCAATGTTTGTGAAGTAATGCACCTTCTATCTGGTGAATATAATGTAACCCTTTTAATAATTACAATAAAAAACAGAAAAAATAATTATTTTCTTTTATGATATTCCAATGATAGAAGATGGTTCTACATGGGTAAAATTAAATGACAGAACAAAATTGATATCCATAACTAACATAGTTAAGTGTGTAGGTGAACAATGTTTTATTGGTTTTTAAATTTAGAAGCATGGGCCAGGTACTGGTGGCTTATGCCTGTAATCCTAACTGTTCAGGAAGCTGAGATCTGAGGGGCATGGCTTAAAGCCAGCCCCAGCAGAAAAGTCTATGAGACTTCTACCTCCAATAAACCACCTGAAAACTATAAGTGGAGCTGTGGCTCAAAGTGGTAGAGCACTAGCCTTGAGTTGAAGAGCTTGGCAATGACAAGGCCCTGAGTTCAAGTTCCACAATAGATTGGAAAAAAAGTAAAAGTTTGGGAATAACTAGTTTGTAAAAACAGATGCTTGGTGTTGTGTGTCTTAAGTTAGACATTTTCCTATGATCCACAACATGATAAATTATCTTATTGTTTATCCCTTCATTTATTCCATCAATCCTTTCTTTATGTGTGCTACAGTTTGGATATTGCCTTTAAGGTTTGGCTGTGTGGGAACAAGACACTTTTCAGAATATGATCATTGTTAAGTGGCATACACATATGCATAATAAGCTAGGGATAATTATTAAAATGCAAAACCAAAGGAACAAAAGGTGCATAGTCTTCTTGATATGTGGATATTAGATCTAAACAATACAAGAGCAATGACTCAATAGTCAGGTAGCAAAGGTTATGGACATAGTTTGGAGATATAAACATAACTACATACATAAAAATCTATGATGCAGTATATAAACTCTATAGACATAATGTTATATAGATGGATATGTGTGTATGACATACAAACCCTAAGCTTAATTTTAATTATGTTCTAAAATCTATGAGCCAGTGATTGCATATAGATTCCCTTCTCGAATACTTGTTTGTTAAATGACATTTGAAATATGATGTAAAAAATGTAGGGCTTTTTGTGTTTTCTGGAATGATTTTTTTAAAGCATTTAATTCACTGGTTATTCCATGATTCCATGAAAGTTAAGCTGTGAGTGTTGGAACCCCCACTCATGCCCTTCCCTGTCAGAGTTGGCAGTGGTTTGAATCAAGAGCTGGGAACCACCTGGAGAATCACACTCTACTTGGCTGGATTAAGGCTGGAACAGAGAACACCGCTTATCTGCAGCTAAAATAAGGCTATTCCTAGTGCTCCTATCGTGCAGATCTTGGAACTCACTTGTGGGGAAACTGGTCTGGGGGGCAGAGAAGCAGCAGGAGAAAGTCACAGACTGACAATTGAGAGGGGCCAACACTTTTAAGGTCAGATTGATTCACTCTGGCTAGCACACAGAACCAGACATGATGGACCCTACTGAGACCTCGGCCCCACTGTATGCTGGGACCCAGGATACAGCTTCTTAGAAGGCAACCTAGGACACTCCAGTGCTCTGTCTTGCTTATCCAGCAGGGTACAGACAGGTGGGACACAGGACCACTTCCAGGTAGTCCAATAAGGATATCTTCTGGAAGAATAATTGAGATTAGAGTTAGATTTAGGAACACTATCAATGAGCAAACAGGAGAGGCTGCAAAGGAAAGGTGGATCTACAGCAGGGGTATTGGTGGTCTAGCAGCTATTATGCAAATTTAATCAGGTGCCACTATGTCAGCCACCCCAGTCCCGGATTAGCTGGGTAGGTGGGACAGTTGATAAGGTGAGGTTAACTCTAGAGAAGCTGATAAATCATTAACGGTAGGAGGTCTGCATTTTCTTACTTTGTACTTGCTATTCTGTAATGAAAGGAAGCCCATGGCTTTGGTGTGATGAGACTAATGAGGATTATGAGATAGGTTCTGCTAGATCAAAACAAAAAAACACAACAACAAAACACTTTTCCTATTAACTGTAAGCTCACAGAAGGCAGACACCTTCAAGAGACAATAATCACAGGCATTGCACAAATGCTTTTTTTAAAAAAAAGTTTAAATGTTGTTGGTTGTGGGCCTTGGATCAGGGCTAGGTGCTGTCCTTGGCCTCTTTTTGCTCAAGGCTAATGCTCTACCATTTTGACCCACAACTCCACTTCCAATATTACTGGTGGTTAATTGGATTATGCATTTCCCAGCTCAGGCTGGCTTTGAACTACAATTCTCAGATCTCAGCCTCCTGAGTAGTTAGTATCACATGTGGGAGTCATCAGTGCCTAGCCACAAATGCTTTATGTGAAAAAATAGGCAAAGTATATATTACTTAAAATGTCATTTTGTTTTTCTTCCTCTCAGGTTCTTAATAATGTTTTCATCTGTATATGAGCAGTTAATATATACTTTCTTTGGCATTGTGATTGGATGTGGAGAAATCAAATATTTTAGATTTCACACTGTAGCTTTCGTTTTCATCTTATTTGCAACAGTCACTTTTGTAAGGTAATTATATGTAAAAGTTGGTTTTGCTGAGTTTTTTGCTAGTTGGTTTTGTTTATTTGTTTGATTTTTGTGCCTAATCTGGGGCTTGAACTCAAGGCTTGGGTACTGTCCTTGGGCTTTTGTGCTTAAGGTTTGTGCTCACCACTTGAGCTCCGTTTATGGCACTTTGGGCTTGTAATTGGAGATATGAGTCTAGCAGACTTTCTTGCTTGGGCTGGCTTTGAACTATAGTCCTCAGATCTCAGCCTCTTGAGTAGCTGGGGTTACAGTCGTCAGAAAATGGCATTCAGCTCTAGCATTAATTTTTAGATCTTAAAAAAACTTAGTGAGCAGATTTGATTAGTTGAAAAGTTGGAATGACATCAATAAGTGCATTGCCTTGTCTTTCTTGAAAATTTTTATATGAAACTTATCACTGAGTACACTGTTTCAGTGATAATTAAGATGCACATATAGGCTATTTATTTTTAATGTTTGTCTGTCTACAGGTTGATTACTATTATCTTAGTGAGCCCGATTTTGACACATTCGAGTTATGAATACAATTGGCGGTGGGGAGTTGTTCTTACCTGGTCTGGAATCAGAGGAGTTTTCAGCTTACTCTTGGCTCCTGATATTTATAATCTGGCTGAACAGAGAGAAGAGGCACCACATCTGGTAGGGAAAAGAATGTGTTGGGATTGTTCATTTTTACTCATTTTGCAGCATGTGTCACCATAGCTAATAATAAAGGTAACCATATTTGACCTAGATTCTAAAAGTGCATCCTTTAAAGTAGGTTGGAACTTAGAAAAATGTTTATCTGTGTTAACATGAAGGGGGCTGATGGTAATATAGTGATTATGGACAGTGATGTAATATAGAGGTGATTCCCATTCTGCTTCCACCTTGGGGATGTTTTTTATCTTGGCTGATCCTCAGTTTCCAGGGGAGAATTAAGATGACAGCAAAATATGTGACATTTAATAAATGTTCAATAAATATTATTGAGCACAGAGATGCAAGATTTCAGCAGCTGTCAGGAGGCATAATATAATATCCTTGTGAAGAACATTCCAAATCTTATAGCTGTGAGAACAAAAGTTGCATTGGGTGAAGTGGCTCATTCCTGTAATCCTAGCTACTCAGAAGGCTGAGATCTGAGGATCAAAGTCCAAAGTCAGCCCAGACACAAATGGACCTGAGACTTATCTCTAGTTAACCTCTAGAAAATGGGAACTGGGGCTTGGCTCAAGGGTAGGGTGGTAGTCTTGAGCTGAATAGCCCAGGGACAGTGCCTAGGCCAAATTCAAACTCCATGACCCACAAAAAAATGAACTGTTTTTAAGTATGCCAGTGGAAGAGGAATTTTTTGTACGTTGTTATATCCTATAACAAGGATCTTGTTATATTTATGATTTCAGGGATCAGTAAAATTTTTTTTCTGGCTAAAGACTACCTTATATACAGTAGAAAAAACCTACCCCCTCCCCACAAAAAAACCCCCAAAACTCCAACTTTTTTCTGGAAGCCTCTTCCTCCTGAGCTAAGTGATAGGTTTCCAGACTATCTAGTCATGAAGCTTGTGTGGAGCTGACACTCCAGGCAAAATCTAAAGAGCCCAGTGCACTTGCTAGCCCTGTTTTAACAACTCATCATTTGTCCATTATACAGCGCAAATGATTCAGCCCAGAGCCTTTGGTGTCTGCTAAATGAGCGTGTTACCACTGTATTACAACCCCAGCCTTTGAAACTCATCTATCCTTTGTGACAGTATTGTGTTTTAGACAAATCACTAGAAATTCCCCAGACTGTTTTTCTGAAACTTTCCAGTCAGATGAATCTAAAACCTGCCCTACTGGAAGGGAGAAACTATCTGCATATTATATGATGTAGCCTACCTTCTCACTTCCTGGGGAAGTAGATGGCCAGACTTCCGATACTATCTGATTTGCTCTTCCTTGCTACTTTGCTCCTGTTCTAGAAGGCCAGAAAAGTAGAGCGCTTGTTCAACACTTATCTTTTGGGGGAAACAACTATCAACCTCTTAATTTTGCATGTGGAGAAACCAAAGAAACAACTTCATAGATAGCAGCATAGGGAAAGAACTCCCCAAAGAGGAATATTGCTTTTTCTTGATGGAATATCACATCCTCTTTCCTTAAGATTTATGTCTGTGGTGACTGACTGGAATGAATTTGAAGTTCCAATAAGCCTGTGGTTTTGCAAAGACTTTAGATCTTTCCAAGTTCTGAAGGGGAGAAAAAATTGAAATCAGGGCCTGGGCAGTGTCCCTGAGCAGGTTTTTGTCTGTCATGGGACTTGAACTCAGGGCCTGTGTGCTAGTTCCTGAGTTTTTGTACTCAGGGTTAACACTCATCACTAGAGCTACAGTTCCACTTCAAGCTTTTGGCAGTTAATTGGAGTCTCACAGATGGTCCTGTCTGGGCCACAATCATAAGACCTCAGCCTCCTGAGCAGCTAAGATTGGAAGCATGAGCCACTGGTGCCTGGTTAGCATTGATTATTTTTTTTATTAAAGAATTTATTAACATTGATTTTTACATCTTATTTCAAATGACGTTTAAAAAACAAGTTTCAAGAAGGGAATCTCTATATACAATCACTGGGACTTAGTTTTTAGAACTTAATCAACATTAGGCTAAGGGTTTGTATGTCATAGAAACATATCAATTTATGAAATGAAACATTATGTCTATAGAGTCATAGATTTTTATGTCTACATAGTTAGGTTTATATTTCCATCACCATGTCCATAGCATTGGGTATGCAGTTATTGAGTCCTCGCCCTTATACTCTTTGGATTTAATAGCCACATATTAAGGATACCATGCGCCTTTTGTTCCTTAGGTCTTGACTTGTCTCATTCAACATGATTC
The DNA here is from genome assembly GCF_031878675.1 of Megascapheus bottae. NCBI lineage: Eukaryota > Metazoa > Chordata > Mammalia > Rodentia > Geomyidae > Megascapheus > Megascapheus bottae. The sequence goes on from NC_143518.1 coordinate 26,226,016, forward strand.
GCTCTAGATTCATCCACTTCCCTGCAAATGCCATTATTTTATCTTGTCTGTTGGCTATGTAGAATTCCATTGTGTGTGTGTATATATATATATATATATGTATATACACCACATTTTCTGTATCCATGCATCTGCAGTAGGGCATCTGGATTGTTTCCATTGCCTGGCTATTGTGAATAGTGCAGAGATGAACATAGCTGAGCAGGTATCCTTATCATATCTTGGGTTATGATGTTCAGAGTAGATGCACAGAAGTGGTATGGTGGGATCGTAGGGAAGGTCTATTTTCAGTTCTTTAAGAAACCTCCACACTGCTTTCCAGAGTGGCTGAACTAGTCTACATTCCCACCAGCAGTGTAGTAGGGTTCCTTTTTCTCCACAACCCCGTCAGCAACTGTCATTGTCTGAGTTCAAAATCTTGGCCATTCTTGCTGGGGTAAGGTGGTATCTTAGGGTTGTTTTTATTTGCATTTCCTTTATGACCATAGATGATGAACATTTTCTCATATGCTTTTTGCATTGATTATTTTTTATGCCACAAATTATCATAAAAGCAAGTAAGTCAGTGAAAACTTAACTAGCACTTGAATATCATTTTACAGTGTTTTAAAATTCTCTCTGATGTTAGGTGTCCCCATACCTATCAGCGGAGTATCAGTCTCTAGAAGGGGAGCTGGGAGTTAGATGTTTAAGAAATGCTTGAGAACCGAGTGCTGGAGGCTCCTGACTCTAATCCTAGCTACTCAAGAGGCTGAGATCTGAGGATCACAGTTTGAAGCAATCCCTGGCAGAAAAGTCCGAGACTCCAATTAACCAGAAAATGGGAAGTTCAAAATGGTAAAGCAGTAGCTTTGAGCAAAAGAAGGACTTTAGGTGATTGTTGCCAATTAGGGGACATTGGAGAAGATATTACTATTTATTCCATCTTTCAGTGAAAGTTCACTGAACTCCCGTGTCCAGATAACATGACCTAAAACCGCATGACCCCATTGTCTTGTGGTTTTCTTGTGTTTGGTGCCTCTTCAAACCCCTCAACTGCTCCTGCCTGATCCTTCAGAAACCTTTGAATAACTGAGATATACACTGGTGACAAGTGATGCTTCTGTCCTGCCATGTGCTCCACAGCTTGGCCACCTTGCCCCTCAGGACTGTCACCAGAAGTGGAAACTGCAAAGTTCCTTTCTCAGTGTCCTCTGCTAGATGTTCCCCCCTCACTCAGATGGACAATTTCTGTTCCAGTATAGAATGTTCAGTCACTATTTACAAAACAGCCTTTGGCTTCAACTTGTCAGAGACATGATTATACATGTTGACTGAGGTAGAATTTTGTTGATATGAACCAGGACTACCTTTATAATGCCTCTTTATTATTTTGATTCTAACCATTTGCATGCCTTCTTTCCAGATTTTGTTCTACGTGCAGGTAATAACATTATTGACGATGGGAATAAACTCATACATGATGATTGAGTCAGCTAGAACCTTAGGTAAAGTATATGTACATTCAATAATTAATTATGGAGGAAAAATACAAGTTGGCTCTTATGGAGTTCAGGGAATTGAGAAATCATTCATTTTCATTCACTCGTTATGTATAGATGCCGTACTAACTGGGATATCAGTTCGGCTAGTTCAACTGGTGTTGGGAGCCGAGTGTGGGGTCAGGCTGGCCCATGAATCTGCATCACACAAAGATAACCACAAAAAGAAATGAGCTGTCATGTATGACGCCTTGCCTATGAACTTTGAGCTCTATCGTCGTTATTGTGAATCACTTTCTGCTGAGACTTGATTACCATTAGGTGTTATTGCTTTATCACTTTCTGCTGAGACTTGATTATCAATGTAACACCTGAAAGGGTCTTGTTCTGTAGAGACTATATAAGACCGGAACGGGAAATAAAGGGATGCTGTGGTCTTAAGCTTACGGCCTTAGGCTGTAGTCTTGGGCTGTAACCCTCCCGACCCCATCTGTTACTTGTCTTTCCTTTTTCTTTTCTCATCCTCAGCCCCTAATCAGGTATCCTACCTTGCTGCCGGCTGGCTCTGGCAAACTGGAATGAAGTGAGACTTAGGAGATTTGTTCCCTCTCCTTTGAACAGTCTGGAGGAGTGGGATAGTTTGCTACTGTAGGCTGTCTAAGGGACGAGGGTCCTTCTCTCTTGTTCCTCCATTCCCCCCATTTTTGTCTGGAAGGTAGAAGGCTGCTTAATGTCACCATGTCCACAATCCAATGAACTGAAAAAGATAAATTGAGGGTGGAGACTAAGCAACTTCCTTTGAATGGTATGACTCAGAAGAGAACTCATATTCCACTGTCCGGGACTTAATTACATGGGCACCTATGGCCCATGTGACCCCCCCCCCCCCTGCCAGCCCCTGGCTAGCTATATGCTCAGCCAGGACACAGAGCTGTTGCTGAAAGGAAGGACAGACTGTATATTGGGAGTCAATCTACAGGCTCTGCCACAATGACTTAAAGGAATTGGAACCTGATATTTTATCTGTAACTACAATAATATAATGAATGTGAACATTTTATATAGCATCTGAAAGGAAATTTGAATTGTTTATAATAAAATCGCAAGTAGAATCATGTTCAGTGAGACAAGTCAAGACCAAAGGATCAAAAGGCTCATGGTATCCTTAATATGTGGCTATTAGATCCAAACAGTACAAGAGAGAGGACTCAATATTTGTATACCCAATGCTATGGACATGGTAATGGAAATATAAACATAACTATATAGACATAGAAACCTATGCCTCTAATGTTTTATTTCATAAATTAATATGTATCTATGATATACAAACCCTTAGCCTAATTTTGATTATGTTTTAAAAACTAAGTGCCAGTGATTATATACAGAGATTCCCTTCTTGAATATTCGTTTGTTAAACATGTCATTTGAAATATGATGTAGAAATCAATGTTAATAAATTCTTTAATAAAAAAATATGGAAAAAAATCGCAAGCAGACACATTCCACAGTGAAAATCCAGATTAAGATGACTGTAGCAAATGTTCTGCACTCTGCTCAGACCCTGGCTTTTCTTTATCTCAGGTCTATGTGCCATCAATCTGCCAAGACAAATGGCCATGGAAAATGCCATCCAGCACATCCAGGAGATAATACGGAACACAATAACTTTATTTAAAACAGAAAAACTTTTGACAAATGTGAATTGGAGTATGGTAGAAAACAAAGCAAAGATTAAATACATTCCTGTAAGTTCATACTTAGTTAGCAAAATATGCAGTTGTCCCTCCTTTCCTTGGTTTTTCTGTCTTCCTGAGTTCATTTTTTTAAACCCTTTGGTTCTGCTAAATAAAAATGGAGAGGGGGTATTTATTAGTTTTGTTAAATTGGTGGAATGATATCTTTGAACTCTTGTCTCTATAGAGAAGGTTTTGATTAGGCACCGCGGTCTCACTCCTACTCAGGAGACTGAGATCTGACTAGTTACCTGGTTTGAAGCCAGCACAAGCAGGACAGTCCATGAGACTTTCCCAATAAGCAACAAGAAAAGCTGGAAGTGGAACTGTGATTCAGGTGCTAGAGCAGCGCTAGCCTTGAGCAAAAGAAGCTCAATGACTGTTTGTGCCCTCAACCAGCAGAGGGAGAGGGAGAGGGAGAGGGAGAGAGGCAAAAGAAGCTCAATGACAGTGCCCAGGACAGGCAGGGAGTGGGGAGGTTGAGGAGAAAGGGAGGGAGGAGGGAGAGAGAGTTAGTTATTGGTGTTCAGCCTTATTTGTCAAATACCAGGAGAATGGAGGCTTTGACTGACTGACAGATTGAGTAATTGGTGTCCACTGATGTATTTCCAAGGTGCTAAGCTACTAGAAGATCTCTGGTTATCAGTACTATGGAAATTTGAAAACATGGGCTGATAAGAGAGCAGTTGTGCATGGACAGGCTTGGAGAATTTAGCTGCTAAATCTCCAAGGAATACTTATTTCAACATAATGGAAAACAACATTGCTCAAGTTTTACATAGCTTATCATTTCACCAACTCTGATTTGAATTCTTGAAATTGTTGTTGAGTATAGCATTTGCTACCTTGTAATCATTTTTACTTTAATGTTATTACTTCATCTCTTCTTGTTTTAAAATATAGTCTGAAACGGCTCAGTTCTCACATGTGTCCCATGGTGAGAAAGAGATGTCTCCAACAGATGAAGTTTTAATAGAAGAAGCCAGGTTGCATGTGGCAATAATACAAATGGTTTGTACTGTTCAGTTAATCTGCCTTACATTGTTTTCTAGTCATTCTTCAGTTTTCAGGTGATGAGAAAAGCAATTTTCTTTTTTTCTTTCTTTTTTTGCCAGTCCTGGAGCTTGAACTCAGGGCCTGAGCACTGTCCTTGGGCTTTCTTAAGGCTAGCATGCTGCCACTTGAGCCACAATACCACTTTTGTCTTTTTCTATGTATGTGGTTCCTAGGAATTGAACCCAGGTCTTTGTGTATGCTAGGCAAGCACTCTACCACTAAGTCAAACTCCCGGCTCTGAGGAGTTTTAAAAAATTATTTTCATTATCTTTGTACAAAGGAGTTTTCCATTGACAAAGCTGTTTATGAATATAATGCATCTTGATTGTTGTCAATCCTTATGGCTTTCAGGTGACAAAAAAAACACTTTCCTTTTTGTTGGTAAAATAGTGTTTTACTTATTAAAGCTCAGTGACAAGAAAACAAACCCCGTCTTCCTCAGGCTCTTGATAGTAAGAGATGAAAAGAATTTCTGGCTGGTTCTAGTCTGTTCACTTGTCATTTTTATTTTCTATTTCTCCTACATGCTTACATTTTCCCAAGATCTCATCCCTATCACACACTTAAGAATTTATTCTGAAGGGGGGGAAACAAGGGGATAGGGGGAGGGCAATGGGGACAAAAACCATGAGAAGGGGTATCAATGTGTGAGAAGTAATGCACCTACTACCTGACCAATGTAACTGTAATCCTTCTATACATTACCCCGACAATCAAAAATTAAAAAAAAAGAATTTGTCCTAAATGTAGTCAAAGTTGGAGATACTATTTATAAAAAAATGTGTAAGAAGACCGGTCAGATAAATAGTTCCAGGAGATAACTCTAACCTATATCAGTGGCACCCTAAGGAGTGTATTTTTTTCTGCTGTTTGTGGAGTGGATGGACACAAGAATACAGTCTTCTTCTTCCTCCTCCTCTTCCTCCTCCTCCTCCTCCTCCTCCTCCTCTTCCTCCTCCTCCTCCTTCTCCTTCTCCTCCTCTTCCTCCTCCTTCTCCTCCTCTTCCTCCTCCTTCTCCTTCTCCTTCTCCTCCTCCTTCTCCTCCTCCTCCTCCTCCTCCTCCTCCTCCCCCCACCTCTAGGTTTGCACTATGCTTGACGATGCAGCCAAATGCTTGCTAGGTAAACAGTTAACTGCTTGAGCCATACCTACAGGCCCTTGGGGTCTTTGTCTATTAATTTGAATTTGCATTTTGTTTCTGATAGGATCTCCTTAACTTTTCCAGAATTGGCCTTGAATTTGAGATCATCTTGTCTCTGCCTTCCAAGTAACTGAAATTACAGGCAACTATCTGGTACATGCCAGATTGCTCTCTCCTTGCCTCCCTCTGTCTCTGTCTTTTTTCCCCCACTATGTATGTGTATCGAGTAATCGAACCTGGGTCTTCATGCATGCTAGGCAAGCACTCTACCACTAGGCCAAACTCCCTGCCCTGTCTGGCCCTGGAGCTTGAACTCAGGATCTGGGTTCTGATCCTGAGCCTTTGTGCTTAAGGCTAGCATTCTACTACTTGACCCACAGCTCCACTTCCAGAATTTTGGTGTTAATTGGAGATAAGAATTCCATGGACTTTCTTGCCCAGGCTGGCTTTGAACCATCTAACTACTCAGATCTCTGCCTTCTACAGAGCTAAGATTTCACGTGTAAGCCACCTGTGCCCAGCTCTTTCTTTCTCTTTTAATAGGCCTTTGTGGGCAGGGAGGATTGCTTACACTTTGAATTTATGCTTTCTGTTTCCTATTGTATTGTAGAAGGATGCTACTGATGCTGTTTATAGTACTGAAGTAAATTCTGAATTGTATAGATTGTCAATTCTCTTGAAACTACCTCTTACAACATTCAGGCCTGTATTTGGTATAAAAAAGTATTCAGTAGATATTTAATGAAATGAAATTTAATTCCTGCTGTTAATTTTGTTGTTAACAGTATATTTTCATATAGGGATACCCAGTATCCATGGGAGAGGATTGTAGGACTCCCTCCCCACATGAATGTGAAAAGCTGTGAATATGTTCCACTTATATAAAGTGGAATGGTATTTGCATATAACTTGCTAACACACACCCTTTCCTAAACTTTTATCTTTGGATTTTAATAATACCTAATGCAATGCAAATGCTATGTAAATAGTTCTTACATTGTAATATTTGGGGAACAATTAGAAGAACAGTCTATGTTCACTACAGATGTAATTTTTTTTACTTGAGCATTTTCTATTCATGATTGATTGGATTCCTGGGTGCAGAACACAGATGCAGAGGGTCAATTGCATTGAGTTCAGTAATAACAGTTCCAACTATGGAAAGATGAAGAAAGAGGTATTATGTGGATGTTCTGATCCTTTGTAATTTTCATTTAAAATTGTATGTTTTAGAGTAGCTTTGAAAAACAGTGTAACAATGGAATCCTTGGAGTAGAGGCAGCCCGGATTTTAATTGGTGCAACCAAAAGCTTTTGCCCCATCAAAGGAAAGTAAGTATAATACTTCCGTAAGTATTTGATATTTCCCAAATTGAACTGGTATGCAATAACTGCTGAACAAGCTGAGAAGTGTCCAGACTGACCAATTTATTATCTCAGCGATGTCCATGTATCTATCTGTTAATCTACTTTCTATTTTCCTTGATTGCACATCTCCCCTGCAGTTTTATAACCTTGGTGACATTGTGAGGTTCTGGAGGAAGCTCTGACTGCAATGCAATGGGATAGGGGAACTTATATAGCATCAGTTACAATTCGAATTTCTCTGCCTTTATTCATAGTCAGTAAATTCCTGCAGGCTTCTGCTGTAAGACTAGCTTCTAGGGAGAAGTAAACTCCGGAGAACTTGGTCCCAGAACTGGTATTGTAGATTTGAAGAAATCTGGTGGGAAATACTTCATGTCTTAGAGATTCACCAGCACCTGATCATAGTCCTGGCAAACATTAGGTAGAGGAAGATCTAAGACAAAGCTGAGGAGACACCAGCTGGATGGTAGTTTTCGCTTCAGCAGCCAGGCCCTCTCTTTGGAATCTGTTATTAGTCCCTGATTCACCTGGGAAAAGCTAGGACCTTCATTCAGTTGCCTTCAGGACCAAGCAATCCTGATAAAAAGAAGCTGGATTACAGAACCCCGAAGGACGACTCTAGAAAATCTTTATCTTCTGAGATCAGGAATGGTTCAAGGAACAAGGACACAAGAGTCTCAAGTTGCTAATGTTCCTGTACCATGATCATGAGTAGAGAGATAAGTGGATGCAGAGGCATGAGACTGGGAAAACATTTTTAGAAGGACCATATTAAATTTGTATTTAGTCTAATGCTCCATGTTGCATTATGCTTAGTAAGGCACTTGCTTTCAATTATAACACATATGTATGTTTTTCTTAGATTTATGAGTATTTATGATGTTTCAACTTATGTAAGATCTAGAAGTTGGCTTATGAAGTTTAAATCCATGTTATCATATTTGGAATATCATAAAGAAAGTATGGCTTTTATTCTACCTGGGTAAGTATTGTGAAAGTTTAGTAATAATACACTTGAATATATTTCTCTATTTTTAGACTAGATTATCTTAAATCTTTTTCTTTTTTTTTTTTTTGCCAGTCCTGGGCTTGAGCTCAGGGCCTGAGCACTGTCCTTGGACTTTCTCAAGGCTAGAGCTCTACCACTTGAGCCTCAGCATCACTTCTGGCTTTTTTCTATGTATGTGGTACCAAGGAATCAAACCTGGGTCTTCATGCATGCTAGGCAAGCACTTTAACCACTAGGCCAAACTCCCGGTCTATCTTAAACCTTATGCATGAAGTTTAATAAGAAACCTCATTAAGACTGAAACTAAACAGACATTGACAGCTCACATCTATAACACTAGATTCTCAGGGGGCTGAAATATTAGCACTGGGTTCAAAATCAGCTTGGGCAAGAAAGTCTGTGAGATTCTTACTTCCAATTACTCTCCAGAAAATTGGAAGTGGAGCTATGGTTCAAGTGGTAGAGTGCTAGTCTTGAGCACAAAAGCTTAGGGATAGTGTTCAGGCCCTGACTTCAAGACTTAGGACACACACACACACACACACACACACACACACACACACACACACACACAGAGTGAAACTAACATGATGGTAAGTTCATTAATTGGGTGGCAAGGTAACAGAGTATTTGCTTCTCTTCTTCCATTCTTTTCTTAGCATGTCATAGAACCCTCTAGCAAAACATGAGCAGCCAGAGGGAGGGGTTGGTATTTTAGGATCCTGTAGTATAGTGGCTGCTTGCATATTCACCTGGGGAAAACATATGTATCATTGGGTAGATATGTAGATGACTTTCATAACACTGATCAATTTTCAAATATATCACAAAATATGACTTTACTCAGACATCTTTTTCATTCAAATTGTGAGCTTAGGGTGGGGGAAGTAAGGTTTTTCTCTCGATAGTAGTTGCCAGCCAGGTGCCTGTGGCTCATGCCTCTAATCCTAGCTACTCAGGACGCTGAGATCTGAGGATCTCAATTCAAAGCCAGACCAGGCAGGAAAGTCTGTGAAATTATGATTTCCAGTTAACTGGAACTGTACCTCAAAATGGTAGAATGCTAGCCTTGAGCAAAAGAGCTCAGGGACAGCATCCAGGCTCTGAGTTCAAGCCCCATGCCCAGGAAAAAAAAAAGTAGATAGAATATCATGAATGTTAAATGCTGCTTGTTTTTAACTGATTTTTTAAATTCTTTTTGCAAATCTGATAACTTTTGCTTTCTTTCATTTAATAAATTGAAAAAGATATAATTTAAACCCTATTATCTTGATATGTAAAAGAAACTCTTGGCATTGACTATTTTAGATGGACTGGAAAGTTTGAAGAAATGTATGTCCTCATAATTGTTGGATAGAAGCTTTTTAAAAATTGTTTTTAAGCAATTCATTTTCCTCTAAATTTATTCATTTCTCACTTTTGTTTTCTTTTGGAGAAAGGGTCTGCTTATGTAGCCTAGATTTAGCTTAGGCTAGCCTGTAACTTGCTATGTAGCCTAGGATGACCTTGAACTTGCAGACTTCTAGTGCTGGGATTATAGGTGTGTGCCAACATGCCTGGGAACTTCTTGCTTTTAATTTGTGAATATTTACACTTAAAAGTGCTATCTAGCATGTTTCTCCTCACATGTAGAAGCTAGATCTAAATTATACCGGGACATGATAATTTATACAGGACTTTAGTAATTCACAGATAAAGAGAATGAAGGCGGACACTCCTAGTAGAACACAAAGGCACAATGCCTACGTACACCTGATCATATAACAATATTTATTGAAATGAACTCTAGGAAATGGAGCCAAAGACTTTTTCTCTACTGCTGTTTTTCCTTTTTGTCTTATTTGTTACTTTCTCTGTCTTTGGGAGGGCAAGGGGGGCACAGAAATGGAGGCACAAAGGCTGAACAGATGCAGCAGTTGTACACACTAGAAATGGTGTAGAAAATCAACTATCCAACTTGTAGGTAGAATGGGCGGGAAAAGCTGTGAGAGAGCAGGGAAGGGGTGACATTGTTCAAAACCAAATGTACTCATTACTTGACTTAAGTAACTTAACCCTCTGTATGTCACCTTTATAATAACAATAAATAACAACAATAGTAAGAATAAAAATGCTCCCTTGGCAATGTATGGTAAAGAGAGCTTATAATCCCTGCTACTCAAAAGGCAGAGATGAGATTGTGATTCAATACTATCCCAGACAAAGAGAAAGATTCTATCCCAACAAATAAGCCAGGTGTGATGCATGTACCTTCCATCTCAATGGAGGCATAAATAGAATTGTGGTCTAAGGCCAGCCTGGGGAAAAAAAAAACCAAGTCTATTTAAAAAATAACTAAAGCAAAAAAGGCTGGGGTGGGGATGGGGTGGTGGCTCCAGTTGTAGAGTACATGCTTAGCAAGTGAGAGGCCCTGAGTTCAAACCTTGAGCACCAAGAAAGGTAAACAAAAAGAAAAAATAACCTATCCCCAATTAACAAATTATGTTTTTAGTCTTTTCCATTATGGATATAAGATTCGAATTTTTTTTTAATTTTTTTTATTGTAATTAGTAAAAGGGTTACATGATATTTGCCAGATAGAAGGTACATTAATTCACATACATTGATACCCTTTCACATGTCTTGGTACCCCCCCCCCACACCCTCCACCCGTCTTGGAAGATTCGAATTTTATTCTTTCTTATTGCTTTACATTACATATATTCTTCTTTGCATTGATTTGAGTGAATAGTTTAAACAGATGTTGCACTTCAGCTCTTTATTTTTTTCCTGTTGGTTGTAGGGCTTGACTTCTGGGCCTTGGCACTGTCCCTGAGCTCTTCAGCTCAAGGCCAGCACTCTACCACTTGAGCCACAGCACCACTTCTAGTTTTCTGGTGGTTAATTGGCAACAAGAGTCTCATGAACTTTTGTGCTTGGGCTGGCTTGAATGACAATCCTTCGATTTGAGCCTCCTGAGTAGCTAGGATTATAGGCATGCACTTTGGCTCTTAACTGTTACATTTACATGCTCTGACATTTCATTTGATCTTTTTTTCAGGAGTAATAAACTGATCATTGTTGTATACCGAATCATATTCTCAGAAGAATATGAATATACCAGACATGTCATAACACTGATGTATATTTTCCCTATGATCATGCATATCTGGCCAATGGCAAGAGAGTTAAATGTGGCAGCACTGATATCAATAAACCACTATTTTGTGTTTTTATATGTATTAGAGTCAGCCTCAAAGGTACTGTTTATATAGTAATGTATTCTAAAAAAGAACAAATCAGATATTTGACTCTATTTTTGTCATATTATGCAAATAACTTGGTATCATAAGCCATTTGTTGCTATCGTTGGTGGGATCCTGGAATATTAGTGGCCTTTCTGAATTTTCTGAGTTTAATAATGAAATCAGGACAGACACAGCCTAGACCTCCTAAAGAATCTCATGGATTGGGGAAAAGGAAATTAAAAATTGAAAAGCTAGACATACATTATTCTCTCAAATATTTTCTTTAACAATAAAAGATGAAATAAGTGAATAAATGCTAATTGGTTTGCAAATCTTCAGAATATGAGAATTACTTGTTAGGGTAAGTGCTTCAAAGACCCCTTACCTATATCATTAATTTTATACTTCATTAGTTATAGCACCTCAATGAATCTATATGTCATTATTTTTAAGGTTTTTTATTCATAGTTTAAATAATATTTTGTTGTTGAAGAGTAAAAAGAATTTTGGGGAATTCCAAACAAATAAAGCTTAACTTTTGGAATGTAACTCATTTATAGCTGAAGCATTTATCTGTTAATTTAAAAGATCCTTAGCCCCACATCACTATTTACTTGTTATGAAATGACATATCTTCTGTTTGTTGTTTAAACAGCTACTAATTTTGAAGAGCGCCTATTTCCGTCAACACTGGAATATTTTGGAGTTTCTTATCTTGGTTATTGGAGTCATTGATATATTCTGCATATACTTTGTTAAACTGAGACCAGACAACTTGTTCCTCATCCAATTTACAGTGGCTCTAGGGTATTTAAGAATAATTAGGTTTCTGCCTCTCTTTAAGGTAAGACTTCATATTTTAATATATTGAGTTTTTTCCCCCACAGTGTTTATCAACTGATTTCAGAAACCTCCCTGCTTTGGAAAAATAGGAGGTAGGAGCTGCTTATTCTCTGAAATGCCTTTCCAGTATTTATGTGCTTAGTTTAACTCCCTCATCAACTTCAAATCATTGCTCACATCTAGCTTTGATGAAGGCCTTGGGCCACCCACCCACTGTGAAAGGAGACCTGCCCTCCTCACCCCTACTCCATCCCCTGGCTCCCCCTCCCCGTGCTTAGCAGTCTCTGTTTCTCTACAGAATACCTGGCACTTGCTTACTATTACCTACGCATTCTCCGAGGGAGGCTCTTCTGACTGGCTCATTGCTATAACAGCACAGTGCCTCATGTGTTGTTAGTACTTAATAAATACATGTTGAGGGAAGGAATAAGAATATAAGTACTTCTCCATGCAGGAGCCTATACCTGGAACCGGTTTTATAATGATTAGCTTTTTTGGTGAGCATTGACTTATTTGGGCCAGGGCCTGTGTAAAGCACCTGACACACCTTATGAGGTAATATGGTTGGAATAGCCTTGCCAGACTGGTGTTGGTACTAGATGCCCTAATAGTTGCACTGTAGCATGCAGCTTCGAAAAGTGTTGGGGAGCTTGGGAGAATACTGGTGATCCCTTGACCTCAGGGGCCATCAAGTGCATCATGGGAGGAAAGCTTTCTGAAACGGGTCTCTCTCAGCAGTCTCTCCCTTTGCCCAGTGTTCACCATCAAAATAGCTCTCCTTTCTCATCCCTTGTAAGTCCTTTACTCGGATACTATTTTCCTGTCTACTTTCTTTTTGATTGCTTCCTGTGCTGTGGAGAGCCTCTTGCCATGCCACTGACTTTTGAGGGAGAAGAATCTACTGGGATTCTGGTGTGCAGATGATAGTATCCTCTTCAACACACGAGGAGATCTCTGAGTCACCTCAAAATCATTCACTTGCTCAAGGATCACAGCTGGTGAACAGAAGAGCTGACATTTGAACCTAGACACGTTCATATTTAGAATTTCATTCTCTGAAATCACTGCAGTAGCTGCTTTCGATTACAGTCAGATAAATCTAGAGCAAAGAAGACTCTTCAGTGTCCTTACCTTGCAAATGAAGGGACCAAGGTGTGGAGAGATGATTTATTCACAATGCAGCTTTTGGGGAACACCACTTTCCTTTCCTGCAATCTGAGTGCATGAACATGAAGGGGACAAGGATGAGAACATTGCATTCCTTTAGGAGTGGATCCCAAAGCTGAGCATGCGTAGAACCTGCTGGGAAACCGGGCAAAGAAAGTACTGATTGTGGGGACAACCCTCAAGTGTATTTCTAACAAGTTCCTGGGCACATGTGGCTGGTCTGGAGATGACACCTAGAGAATCCCCTTCTTAGAAGGTGCTTTTTCTTAGGAAATGTGCAGATTCTTTTTTTTTCTTTCCTCCTTGTGATTCTAGATGGTGGTCCCATTCTTGATAAACATTGCAGAAGTGCAAGTGAAAAGGCGCCTCAGCTTGATGTATAGTATTACCAAAGGCTATGTCAAAAGTCAAGAAGATGCCAAGCTTTTAGTAAAACACATTTCTGGCCGGGAATCAATATATCAGGTGAGAAACAAGCACTGGCGTTTTTCTGGGGTGGGGGGAGGGGTTGGGGAGAGAAGGCGCTTGGATGTGTTCATTTCTTTCAAGAACATTTTGATATGTAGTTAATCAAACACAAATTCTACTAGTTAAAAGGGATTCAGTTGCAGAGAATAGCCTCTTGACACTTAGGTATCACCAAGCTCCTTTGTTATCTCCACAGCAGATAAGAATTGATTTATAAACTTTGTGCAGGGTAGGGAAGAAAGTGTATCTGTTTTTGTAACACTCTAAAAGTGAATTCAGCAGGTCTGGGGATAGTGGCTCCCTTAGTCCTAGCCAGTTGGGAGGTAGAGGTTGTGAGGATCACTGTTCAAGGTGAAGCTGGGTGTAAAGTTAGCAAAACCTTATCTCAACAAAAAAGCTGGGCCTATTGTTTACCATAGCCAAGATATGGAATCCACCTGGATGCTCCTCAGTGGATGTGGATCAAGAAAATGTGGTACGTATACACAATGGGACTCTATGTTTCCATCAGAAAGAATTGCTCTATTCATAAGGAAATGGAAAGACTTGGAAAAAATTATATTAAGCGAAGTTTACCAGATCCAAAGAAACATAGGCTGCCTACTTTCCCTCATTTGTAATAACTAGAATATGCCTATAGATTTACCAGTAAACACTCGATGGTAAAAGACAAAAATGTATATATTTGGACATGATTAATAAACAGCACTCTAAACATTCACACAGAACAAAGGAGGATATTCTTAGGAGAGGACCACAAGGGCTCAATAGCTATTTGTATAAGATCATATAAAATAATGCTTATCAGAATGAACTCCAAGAAATTGTAGTAAATGGTTTGTTTATTTTATTTTATTTTATTTATTGCCAGTCTTGGGCTTGAGCTCAGGGCCTGAGCACTGTCCTTGGACTTTCTCAAGGCTAGAGCTCTACCACTTGAGCCTCAACACCACTTTCGGCTTTTTTCTATGAATGTGGTACCGAGGAATCGAACCCAGGTCTCCATACATGCTAGGCAAGCACTCTACCACTAGGCCAAACTCCCGGCCTGAGGGTTTTTTTTTTTTTTTAATATATACACTGTTACAGTTCTTTTTTTTCTCTTCTCCCTTTTTTCTTTGGTTTATTTCCTTCTGTCACTATTTTCTTTTATTTCTGTATTCTTTGTCTTGTATCTAAGTTATTTATCCACTACTCAAGAGACTGAGATTTAAAGATTGAGATTTGAAGCCAGCCCAGGCAGTAAAGATCATGAGACTCTTATCTCCAAAAAAAAGCTGGAAGTGGAACTGTAACTCCAGTGATAGAGCACTAGCCTTGAGCAAAAAAAGCTCAAGGACAGTGCTCAGACTTTGAGCTTAAGCTCCAGGATGAACACACACACACACACACACACACACACACACACACACACACACGTACCCCACCCCACCCCAGTTAGATATAGAAGAATTTTTTTATTAAAGAATTTATTAATGTTGATTTTTACATCATATTTTAAATGACAAGTTTAACAAACAAGTGTTCAAGGAGGGAATCTCTATTTATAATCACTGGGACTTAGTATTTAGAACTTAATCAAAATTAGGCTAAGAGTTTGTATGTCATAGAAACATATTAATTTATGAAATGAAACATTATGTCTATAGAGTCATAGGTTTCTATGTCTATATAGTTATGTTTATATTTCCATTACCATGTCCATAGCATTGGGTATGCAACTATTGAGTCCTCGCTCTTGTACTCTTTGGATTTAATAGCCACTTATTAAGGATACCATGCGCCTTTTGTTCCTTAGGTCTTGACTTGTCTCACTCAACATGATTTGCTCTAGATTCATCCACTTCCCTGCAAATGCCATTATTTTATCTTGTCTGTTGGCTATGTAGAATTCCATTGTGTATATATACCACATTTTCTGTATCCATTCATCTGCAGTAGGGCATCTGGATTGTTTCCATTGCCTGGCTATTGTGAATAGTGCAGAGATGAACATAGCTGAGCAGGTGTCCTTATCATATCTTGGGTTATGATGTTCAGGGTAGATGCCCAGAAGTGGTATGGTGGGATCGTAGGGAAGGTCTATTTTCAGTTCTTTAAGAAACCTCCACACTGCTTTCCAGAGTGGCTGAACTAGTCTACATTCCCACCAGCAGTGTAGTAGGGTTCCTTTTTCTCCACAACCCTGCCAGCAACTGTCATTGTCTGAGTTCAAAATCTTGGCCATTCCTGTTGGGGTAAGGTGGTATCTTAGGGTTGTTTTTATTTGCATTTTCTTTATGACCATAGATGATGAACATTTTCTCATATGTTTTTCTGCCATTTTAATCTCTTCTTCTGATAATTCTCTCCAGTTCCCTTGCCCATTTAGTGAATGGTTTATTGGGTTTTGCGGGGGGGATTAGTTTCTTGAGTTCCCTGTAGATACTGGATATTAAGCATTTGTCAGATGTATTGTTGGTGAATATCTTTTCCCAGTTGGTTGGCTGTCTCTCTACTTTTGCGACTATGTTTTTATCTGTACAGAAACTTTTTTATTTTTAGGTAGTCCCATTTATCGAGTCTCTCTCCAATCTGTTGTGACCCTGGGATTCTGTTCAGGAATCTTTTGCCTGTGTCTATGAGTTCCAGTGTCTCTCCTACTTTATCATGTAGCAGTTTCACAGTTTCTGGTCTGACGTTGAGGTCTTGGATCCACTTTGAGTTAATGCTTGTGCATGGCGAAAGGCTAGGGTCAATTTTTAGTTTTCTGCATGTGGCTGCCCAGCTTTGCCAGCACCAATAATTGACTAGACTATGTTTGTTGCACTGTATATCTTTGGCTCCTTTGTCAAATACAAGTTGCCTATAGGTATGTGGTTCTATTTCTGGGTCTTCTATTCTGTTCCACTGATTTTCTGGTCTGTTTTTGTGCCAGTACCAAATGGTTTTTGTTATTATGGCTCTATAGTAGAGTTTGAAGTCTGGTATTGTAATACCACCAGCACTGCTCTTTTTGCCTACAATTGTTTTGGCTATTGTAGGTCTTTTCTTGCTCCATATGAACCTTTGGATTGTATCTTCTATTTTCGTAAAGAATGTCTTTGGGATTTTGATGGGGATTGCATTGAATTTGTATATCAATTTTGGCAGTATAGCCATTTTCACTATGTTGGTTCTCCCTAGCCATGAGCATGTTCTCTTTAATTTCTTTCATTAGGCTTTTATAGTTTTCATTGAACAATTCCTTTACATCTTTGGTTAAATATATTCCTAAGTATTTTATTCTTTTGGGGGCTATGGCGAATGGGATCGTTTTCTTGATTTGGCCTTCTGTTTGTGTATTGTTGGTGTACAAGAAGGCTACTGACTTCTGAAGGTTAATTTTGTATCCTGCCACTTTGCTAAAGTAGTTTATTCTAGAAGTTTGGGAGTGGAGTTTGTTGGGTCACTTAAGTAGAGGATCATGTCATCTGCAAATAGGGATAGTTTAATTTCTTCTTTCCCTATGTGGATCCCTTTGATGTCCTTTTCTTGCCTTATTGCTCTGGCTAAGGGTTCCAGCATTATATTGAAGAGAAGTGGAGAGAGTGGGCATCCCTGTCTAGTTCCTGATTTTAAGGTGAATGTTTCCAGTCTTTCACCATTTAGTATAATACTGGCTGTAGGTTTTTCATATATGGCTTTCACTATTTTGAGGAATGTACCTCTTACTCCTATTTTTTTCTAGTGCTTTCAACATGAATGGATGTTGTATTTTGTCAAATGCCTTCTCTGCGTCCAGAGAAATTATCATATGATTCTTATCCTTAGCTCTATTGATGTGATGTATTACATTGATTGATTTGCGAATGTGAAACCAGCCTTGCATCTGTGGGATGAAGCCTACTTGATCATAGTGTATGATTTTTAAAATTTGTTTCTGGATTCTGTTGGCTAATATTTTATTGAGGAGTTTTGCATCTGTGTTCATTAGAGAGATAGGTGTGTAGTTTTCTTTTTTTGTTGGGTCATTCCCTGGTTTGGGGATGAGAGTAATATTACCCTCATAAAATGAGTTTGGTATTGCTCCTTCTGTTTCCATTTCTCAGAAGTTTCAAGAGTATAGGTGTTATTTCATCTGTAAACATCTTGTAGAATTCCACAGTGAATCCGTCTGGACCTGGGCTCTTTTTGGTTGGCATTTCCCTGATTGCTTCCACAATTTCGTTGTAAGAGATTGGTTTGTTTAACTCATCATTGTTTAATGTGGGTAGCCTATATTTATTTAAGAAATCATCGATTTCTACTAGATTTTCTTGTTTCTTTGAATATAGAACCTGATAGTATCTATTCATTATGGACTGAATTTCTTGGGAATCAGTTGTGATTGTTCCCGTGGGGTCTCTAATCTTGTTTATTTGAGTCTCCCCTTTCCTTTTTTTGATTAATCTTGCCAGGGGTCTGTCTATTTTGTTGACTCTGTCAAAGAACCAACTTTTTGATTTATCAATTTTGTGTATAGTAGATCTTATTTCAATCTCTGATATTTCTGATTTTATTTTTGTTATTTCTGTCCTTATAGAAGAATTTTTATGCTTAAAAATATGGAAAGATTACAGTAAATGTTAGATAGACATATAATAGATTAAATGACTAGAAAGAGATGGTTAAAAAATTGATTCTTGACAGGGTTCAGACCTATAATCCCAGCTACACAAGAGGCTGAGACATAGAGGATTGAGGTTCAAAAACAATCGAAGCAGAAAGTCTGCAAACCTCCATCTGTAATTAACCAGCAAAATGCATGGATTGCAGTCATACTCAAATAGTATAGCACTTGGGAGGTCAAGAAACCCTAAGTTCAAGTCTTGCTTCTAACACAAAAAAAAAGGAAGAAAGGCGGAGAATTTGCCAACCATTTTGCCTTCACCATGATGTCCTCATTAGAAATGAAAATGTTGAGGATGCACAAATTTGAATTTGGAACTTATGGACCACCCTGCTCCCCCCTCACACACAAAGTTTGCTCGTATGCAACAATTTCTGGCAATGAGGTACAGTCTACTTAAAATTCAGACTTTAAATACAAGTAGAAAGTCCTGTTTGTGAGGGGAAAATATCCTGTCCTGCTCTCTTTTCTACTACTTCCACAGCCAGCACTTAGGAACCTTTCAGATGTTACATTCCTCTACTGCTTTAAGTAGAAATTTCAGTAATGTACATATGTACTTTTTGAAATCTTTAATCTTTATTTTCTGGTTACCATGGCATTTAAGGGGATTAGAACATTCTTAGCTGGACAGGTGCCATGGCTCATGCCTGCCATCCTAGTTACTCAGGAGGTAGAGAATATTAGAAGAATCGTACACAAGATTTTACGTACACTTTGCACATCTATGTGTGGTGGTCTTGGGCTTGAATCCTCTTATTTACATTTATTTCAGAGCTAGGATGAGACATGTGAAACACCATACCCAGTTATTGGTTGAAACAAACTCAAACTTTTTCCAGTTTGGTTGGCCTCACACTGAGATCTTCCTGATCTATACCTCTGGAATAGCTGAGATTACAGGATTTAGCAACCATTCCTGGCCTGGTTCAATGTTAACTGAAAGGAAGAAGCAATTTAATAAAAGCTATATATCTCGCTTGTATGTTCAAAATGAGAGAGCAATTACTCATGATTTTTTCTAAAACATGACAAAGTAATGATGACACAAACGAAAATTCCACCATGCTTGAGATTTTGATGACTGCCCCTTTGCTTCCTCTAAATTCATGGTGCCATACCTTATCTGAGTGCAGCGTTTCAGAAACCTGTACTGACAACTGCACACAACTTTCAGTCATACAATCCTAGAGCTTCTGGTGTGGCCAAGGACATGCTTCAGAAAGACTCCAAGTCACATAGCTCTGTGTGAGGAATGGTGCCTGGAACACTGTGAGGGCTGGACAAGTATCTCTTGTGTGCTTGGTTGAACAGAGGTTGTTAGCCTTGGGTAGAGCTTTTTCTTCCTTTATTTCAAGAGTTATATGTGGGAAACACAACTTATTTACATTACAAATTAGCATATGCTAATATTTTAATTTTTGACAACTGTATTAGTGACAATAGCTCAGCAAAATACCAACATTCATTCTGGTTTGAGTGTCAGCACAGGGAAAAGAGAAGAACTGACCAGAGGAATAATTGAGCCAGCTCCTTTTAACCTCCTCCTCCTCCTCCTCCTCCTCCTCCTCCTCCTTCTCCTCTTCCTCTTCCTTCTCCTCCTTCTTTCTTCTGTTTTTCCTCATATTTTTATTGTAATTAATAGAAGGGTTACATTATATTCACCAGATAGAAGGTGCATTATTTCACATACATTGATACCCTCTCTCATGTCTTGGTCCCCATTTCCCTCCCCCCAACCCTGCCCCTCATCTTGTTTTCCCCCTTCCCTATCCAACTTCAAATAACCAAAAACACATATATACAATATATCAGATAACAAGGTGAAATATTGTAACAATATGAGATAACCAAGGGACAGCAAAAGAGATGAGAGATAACCTAGTATATTAAAAACAACAATCATTCATTATATGGCTTTTGTTTCTATATCCTGGAGGTCCTTACATTTAGCATCATTCTATGTGGCCTTAATTATCTAGGTTTGGTTCTACTGTAAATCTCTGCTAGGAGAGCCCAAGGTTTCTACTGATTATGACA
Source organism: Megascapheus bottae (assembly GCF_031878675.1). Classification (NCBI taxonomy): domain Eukaryota; kingdom Metazoa; phylum Chordata; class Mammalia; order Rodentia; family Geomyidae; genus Megascapheus; species Megascapheus bottae. The sequence goes on from NC_143518.1 coordinate 26,246,182, forward strand.
AATGAGGGAAACCATTGAGCCTGTATTCCTTTGAATCTGGCTTACTTCACTTAATATGATTTTTTTCTAAGTCTTCTATTTCCTTACGAATGGGGCGATGTCATTCTTTCTGACAGCAGCACAGAATTCCATTGTGTACAAATACCACATCTTGTTGATCCACTCATCAACTGAGGGACATCTGGGTTGGTTTCATATCTTTGCCATGGTAAATAGTGCTGCAATGAACATTGTTGTGCTTGTGTAAATGCAGAAATGCGTTTGGGAAAAGGAAAAGAAACTGCATGTTTTTCTTAATTTCTTACAGAAATTATATGAAATTTTGGAAACGAACAAACGAGATGCCATCAAAGAACTAGGTAAGTGGTTGAAGAGTTTGGTGTCTTGAAATCACAATTTTTGATTTCATACTTTTAGCAAAAGGAGGATAAACTCATGCACTGACTCACTTGTTGATTGATTCATTCAGTGATTCTTGAGCACAATGAAGTGTCAAGTATGGGAAAGGAAAGATTCAGACTAAAAAAAGTGTGGTTGGTTGCACTGTCTGAGCATGCCAATACCTAAGGTGCAGGAAATTGCAGGACACTGGTTATTTCCTATGGGAGTGTAGAAAAAAGGATTGAGAAAGTGTGGGAGTATGGGAAAGTGGCAAGGCCAGATATTTACAGGCCACACTCCGTTTCACTTGGACCACACAGCAGAAGCCCAGGAGTTGTATGCTAAGGGTCTTGGGTCTGTTTTTCTCATATGGGATCATGACTAGGCTCTCAGTGGGTGGAAAAACATCTGGCTGGTGTCCATGCCTATGGTAAACATTTAATAAATGGAAATTATCAGGAAAAAAGTGAGATCACTCAGTGCTAATTACCACATTGTAAGGTGGTACATGAATTTAGGGCTCATGCTTTCCAAATCAAAATGGAAAAAAAAAACTTGAACTAATGAATCAAAGTATAAGCTAGGAGACAAAAGAACATTCAGATGCTAGGACACATTCAGCCTAGGACCCATTGCTGACATTTATGTACAGGTAGTTTTCTATTTCTATGCTTTTAAAGAATAGGGGCCTAGGAAGTGGTGTATTATGTTTTAGATTAGTATGAACTATTTCAAAAGTTTCTTGATTGAGTCCTGGAAAGGGGAATGCCTATTTTCAAATGTCTACTGCAGTTAACTATTGGATATTTACTATGTCAGATGCAAAAATGTCTCATATGCAGGGAAAGCCTTGTCCTGAGCATCTAATCAGATCCTTACAATTATAAGGTGAATACCATTATCATCTTCATGAGGTGTGGAGAGGTTTCACTGAGGCCATCTAGCTAGAAAGTACTCTGCCAGATCCCAACTCTGGTTAACATGACATGAATAGCTGAGCTCTACATCCCTTTCCTGGTCATCTTATTTCAGTGGGAAATAAAACGTCTGAGAGCTATCCCTATGTCAGGCATTGTGTTCAACGCTAAGATCACAAAGGCCAAAAGAAGTTTTAGCTTTTATTCAGTCTAGTCCATGGCTTCTCTCATTGGCTAACATGGAAAGATTGTCTTTGGATCTCAGAAAGATCTACCAGCCAAAGTCTGGGTCTCTTCATTCTTTCACTTAGTCCTTTATTTATCCAACCAACAAAAATAAGGTAAGATTGAGGGTGAGGCAGATAAGTTAACACACTACACAATGGTAAGTTCTATACTAGAGTTATGTAGGAGATGCCATAGGTGGAAGGCAGGGCTTAGCTTACCTGGTAGAGGATGCTAGTTCTCTTTTCTCATCCAAACAATGGAGTTGAAAATTCATCCTACCAGCCCTGTGAGTTCTGGAAATCACAAATAGTTTAATAAACATTAGTTATCATTGCTGTACAGGTTACTTACAAGGTTTTCCACCCCGTCTCTTTTTTTCTTCCTTCCTTCCTTCTTTCTTGCTTTCTTGCTTTTTGTTTTTTTTGTTATGGGGATTGAACTTGGCCTGGTCGCTGTCCCTGACCTCTTCAGCTCAAGGCTACCACCCTACCCCTGGAGCCAAGCCACACTTGTTTTTCTGGAGGTTAATTGGAGATAAGAGTCTCAGGTCCTTTTGTGCCTGGGCTGGCTTCCAACCTTGATCCTCAGATCTCAGCCTCCTGAGTAGCTAGGATTACAAGCGTGAGCCACCATGCCAGGAAAGAATGACATTTTGGGTTAGTTGTGGGGCTTGGGCTCTGGACCTGGGCGCTGTCTCTGAGCTCTTCAGCTCAAGGCTACCACCCTACCCCTGGAACTACAGCACCACCTCCTACTTACAAGTTTTATGTTTCCTAGGACTCATAGAGCATGAGGGCCGTGACGTTGTCATTGCTTTGAAGACTAAACAGGCAATCCAGAATGTGATGGCTATGGCTCTGAAAAATCTGACTTTCCTTTGGTCAAGAGGCATTATCGATAAGCATGAAGGCATTGAGATGAATAAGGTAATAAAATAATTTCTATGTTACCTGGATTCCATCAACTTCACACCCCAGGATTCATGGTTGCTTTGGCAAGATTTGTTGGAAAAGTGTTCAACTGCACATTACTTCTCTCATTGGCTGTGGCCTTTGTGAAAACATTAGTGACTATCAATGTCAGTGCTGTGTAGTATACTCCATTAGTTAAAACTGCTTGATTCTAGGATTGGGGATGTCTCAGCATAGACAGCTTGCCTAGCATTTTTGAGGCTATGAGTTTAATTCCCACCAAAGCAAACCAACAATAGGGAGCTGGTGATATACGCCTATAATTCTTGCTAGATGGGGGATCAAAAATGAGGGCAGTCTGAGGGCAGACCAGCCAGAATGGAAAAGTTCATAAGATACTGTCTCAATCCATAGTTGTATATAGTGCCATGCATCTGTCATCCTAGCTATCTCAGAAACAACCAAAGGGGAGAAGGAAAGAGAAGAAAAAAGGCTGAAAGCATAGCTTGTTAGTAAAGTGCCTACCTAGTGATCATCAGTTCCTGGGATCAAACCCCAGTACCGCTAAAAACCTGTCAACAAAATGAACAACAATCTATCTGGTTGCTGGACAATTTTCCAGATTCCTCATTCTTCTGTGTGCATGCAAGTGCGCGCATGTGTGTGTGAGTGTGTGTGTGTGTGTGTGTGTGTGTGTGTGTGTGTGTGTGTATATGCATGCAGCAAGGAGGGGACAATTTAGAGAGCAGGAAGCTAATCAGTTAGCTAGCAAATGTGCTTGCAAGAAGTTAGGATAGTATGTCCAAAGAGAAAGACCCATTTAGTCCTACCACTCTAGCACATCCACTGTATCTTCATATAATAAGAGTCTTATTTCTACCCATGTAAGGATCTTCTTTCTAGTATATGCCTGAAAACTAGAGGCTCTGGAGAAACACTCTTTCTGTCCAGTTCCCATTGACGCACTATTCCTGGATGTTACACCCTCTCCCTTATCACTGAAACGCCTAGTTGTGGGCTATGATGCACTGTGCTTTGGGTCATTCTTTGGGCTTTGTCTACTTTCTCTAGCCTCAGAGGAGGAACAGATTTGGGCTAAACCAGTTTTCTCCTGTGGGCTCCATCTTTCTCTCTCTCTCATTTTTAAGAGGAACAATTCTTTATTGTTTTAGTCAGATTACACACTGTCTATAGAGACTTCTTGTTTGTATTTCTGTACTCATCAATATCTATCACTTGTTTGGATTTTTTAATTAAAAGATTTTTATTAACACTGAGTTTTTATATCATATTTCAAATGTCAAATTTAACAAACAAGTATTCAAGAATGGAATCTCTATATACAATCACTGGCACATAAATTTAAGAACAAAATTAAAATTAAGCTGAGACTTTGTATGTCATAGATACATAACAATCTATATATCAATATCTCTATAGAATATATATATTATATATAGTATCTATATAGTCATATTTATGTCTCCAAGTTCATGCCAATGACTTTGAGTACAAGAGTCATCACTCGGGCCTGGAGTTTGTCCTAGTGGTAGAGTGCTTGCCTAGCATGCATGAAGACCCTGGGCTTGATTCCTCGGTTCCACATACATAGAAAAAAGCTGGAAGTGGTGCTGAGGCTCAAGTGGTAGAGCTCTAGCCTTGAGAAAATCCAGGGACAGTGCTCTGTCCCTGAGTTTAAGCCCAGGACTGGCAAAAAAAAAAAAAGAGTCATCACTCTTGTACTGTTTGGATCTAATATTCACATATCAAGAAGACAATTTGCCTTTTGTTCCTTTGGTCTTGGCTTACCTCACTCAACATGATTTGCTCTAGTCTGATCCACTTCCCAGCGAATGCCATTATTTTATCTTGTCTGTTGGCTATATAGAATTCCATTATATATATGTACTGCCCTTTTTTTTATCCATTCATCTGTAGTGGGGCATTTGGGGTGTTTTCATCACTTGGCTATTGTGAATAGTGCAGAGATGAACATGGCTGTGCAGGTGTCCTTTCATATCTTGGGTTATGATGCTCAGGGTAGATGTCCAGGAGTGGTATGGCGGGATCATAGGGAAGGTCTACTTTTAGTTTTTTCAGGAACCTCCAAACTGCCTTCCAGAGTGGTGGTACTAGTTTACATTCCCACCAGCAATGCAGCAGGGTTCCTCTTTCTCTACATCCCTGCCAACGTTTGTTGTTTGTTTGTAGAGCTCCATCTCTTTAAGACATTTTTTATATCACAAGAGAGAGCAAAATAGTTATCTCCATTGCTCCTTAATGTTTGCCTAAGAGAAGAAAAGGGAAACAATATTCCTTAAGTTACACCTCTAATTTTTTGTGGTGTTATGTGCTACTTTAAGAAAATATCATTTTGAAGTCTTTATAATTACATTAAATGTATAGTATTTGGTATTTATATACTACAGGGAGGTTTTTTTCTATAGATTTATTTAGAAAGATAATGGATGCATCAGTCACTCAGCAGTTACTTACTGAATGCCTACTATTTATCTAATTGTCAGCAATATATATATATATATATATCCAGATCATGAGGAGATAGGAAATTGATTCCATTCATGAATATCTACATGTTGATAATCTACTAAGGGCCCTGAGATGCTTAATGAATTTCTCTGCTTGCTATCTCTGGGCCTTGCTTACTCTCTTATTTGGTCACTTATTCATCTTCTCAATAACATTTTGATGATATGGATGACGAACAGATAATTATTAGAGTCCATTGAGCTACACAGGGGGCGTAGGTGGGAAATACCATGGGAAAAAGGGAAACTTGATGGGGGAAACCAAAGAAGGTTTTGAGAAGGCCATGGGATGGAATTACATCTCCCAAATGTAAGGATTTAGACAGGCAATCATATGAATGAAGAAAGAATCAAGAGATCTCAGCAATAGCTCCTCTGGCTATGAATGAAGTGTAGAAAATTTGGGACAAGCTAGGTGGGATGAATGTTAGCTGAATTCTAAGGATTACAAGTTCAATCCAAGGTTGATTGGTAAAATAATGAGGGAAAAATTAGGGAGAAAAATATTGGAGCATAATTTGCATAGGATGAGAGAAGGTATGAAGCAAAAGTCAAGATATAAGTACCATATAGTGGTTTAAATCTATTTGCTTTTTGCTTGCTACCCCTTTTTGTTGTAGAACCTGACTGTTTCCATTTGTTGTTTTAGGTGCTTCTTTCAAAAGTTAAGGCACTGAATAACTTTCCCATGTCAATCCCACCCCCAACTCCTGACAAATACCTTCCTAACATTGTTTGGATGGAGAATAAAGACATTCTCATTGATTTCTTCAAGGTAAAGATTCTATCTTGTATCTGGCTCAAGGGTTTTGTTTAAACCTTTTCCCCACTACCGAATTGCATGTATCCTATACTGACAATTCAGAAAAAAAAGAAAATGGAATCTCCAGAAAGCCTGGAAGAAGAATAGATTTCCTTTTGAGCCCAAAGGGCAGGCAGTTTTTCCCAACTGCTTATTTGCTTATGATGAGTTGTTTGTGTTTCCTGATTTTCTAATTATTACTAATCCCATTCTATTTTATGTAGTAGAGTCTGAACTTCTGCATTCATACTCAAACTTTTTTTTTCCAGGAAGGGTCTCAAATTTTAACTACTATTCAGTCCTGACAGGTAATATAAGAGTGAAAACAGCTTGGCCTAATGTAATAACTTAGTAAGGTGATTTTATTCTCTGTCTAAAGTCAGCTGAGTTTTGCTATAGGAATTTGGATTCTTTCACCAAATGTCTATCAAATGCCTCAATGTACCAGAAACAAGTGTACAGGCTTTGGGAGGTGGCAGTGAGCATAACAGATGATGTCTCTGCTTTCTGAGGGGTTATAGTACAAGGGTGGAGATGGATGATAAGCAAGTCACCCCTGATTATACATGTGTCAGAGGGTGAAAACTGTGATGGAGCAAGGCGAGAGAGGGAATATGCTGGAGCAGCTGTCTGGTACAGCGTGCTCAGGGAAGGCTGCTCTAAGGAGATGGCATTTGAGGAGAGCTCTGGAAGATGAACCACATAAATGTCTTGGAGAAGAGCTTTCCAAGGTAAGGAAATTGATAGTGCAGGGCCTTGAGATGGAAATGCCCAGTGTGTTCAAAGAACACTGCACAGGGCCTGTGGCAGGAGTAATGATGAGGGTGAGGAGAGGCTGTCAGAGCAACTGCAGTGAACCTGAGTGAACTTTGGCATTGACTTTGAATTGAATGGAAAGTGATTGGAAATTTTTGAGGAGAAAAGTGACAGGATCTTGGATTTAAGAATGACAACTCTATAAAGGAACATAGGCTCAATGGTTTCCCTCATTTGTCATAATTAGTAGAAACTTTGGGCTCTCCTAGCAGAGATTTACAATAGAGCAAAACCTAGATACATAAGACTATATAATGTGACGCTAAATGAAAGGACCTCCAGGATATAGAAACAAAAGTCATATAATGAGTGATTGTTGTCCTTAATGTACTATGTTATCTCTCATCTCTTTTGCTGTCCCTTGGTTATATCATATTGTTACAATATTTCATCTTGTTATCTGATATATTCTATACATGCTTAATTGGTTATTTGAAATTGGATAGGAAAGGGGGAAATGAAGATGAGCGGGGGAGGGGGGGAAGGGAGGGGAGAGGGAAATGGGGACCATGACATGAGAAAGGGTATCAATGTTTGTGAAGTAATGCACCTTCTATTTGGTGAATATAATGTAACCATTGTATTAATTACAATAAAAATATATGGAAAAAAGAATGACAACTCCACTGCCATGTTGAAAGTTGTCTATAGGAAGTCAAGGGCAAGCAACTGCTTAGTCAGGAGGCAATTATGACAAAGATGGCAAGAGAATGATGTTAGTGCCTTTCACTAGGACTTAGTGAAAGTGCTGAAAAGTGGTCAGATTCTTGATATATTTTGAAGCTGATAGATAATGGGGACAGAAGGAGAAAAGGAAGGAAATATCTCTAGAGAGACATGTACAGATATAGACAGGCAGAGACAGAGAGAGAAGTTCCAGGATTTTAGTTTGGAAATAGAATTACATTTCTATTTACTGAGATAGGAAAGAGACTTATGAGGCATATGGAAAGCATCTGATTCTGAATGAGATACATTTGAGGGTTATTAAGTTTCCAAGTGGAGATGTCAAGAAGGCAACTGAGTATTCCAACTGACTTTCAGAGGGGAGACCAACGTGGAGGCTGACATTTTAGAGCTGTAAAGATCTTGAGACTTACTGAGATCATCTAAGGAATAAAGATGGCTAGAGAAAAGATAACCAAGGATTGAATCCAGGACTATTCAACAATTAGAGATGGGGAGTCGAGGAGAAATTGGTCAAAAGAATTGAGGAGAAAGAGGCATACTAAATAAATAGCAGATTAAGTAATGTTGAGGTCAGGCCATTTTTCTGTTCCCCAGAGAAGTTATAAATCTAAAAATAGATGTGAAATTTCCAAAATAAAATAAATGGCAACTAAATAAAAATGTAAAGATATTGGGCAGGTTCAAAAGTTTCGGTGGGCTATATGTAACCATGGATCACAAGTTGGTGTCTTGGTCTTGATCTTCAATGGCTATTGATAATGGTTTAAAAATGTTTGTGCCTGTGCCATCTTGGGGCTTTAACTCAGGGCCTGGGCACTGTCCCTGAGCTTTTGCGCTCAAAGCTAGTGCCTGACCACTTGAACCACAGCTCTACTTCTAGCTTCTTCGGTGGTTAATTAGATGTAAAAGTCTAATGGTTGTTCCTGGCTTGTCTGGCTTTGAACCATGATCATCAGATCTCAGCCTCCTGAGTAGGTAGGAGTATAGGTGTGAGCCACTGGTGCCTGGGAAAGCCAGACTTTTTAGTACACCATGAGACCCTTCCAGACCTGGTCCTGGCCCAGCTCTCCAGCTGGTTTTTATTAGGGTTTCATTCTGACTGTCATGGATATTAAGCAATTTTGTATTAATAGGCATCTTCCTCCATGAAAAAAGTAAGTTTTATTCTTTATGACAGTGGTAGTAAAAAAAATGAAGACATTAAAGCATGTTTCTCCACTTAAAATTCTTTCTATTATTTTCCCCTGTGTTTAAAAAATTAAAATGTTGCTCCAACCAGATATCTATTCCTTCCTGCTTGAGACATTGACTCAAATATAGGCAATATTATATTTATTTTTAGGTCTTTTCTTGCTGAAATCTTCTTTTCAAGGTCTTCAGTTGTTGTTGTTCCTCTCCACCACCACCTCCTCCTCCTCCTCCTCCTCCTCCTCCTCCTCCTCCTCCTCCTTGTTCTTTTTTTTCTTCTTTGGACTTGAACTCTGGGCCTGGGCATTGTCCCTGAGCTCTTCAGCTCAAGGCTACCGCCCTACCTCTTGAATTTTCTAATTCATTCTATAGTATTTACTGAGTGTTCATGTCACTTGTTCTAGGTACTGGTCACCAAGTCTATCATTTGTTTCCCTGACTTTTTTCTTCTAAATGTTGATGATGTATTCTACATGCTATGGTTTCTTAAAAAGCAACAATGTAATTTACATTTTTGTTTAAAACTGTTTTTCACTTTAAATTTTAACTTCTACTTGGAAAAGTAAACTCTGCAGCTTTTGTGATGATTTTTTTCTTTTCCTTTTTCTTTTTTTCCTATTTAGGAAAGAACCAAACTTGCCCACTTTGACTATGGAGATGTCATTTGTAGAGAAGGTGAAATGCCACAAGGAATCTATTTAATTATTTCAGGAATGGCAACTGTAAGGAACAAAAAATTCTGTTTTAAAAGATTTATTCTGTAATGTACAATTCTAACATAAGAAATTTAGGGACTGAGAAAGGTTTTAAAGTTGGGGGTCTCCTTGAGTCTGTCTTCATAGTAAGCACTACATCTAGAGACAGAATGTCCACACGCAAACCCACATGTGCTTCTCATCTGACATACTGTGGTGGGGGTGATTATTTATCTCCCCAAAGGTCCTGGGAGAAGCAGTGTTTCTTAGCAAGCCAATACTTTGAGTAGTTTAAATTACTCATCCGAAGAAAAAGAAAGTTCAGGGATGAGAGAGGCTGCAGGTCAGATCTTCACAGAGGACATGCAGAATAAGGATCAAAATGACAGATTTTGTCTGAACATCAGTGGCTCTGGGCTTGGATGCTGTTCTTGAGGGTTTTTTCCCCGCTTCTCTCAAGGCTTGTGCTCTACCACTTGAGCCATAGCTCCACTTCTGGCTTTTTGGTGGTTAATTGGAGAATTTAATGGATTTCCCTTCTTGAGCTGGCTTTGAATACAATCCTGAGCCTAGCGGCTCACAGGCTCACATTTTCTTCCTCCTTCCTCTCCCCCCCCCTCTCTCTTTCTTTCCTTCTCCTCCCCCTCCTCCTCCTCCTCCTCCTCCTCCTCCTCCTCCTCCTCCTCCTTCTCCTCCTCCTCCTCCTCCTCCTCCTCCTTCTTATTCTTTTTTTGGTGTGTCATGGGGCTTGAACTTGTCCTGGGCGCTGTTCCTGAGCTCTTCAGCTCAAGGCTACTGCCCTACCCTTCAGCCAAGCCACACTTCCGGTTTTCAAGAGGTTAATTGGAGATAAGAGTCTTTGCCTCTTTTGTGTGTGCCCAGGCTGACTTTGAACCTTGATCCTCAGATCTCAGCCTCCTGAGTAGCTAGGATTACAGGTGTGAGCTACCACGCCCAGCGGCTCACATTTTCAATCCTAGTTATTTGGAGGGTTAAGAGCAGTATTGTAGTTTAAGCCTAGCCTGAGCATAAAGGTTTCTGAGATCCTATCTCTACCCCAACAAACAAATACAAACCACAAATAAGCAGGGCTGGAGGTGTGCCTTAAATGGTAGAGCATTAGCCTAGCAAGATTGAGGCCCTAGTTCAAATCCCACTACATTTATAATGTATGTATAGATACATTTGTGTGTGTGTATATATATATATATATATATGTTTATGTATAATATTTTTTCATCTGACCAGTGGGCCTGGGCTTCTTTTTGCTCAAGACTTACACTCTACTATTTGAGCAACAGTGCCATTTCTGGCTTTTTCTGCTTAAGTGGTACTGAGGAACTGAACCCAGAGCTTCATGCATTCTAAGTAAGCACTCTACCACTAAGCCACACCCCTATGCCAGAACTCTGCATTTCCCATGAGAAAAATCTTTGTCCTAAGAAGTTTGAAAGAAAACATGACTTTGGTAAAGGATAGGTCCCTTTTTCGTGCATGGCTGGATTCACAAAAAAAGAATTTCTGTTCCACTGGAATAATAGTATGAAATTATGGAAGGTCTTCTGGTAAAGTCAGAGGACTTCTCATTTGTGTTTCCCTTTGCACATCTCCCTGCTCTTTCAGTTGCATAGTTCTTCTCCTACCTTTGGGATAGAGCACAAAGAGACACGTGATGAAAATCAACAGACCTTTTATACTGAGTACTGTACCAGTGGGCAAGTCATTGGAGAGCTGAGCTGTCTGCTGAAGCGGGAAATTGAATACACTGCCATCTGTGAAACTTCCTTACAGGTAGGGAGCCATTAGTTAATTCTTCCTCAAGTAAATAAGGAATGGCAGTGTCTTTTCTTAAGATATCTTAGTCCCCTTTCCAGCTAGTGGGATGCTGTGTAGAATAGCTGAGAGAAGAGAGATATAATATCTCACAAGCAGTGCTCTGCTGCTCTGTTGTTACCATGATTGTTGGACTTCCAGGAGATTGGCTAATCTTCATGAGTCTCCATTTCCTTGTTTATTAAGTAGAATCCCTACTATTTGATGTTAATGAGGATTAGAAAAATTATCTATGTAAATTATCTATGTGTGGAAGTACTTGATCAAATGAACACCCACTTTGAAAGTGTTTTCTAATAATATGAAAAAAATATAGCATTACTTGATTTTAAACTCAGGTTCTAAGATGTCTAGGCAGGTGCTTTACCATTGAGCCATACTACCAGCATGTTTTTTGCACTGGTTATTGATGAGATAGGATCTCCATTTTTTTTCTTTTTTCTTTTTTGCCAGTCCTGTGCTTAGGCTGAGGGCATGAACACTTGAGCCACAGCACCACTTCTGGCTTTTTTTTTTCTATGTATGTGGTACCAAGAAATTGAATCTAGGTCTTTGTGCATGTTAGGCAAGCACTCTACCACTAGGCCAAACTCCCAGCCTAGGATCTCAATTTTTGTGCAGGTCTACACTGGGATCTCCATCCTTTTATTTTATGCTTTCATTGTAACTAAGCTAACAGGTGTGTTCTACTGTGCCCAGCAGTTTTTGTTGAGGAGGACTCTTATGAACTTCGTTTTACTCGTTTGCTTATTTTGCCTGGGTTGACCATGATATTTCCCATCTTAGCCTCTGGCTACCTGGGATGTTAAGGGAATGGCACTGCCTCCAACTATTCATTGAGATGGGGTGTTTCAGACTTTTACCATGATCTGGTTTCTCCATCTTGACATCTCCTACAGATAGGAACACCATGTTCAGCGAGTTGGTCACTTTTGATTTTTTTCTTCCTATTTTTTTGCTTGACCAGTAAATTTCTCTCCAACTAGTCAATGACCTGACATTCTACTTGGTTTGGGCAATTCAAATAAAAATGAGCAAACTTCCTGCCAAAAAGAGCAGCCTCAATCTTTGGGGACTGTTAGGTGAAAGAGGGTAGGTTTTATCATCTTAAGAGATTGTGGGACAAAAATTTCATTTCTGGAAGAAGAAAGACAGCATAAATTTAGCCACGAGGCTGAATGAATTCATGAAAAGTTCATTTATTAGAATTCTGAAAGATTACCTTTATTCAGATAAATAGTACACCTCTGCAAATAGATACTATGAATGAGTGGGTAATACTGCATTTCAAGCTACTGTGGTGAAAAAGAGTAAGAGCAGAAGGAGTAGAGGAAGAGGGAGAAAAAGAAAAGAAAAGAGGGCTTAATGGCGAAAAGCTAAAGCCATTCCCTCTAAAATCAGGAATGAGACAAGGATGCCCGCTCTCTCCACTCCTCTTTAACATAGTATTAGAAGTCCTAGCCAGTGCAATAAGGCAAGAAGCAAGCATAAAGGGGATCCAAGTAGGGAAAGGGGAAGTGAAACTTTCTCTCTTTGCAGATGACATGATTCTGTATTTAAAGAACCCTATAGACTCCACTCCCAAGATCTTTGAGCTGATTCAAAACTTTGGCAAGGTAGCAGGGTATAAAATTAACCCTCAAAAATCAGCTGCCTTCCTATATGCCAACAGTGAGAGGAACGAGGCAACAATCAGGAAAGCAACTCCTTTTGCAATAGCCTCAAAGAAAATAAAGTACCTAGGAATTAACTAAGAATGTAAAGGACATTTTTGATGAAAACTGTAAAACCCTAAAAAAGGAAATTAAAGCAGAACTGAAGAAATGGAAAAACCTCCCATGTTTCTGGATTGGAGGAATCAACATCATGAAAATGGCATTCTTGCCAAGGGCTATCTACAAATTCAATGAACTATCCATCAAGATCCCAATGTCGTTCTTTAAATAAATAGAAGAGGCAATCCAAAATTTCATATGGAATAATAAAAGACCCCATATAGTAAAAAACACTTCTTAGCAGAAAGAACAGCGCAGGAGGAATTTCAATACCAAATTTTAGACTCTATTACAGAGCTATAGTGACCAAAACAACTTGGTACTGGCACAAGAACAGGCCTGAAGACCAATGGAATAGAACTGAGGACCCAGATATTAAACCACAGACCTATGGCCACTAATCTTTGATAAGGGAGACAAAAAAAATAGAATTGAAGAAAGACAGGCTCTTCAACAAGTGGTGCTGGCAGAACTGGCTAAGCACCTGCAGAAAACTAAAGTTGGATCCTTCTTTGTCACCCTGCACCAGGATTAACTCCAAATGGATCAAAGACATGGAAGTAGAAGTAGATACACTGAAAACTTTACAGGAAGGAATAGGAGATACACTAGGCCTCCTTGGCACAGGTTGAAATTTTCTTAATAAGGACCCAGAAACACAACAAATCAGAAAAAGACTGGATAAGTGGGACTGCATTAAACTGCAGAGCTTTTGTATGGCCAAGGACATAACTAGTAAACTAACTAGAAAGCCAACAGAGTGGGAGAAGATCTTCACTAACCATACAACGGACAAAGGCCTCATATCTAAAATATATCAACAGCTCAAAAAATTGAATCACTCCAAAACTAATCTCCAAAGAAACAACCATTCCATTAAAAGATGGGCCAAAGACTTAAAGAGAGTCTTCTCTGAATAAGAAATAAGAATGGCCTATAGACACATGAAGAAATGCTCAACATCTCTGGTCATAAAAGAAATGCAAATCAAAACAACTCTTAAGATTCCACCTCATTCCAGCTACAATGGCCAGGATCAAGAAATCTAAAACAACAGATGCTGGAGGGGATGTGGCCAGGAGGGATCACTACTACACTATTGGTGGGAGTGCAAACTCATTCAGCCACTATGGAAAGCAGTATGGCAGTTCCTCAAAAGACTGAACATAGAGCTTCCCCATGACCCAGGAATTCCACTACTAGGCATTTACCCAATTGTCCACAAACAAGGACATACTAAATCCACTAGCACAATGATGTTCATTGCAGCACTATTTACCATAGCAAAGATATGGAACCAACCCAGATGTCCCTCAGTTGATGAGTGGATCAACCAGATGTGGTATTTATACACAATGGAATTCTATGGTGCTGTCAGAAAGAATGACATCACTCCATTTGTAAGGAAATGGAAAGTCTTGGAAAAAATCATATTAAGTGAAGTAAGCCAGACTCAAAGGAACATAGGCTTAATGGTTTCCCTCATTTGTCATAATCAGTAGAAATCTTGGGCTTTCCCAGCAGAGATTGACAATAGAACAAACCTAGATACATAAGGCCATATAGTATGATGCTAAATGTAAGGACTTCCAGGATATAGAAACAAAAGCCATATAATGAGTGATTGTTGTCCTTAATGTACTATGTTATCTCTCATCTCTTTTGCTGTCCCTTGGTTATCTCATATTGTTACTATATTTCACCTTGTTATCTGATGTATTTTATATGTGCTTAATTGGTTATTTGAAATTGGATAGGGAAGGGGGGAAATCAAGATGAGCGGGGGCAGATTGGAGGGAAATGGGGACCATGACATGAGAAAGGGTATCAGTGTTTGGGAAGTAATGCACCTTCTCACTGGTGAATATAATGTAACCCTTCTATTAATTACAATACAAATATATGGAAAAAAAAGAAAATTTGAGGGGTTCATGAGCAAGGTCCTTCAATAAGACTAGCTGGAATGTTCCTGGTCATATGTTGGCAGCTTTAATTAGACAATTAGTTTTTTTTTAAAAAGATCATTTTATACATTGCAAACAACTTTTCCATAATATAGATACTTTTAAGTGGCAGAGAATCCAGCTGTGCTAAAGAGTCAGTAGTTCACTTTTCTGAGACGTTATATTTCTCCTGTGGCATTACAATTTTGTTGCAAATCCAGCCAGGTATTTTGTTATTGCAGGCCTTTTTCATTTCCTTGGAGGATTTATATGAAGGTTTTGATGTTTTCTGGCCGTCCTTGGAATATAAAATATGGCTTAAGTTTGCTCTTAGTATTGCAAATCAGTATTTTGAATCAATTGTGGTTGAGGAGGTAAGTGATATGATTAAAGGGCGAGTGAATTTTTAGGTAAGTATATTTTTCTTACAAAGTATATTTGATATCCAGGAGCCTAAAATGCACAAAGTCCTCAGTTTGATTCCTCGGTACACAGAAAAAGCTAGAAGTGGCGCTGTGGCTCAAGTGGCAGAGCGCTAGCCTTGAGCAAAAAGTGTCCAAGGACAGTGCCCAGGCCCTGAGTTCAAGCCCCAGGACTAGCAAAAAAATGTATTTCATATTTTCAATGACAAGAAAGGTAGATCAGGTCTAAAAATGAAACTGCCAGAGTTTTGACTACTATTTTTTTGTTTTTGTCTAGACTTCCTACATGTCATCCATTTTCTTGTCACCTAATTTTCCCAGGCTACCTGCAATCATCCCTTAAAAAAGAAAAGTAGCTTCAGAAAACATTAATTAAGTTTCTCTAAGAGCCAAACATACCATTAATTAGAATGAATTAACACTATCTCATAATTATTCATGATCTACTGTATATATTCACATGAATTTCCTGCCTTTTCAAATGAGGCCAGAGACAGTTTCTCCAAACCCCAAAACACTGATAAGATTATGTGTTGCCCCCATCTCCTGTAATCACAGAACTCCAAATGGGCATTTTCAAACTTTAAAAGTATTTTTTCCCCGGTTGGAAAATTTTAGATAAAATTTAGGTAACCAGGCTGATGTCCTCAGCAAATGAGTTAGGTTTGTCTGTTGGCGAAGGGCTGCTGGAGATTCCGGCCAAGACCTAAACAAAGATTCTTCCTGTCTATCTCCTGAACTTCAAGAAAGTTGTCGTGCATCGGGGAAGGAGGGGTAATCTAGCAGTGTATTGTCTCTGTTTTAGAGTGAATAATCAACAGTCAAGGCTGGAAGGGAGGCATAGGGAAACTTCATCTAGTTTTCCCTCCTGGTCCTGCAGAATAGCTGCCTTCATCTTCAAATGATGTCTTCTCTGTATGCAAAGTCAGTTGCTAGGTTTCCCCTTCTAACAATGACAGCAGTCACTTTGAACTAAAGGCCTCACTCTATTCCTGTAGAGCTTTACCTTAACCAGTTGCCTTTTCACTGACCCTGTTTCCAAGTCCAGTTGCACAAGGAAGCATGGAGGGAGAGTTCGCCAACATAAGAACATGGGCTAGGGGATCTCATCAACCCTAACAGTTGCTCTTTTCGAGCTCCAAAGTCTATGATTCTGAGCCTTGAAGTACAGCTCACTCTATCTGATACTAGTTTCTACTATTGTTTGTTCCATTATCAAGTAGCCAGAATGTTTTACTAACTGCCAGGGAAAGCCTGGGTTTTGCTGGGTGGCACTGGGATTTGAACTCAGGACCTCACATGTGTTAGGCAGGTGCTCAACTGTATAAGCCATACCTCTAGCCTTTATTTGCTCTGGCTGTTGTGAGAGGGGAATTTCAGTTTTTATCTGACCTGGCTTGGAGCATGATCGTTTCCACTTCTGCCTCCAGGTAAGAAGGGTTCCTAACTGGTGATCATACTGAGGCTTGAAGTCAGGGCTGGCCTGGGTTCTGTCCCTTAGCTTTTCTTTTCTTTTTTGCCAGTCCTGGGCTTGAGCTCAGGGCCTGAGCACTGTCCTTGGACTTTCTCAAGGCTAGAGCTCTACCACTTGAGCCTCAGCACCATTTCACAGCCAGCGGGCTTGGGCACACTGTACTGAGCCATGGCGCTGGGTATTGCCCGTGTATCTTTAAACCTAAATTTTCACACGCGGAGCTAGGCACACCTGACCCCTTGTCCTCTGTGATGGGGACCTCATACTCAGGGCTGGGCAGCACAAAGTCATGCAAAACCTTTGATTCTGTGCTGGGTGTTGTTGGCTCACACCTGTAATCCTACCATCTTAGGAGGCTGAGATCTGAAGAGTGTAGTTCAAGGCTAAACCAGGTAAGAAACGTCTGAGAGACCTTTATCTCTAATTAACCACAAAAATCCAGGAGTGGAGCTGTGGCTCAAGTGGTAGAGCATTAGCCTTGAAAAGAAGAGCTCAGTGGTGACTTTACTGTTCAATGGCTGGCTGGGATGTTACAATTCTGAAGTCCTTTTATCTATGAAGATGAACTATGTCTTCTCTATGCTTTGACATCAGACATCTGGAATAATTTGAACCCTGAACCATTGGATAAATGGATAATTAACACTGTTCACAGAGATTTACAAGACATACCAAGAAGTTATCAGACTCTTGTTTTACAGACATGTCTACTAAATGTATACTTTCTTTCCCTTCTACCCCTCAAGCAACCCCTGAGCTTTCTCAAGCAAGATTTCTACAAAATTTGCACTGCTTTGTTATAATTTAACATTGCTTGTTCTTGTAAAGTCCTACCTCACTTACCTTCCTCAGGACATTGGATCAGAGATTTCTCATGAGCTGCAGTTCCTAAGATCCCAAATAAAGTTTATTCATAGTTTTTGAATTTGGAAAAAAAAAAGAGCTCAAGGACAGCTCATAGGCCTTGAGTTCAAGCCCCAGTACAGACACAAAAAAAAATAAAAATTAAAATAAAAAGAATCCTTAATTCTAGAAAATTTTCAGACATTGCCCTAATCTCTAAATAAATTCTGTCTGCGGGTGCTGGGGGGGGGGAGGGCTGTGTGCCTTCTGATCTCAAAGAACTCACATCAGTGAATTGCTTTTCTTTTTGATGCAATGTATCCAGTTTGTATGATTTATTTAAAAAGATATCATTTTCTTATAGAACCTAAACTTTGAGAGCTGTGTGTTGATGAACCATGCATATGTGGAGACCTTATCGAGCTATAATGAACTAACCATTAACAATCAGACCATGAAATTTGTTATTAATGTGTATGGCAGTGTAATTAACAGTAAGACAGAAGAACTCTACCCTGCACCTTACATCATACCTAAAACCTGCGAACAGGTAAGATGCAGCTTTTCTAAAGAGTCCCTTGCTTTTCATGGTGTTTGGATGGGGACTTTAAAACTCAAAATGGCAGCCATGAACTGGAATTTTAGGAGATAACA
Source organism: Megascapheus bottae (assembly GCF_031878675.1). Taxonomy (NCBI): domain Eukaryota; kingdom Metazoa; phylum Chordata; class Mammalia; order Rodentia; family Geomyidae; genus Megascapheus; species Megascapheus bottae. Next base: position 26,264,303 of record NC_143518.1, read on the forward strand.
GTCCAAGATCTGGAGTCCAAGATAGGGCAAATTTGGATTGAAATCTTGGCTCTTGGGCCTACTGACTATAACTATTGTGACCGCCCCTTCCTCCATAGCAAGATGGGGACAGGAACATCTTGTTGTCCCCTGTGAGGATTAAATGAGCTAATATATGACCTGGAAAAACAATAGGTGTAATCACCGCTTTTCTGCTGCTCCTGGGAGGCAAAAGCTCTAAGAAAGGAAGACAGTTTCTTCTATCCTGGGAAGGCTGGTCTTGAATTTTTGATATTGAGTGTAGGAATGACCCATGTTTTGCTGGGAGAGTCTCTTTATTCTAACTGGGGAATGTCTTGTCTAGTTAAAAGTAAGCTATAGAAATTTCTTCTCTGGGGTTTGTAGCTATGCAAAAGGTAACTTACTAGTCCAGGATTTCTTGAAACGACTTTGAAGATGACTGCATATTAAAATGTTGTGGTTTAGTCTGGCGGTGTGGGATCCTAGAAACTCAGGAGATTGAAGCAGGAGGGTGGCAAGTTAGAGGCATGGGTGAAATAGCAAGATCCATCACAAAATGAAGCAAAGCAAAACAAAATGCAACCAAACCCAAACCAAACAAACTATCCTAAGCTGGAGACCCAATTCCCTGGGTTTTGGTTTATTTCCTATAGTATTCTTTCTTTTCCCCTCACAATACTGGGGCATGAAATCAGGGTGTCTGCATTTGCTAGGCTGGCACTCTATTAGTTGAGTCGTACCTCTAGCCTTGTTTTTGTTTCCGTTGGTTTGTTTTTTTGGTGCCAGTCCTGAGGCGTGGACTCAAGGCCTGGGTACTACACCTGAGCCTCTTTTGCACAAGGCTAGCACTCTACCACTTGAGCCACAGTGCCACTTCCATTTTTTTATTTTTTGAATTTAGTGGAGCTAAGAAGCCCACAGACTTTTCTGCCCAAGCTAGTGTTGAGTTGTGATCCTCAGAGTTTAGCCTCCTGAGTAGCTGGGATTACAGGTGGGCTGGCCGGGTTTTGTTGGTTATTTTTGAGATTTTGAGTATTTCATGATTTTTTTTTTGCCTTGACTGATCTGGAATCTTGTACTTAGTCTCTTGAGTGGCTGGAATTACAGCTACTCTCCCCTTGGTGCCTGGCTTCTTCTATTCTTTTGAAGAAGGTTGCAAAGAAGCCAGTTTTTGATTTGTTTGTCCTTTTTCTCTCTTTAGGTTCAGGGAGTTGCAGATGTAAGTAAGCTGCTAGTAGTGCAAGAATCTGACCCTGCCAAAACTGATACGACCTCCCATGCCATGGGTAAGGCATGTGGCCTTTTTGTAGTAGGAAAGCCACTGGTTTCAGCCAATGCAAAATCCATTGAATTCTGAGGCGTGACTTGAGAGAGCATCTTGCAGGCTTGTCCTACATCCCACTCTTGTTCCCCTGATCAGGGAGAGCAGCCTTTCTGTTAGCCTGCATTCCTGCCCGGCTGGGCTGGAGCCACAGAATCCTCGGGGAAGTGTAGGAGGACCAGGGAGAGGGCAGACCCTCCCATGGTGGGCTCAGATGTGGGGAAACCACTTTACTCCCAGCCACAGGAGGAAATACGAAACCTGACCCATCATCACAGCCACAGCACATGCAAATGATTGAATTTCCAGTGCACGTTGAGAGTCACTAGTCATTTCAGTCATTTCATGTTTATCATCCCCTACCTGCATGTGTTATGCTGCCCGGGCCCAATTACACAGACAAGGCCGGGGAAAAGGCCATGTCCTAGAAAAGGCACACCCAAGATTCTGTGCTCAGCACCCCTGTCTTCCCAAGCTTGAATGTCCACCTCTCCCAGCTGCCCTAGCTGGAGACAGGAGGACACAATCATTCTTTTTTTTTTTTTTTTGCCAGTCCTGGGCTTGAGCTCAGGGCCTGAGCACTGTCCTTGGACTTTCTCAAGGCTAGAGCTCTACCACTTGAGCCTCAGCACCACTTCTGGCTTTTGTCTATGTATGTGGTACCGAGGAATCGAACCCGGGTCTTCATGCATGCTAGGCAAGCACTTTAACCACTAGGCCAAACTCCCGGCCCACAATCATTCTTACATGAAACGAATCTGTGCAATTTCCTCCCCTCCCTCCCTCCCTCCCTCCCTCCCTCCCTCCCTCTTTGTTTTTGCTAGCATTAGGGTTTGAACTCAGGGCTTTGTGTTTGCTTGGCTTGCTTGTAATTGGCTAGCACTTTACCACTTAAGCCTGCTTTTGTTTGGCTAATTGAAGAAAGATCTGTGCAGTGAGGATTACTGGTGTGAATCCCTGGTACCAGGTATGATCAGTTGCCAATGAACTGTTAATTTGGAAGGCGCTTCTACATCAGCTTCTTTGTAATTATTTTTAGACACATTGCTTGTGTGGGTGAGAGACAAAATTCACAAAAAAGCCCATAGTGTAGCTCTAGCTAGTATTAGTACATTGGATTTGACCCTAATACATACTTTCTTTTCAAATTTTTACACTATCCTTATAAAAGGATATTATAAAAGGTAGATTTTGAAGTTCTTATGAAAAATAAGAATAAAGGCTGGAATGTATCTTAGTGGTAGAATGCTTGCACAGTATGAATGAAGCCCTGGGTTTAATTCCTGAGTACCATATAAACAGGAAAAGCTGGAAGTGGCACGTGGCTCAAGTGGTAGAGTGCTAGCCTTGAGCAAAAGAAGCTCAGGGACAGTGCCCAGGCTCTAAGTTCAAGCTCCAAGACTGGCCAAAGAAAGTGTGAATACTCAGCTCTCGTTTCCTCCTGTGGCATCACTTTGCTAGAGTGTCTGCTGATATTTGTCTGCCCATTTTTTTTGTGATCTGCCCAGTTTTTTTTAATTTTTGCTAGTCATTGTATTATACGTCTCAAACCTCTTCCAGACAAAGAAAGGGAAACAAGAGTCTTACAAGAAAGAGTGCAAATTGGTCTTCATTCTCCTACTGTTACTATCAAATTCCTAATTTCATTTCTTTTTTGTTCAATGCATGTGTCTGCTTTACCCCAGACAACACTGGTCTTCGAACAACCAAGAGAGACTATAATTGGAAAAGAAAAGATGAGGTAACACAATTTAGTATCTTGAATCTTTTTTTTTTGTAAATAGTACTGAAATTATTATTAAACAGCTAGAGTAAAATTTGAGGTCAAGGATTAAATTTGTTTGATGAGAAAAGCGACTCATTAATTTGGACAAGTAGACAGAATGCTCATCTAGATCAGTCAGAAGTTAAAACTGCCAGGCACCTGTAATCCGAGCTACTCAGGAGTCAGATCTGAGGACTGCAGTTCAAAGCCAACCTGGGCAGGAAAGTCTGTGAGACTCTTATCTCCAATTAACAACAACAAAACAGAACCAAAAACCAGACAGGGTATATAGCTAGGTAGTCCAGGCATACCTTGAATGTCTGATCATTCTGCCTCTGCCTCCAAAATGCTGGGATTACAGGAGTGTATCACCATGTCCAGCTTCAAAACTGCATTTTAATGGAAAGCCATGTAGATTTGCCCCATCTTTTCATACTTCCTTCACTGGGCAAGGCTGACTTAGAGAAATCTGAGAAGTGCTAGAAGCTATTCTTAAGAGTTGGGGAAGAAAAGGGGCTTGTCACCTGGTGCCCGGACAGGCAAGAGGTGAGTCCTCACAGAGCTTGTTTGGCTGAGGATCCACTTGCAGGTAGAATGGGGAAGCCAGTGGTTGTAGCAGGGGAAGCAGAGCTAGGCACGTGCAGAAGCAGCAGTTCAGTGCTGATGAAGTTCAGGGACCCTTCAGCACCTTCCTTCTTCCAGACTAACAGCAAGGGATCTGTGCACCCCAAAGGCAGCCTTGGAGGGACAGACATACATGCTGTACAGGTGCAGCTGTGAAAGTCCCTTAGCCAGCTGCATCCATAACTACACAGCGACCACATAGCCATCCTAAAACTCTTCACAGAGGAGCTGTGGTTCTGCCACTGCCATTGGTGATCTTCAATGTGTAGTCTCCAGAGGAAGAAACATCACATTTTCAAGGTCATGGTCAATAATTTCTTCCAAAGAGGCAACTCAGCTCTTCTTAAGAGGCTCTCCTTAAAGGGATACTATTTCATAAGTGGGGAACCTAATTAAGAGTCAATAACTGAGCTTCTCACATGTTAGCATCCTTTTCAGGCCCTGTTGTTATTTTTATTTGCAGTGCTGGAAAATAAATCTAGAATCCCACTCATGTTAGGCAAAAGACTTTACCACTGAGTTTATGTGCCCAGTCCATAGGTCCTATTATTTAAAAAGGATCCCATTTCTTTCTTCTTGTTGTTGGTCATGGGGCTTGAACTCAGGTTCTGAGTGCTGTCCCTGAGCTCCTTTTGCTCAAGGCTAGCTCTCTACCATAAGCTATAAGCCATAGCTCCACTTAAAGTTTTCTGGTGGTTAATTGGAATTAAGCATCTCACAGACCTCCCTGCATGGGGCTGGCTCTGAAATACAATCCTCAGATCTCAGCTTCCTGAGTCATTTCTCAAATTTATGGAAGAAGTTTCCAGTTCCTTTGCAACCAATCATAACATTATCTTTTCATTTTTTTTCTTTTTGCTAGTCCATGGACTTGAACTCAGGGCCTGGGCACTATTCTTGGGCTTTTTCAAGGCTAGCACTCTACCCTTGAGCCACAGCACCACTTCGAACTTTTTCTGCGTATGTGGTTCTGAGGAATTGAACTCAAGGTTTTGTGCATGCTAGGCAAGCACTCTACCACTAGGCCATGCTCCCAGTCCTGGAATTTAGCTTTCATAAGACTCTTCTTCCTCAATGGATGGAATCAATGCTATGCTTCTGCAGCACCAAGGCACACATGTGATTAATCATAGCGGATGACTCCAAGTTGTTACTATGAAAAACTTTTCAAAGGGGAATGTTCTGGATAACAAAATGAGAACTGTTCAATATATTTTGTGGTCCCATTTAACAGCTAAGGTGTTATTCTTAAGTATCCATAATTAAATTTTTACTTTTAACTTTCTTTTATAGTTGGAAGCTGGGCACCATTTTAGAAAAACAAACTAATGATGCAAGTATGACGTGTGGAGTCACTTAAAAAGTGAACTAACATCCTCCAATGCTGAAAGACCTCACAGGGAGCTTCCATGGAAACTACTTGAAACAGTTCACTGCTACATTTATTTTAATCACAACTGATAAGACTGCTGTAAAACTCTGATTTTAAATTGCTGCACTATCCTAAGATATTCAGTCACCAAGATAATATGATACTGTAAAACATATGATGTGCCAAGCGAAATCCTGCTTGTAGCTGAGAGCAAATCATAGTATATTTGCTTTCAGTAAGTCACCGAATGTATGGCACAGTTAATACATTGATCTGCCAAAAGCATATGACCTAATTTTTATTTGTGACATTGCTATGGATGCATGAATGCCTCTCTTGGTATTTTCCAGAGTACAGGTATTCTCCTCTGCTCAATTTGCTAAATATTGAAAAGCAGAACTATGTTCAACCACCCTGGGTAACATCTTTAACATTACAAGGTACTGGTTGATATCTTTTTTCATTTTATTTTTAAAAGTCAAATAAAGCTGAATGTTATGATCAACTGTTCATTTTACAACCCATTATTCTTTATCACCACAAGACTTTGAAAGAATACATGATATTTTAGGGGAAAACTATATTAAAGGTAAGAAAAGAAGGAAATGCAAGGGAAGCCGTCAAGTTTGCCCAATTTTTCGGGATCTTCTCGGTGTAGAATTTGAATTGTCTTCAGAGTACTTGTCAGTAAATACCAGGTGTGGTATTTATTACAGAAACCTGTAATAACCACATAGACCTCTGCGTGTGTGTGTGTGTGTGTGTGTGTGTGTGTGTGTGTGTGTGTGTGTTGGTATTAGGGCTTGAATTTAGGATCTGTGCTCTTGCTTAGATTTGTCATGACAGGATAACACTCTATTACTTGAACCACAGCTGCACTTCTGATGTTTTTCTGGTTAGTTAGAGGTAAGAGTCTCATGAACTTCCTTGCCCCAGCTGGCATCAAATCTTGATCGTCAGACCTCAGCCTCAGGAGTAAGTAGGATTATAAGTGTGAGCACCAGTGCCCGGGAAGGCTTTTTTTTCTGATGTGGGAAGATAACTGGGAATAGGCAGACAGAACCAATGTAGCTGCTTGTGACCTCCTCCTCCTTTACCCTTGGCTTTTTGTCATCCTGTGACAAAATAGTATCACCAGGCTTTTGAGGAATAGGACAAAAAGACTTTTCTTTATGCCTTTTGTTGCTGTGATAAATAATTGAAACAAATCAGAGCCTCATTCTGCCACCACTCCTCAGATGTTAGTGACTGCCAGTAGCGATTAGCACTTCATGTTTTCTTGTTCCTCTTTAGAGGGAAACTAAAAGAAAAAAGCTTCCACTCTACTTCAAGAATTCTTCCACCATTCTCCACCAATCTTCTATTTGGGAAAAATGTGAATCCTATGTCAATTTCTGAACCAATAAGTGATGAGGGTGGCAATGCCATTTTTAGCAATTAGTATGTTATTCAAACTACCATCTACCACAGCCATGATGGTCATGTATTAATCATTTTCTTTGGGTGCATAAAGTAAGTCATTACATGAAAACAGGGCAACAACTATCAGTAATGGAACTGGCCCAGTGTATTTACAAATGTACTCGGATAACTTCTACATGTCATCAAGGAGTATTTATATTTGGAAAGGAAAATTGTACTGCTTTATGGTTTCAAAACTATTTAGTAAAATCAGATTTTGTGAGTTATCACCCTTTTTTCTTGACCTTTCAGCATTTTTCCCACCTTTGGTGGGATATGTAAAACATACAGTCAGAGCACCAAGGTTTGGGTGCTTGAGTGAGTGATAAGGGACCAGAGATTTATTGAGGTGGGAGAAAAGATGATTTGTCAATTCAATGACAAATGTTTCATTGGTCAATAAACACAAGACTCGAGTATTATGGAGTATGTTAGATTTTGAGCTGTCACAGGGAAAGATAGTTAAAGGCAAGACTCTCTACAAGAGGTCAGGATTTAAAGAAATCAAATGTCAGAAGATCTGGGAATGAACTGAAAATATTAAGACAAATAATAAATCCTTTTTTGTTCCAGTTGGCAACAGGGTCTCTAGGCTGGCTTCAAAATCATGACTGTCCTGCCTCTACCTCTACCTTCTCAGTGCAGGGACCACAGGTTTGTGCCAGCACCTTGGGCATACTATGATTGGTTCCTTAAGAACAAATTATATTGAGCTGGGAAAGACAGAGTAGGAGACTAAGAACATCACTACCCAGAGTGCTTTGTGACATGAAGTGCTGTCCCTGAGCTCTACAGCTCAAAGCTATGCCCTACCCTTGAGTGAAGTCCCACTTCTGGGACTGCCCTGCTGACCTGAGATTTTTGTCTCCATTTTCAACCTAAGAGTGTTACCCAATTATAGACAGAGAAATCAATGAAAGCTAAAGGCTTGATTTGTTCATGGTGAACCAATATAGAATTATTTGATAAAAATATGGAGGGCTTTGTGCAAAGGAATGAGCCTGGTGATATGGAGTGTGTCTCCTTAAAATTGATATGTTGCAGACTAGACCTCAATATGATGCTGTGTGGATCTGGGGCTTTATGAGGAAATTAGGTCCTAAGGGTTGAGCTTTCATGAATGGGATTAATGTCCTTTTAAGATAGATGACCTCTCTTTCAGTCACGTAAGACTATAAAACAGCCATCTATAAGTCAGGAAGACAAGGGATCTACCATTATCTAGATCCAGCCTACAGAACTGTGATATAGACTAGCCACCTAGTCTATTATATCTTTGTTATAACATTCTAAGCACATGAAGACACATCAATAGGATACTTCTGTTTAAAATTAAGACTCAGCAAAGTGTAAGTATGAGATACAGTTGTGTTCAGAATAACAAAAAGCACTGATGTACCCAGTATCCAGAAAGTTCTTATTTTTAAGCCAAACTATCCCACCAAGGCATTGGCTTAGGTGGTTATTATATTATAGTAGGGGACTACAGTTGTGGGACTGTAGAGCCAAGCAAATAATGTGAAACAGGCCAAGGTGCGTGTGGAGATCTGCTGCTCCTTGTATCATAACAGGAAATCCCATGCATTTGTCTTTGGGGGAAAATACTCATTCCAATCCTAACAAGAAGGAGGCCTCTTCCCTTTAGGGCCTGAGTCTACACTAGTACTTCAAAGTGTGACAACACAATTCTCTAATCCAGTTTCAACAAAGGATTTTATTTGCTGATTCCCCAAGAGCAGAATTCAGAAAGCCCCCTGGGAGAACAGTCCTGTAACAAACATTCACGGCCACCTCTCCTCTCTTAATAAGGTGTGCCAGTCGCATCTGTCATTGGAGAGAGAGAGGTAATGAGGGACTTCTCGATGGAGAACATTGCACTTTTCCTGCTTACATCTTCAGGCATCCCTTTCCTGCCGGAAAGGCTTTTCTGCAGTCTCTCCGTTGAGAAATTTATGGCAATTTTTAAAATAGCACATTATTTAAAGATTCCTCCCTGCTCTCCTAGTTCCAGTTATCTACTAGAAAAGTACAGAATTAAAGTTTCCCCCAATCATGATTAGAAAAATACTGAGGATTAAAGAATACGAGTTAAGTTCCTAGGTCATTTACCTAGACTTACAGAGGAAGTAGAACCTCAAACTCTACTGTTCTCCAAAATGGGCAACAGAAGAGAGAGTCATTTGATCAGTACCACTATAAAAACTGAGAATCACTCCATGACTGAGTGAAGCAAGCTTCCTCACCCATTACTATACACAACTTTGCTGATTACAAACCCTGCAGATACAAGACTTGAGTCTCGAATGCACAATATAGTTCAGAGAGCCAGCCAGCGGTGCTGAGATGGAGGAACAAACAAAATGCTGGTGAAGGCACAGAGTAAAGAATCCCAAGAAAGGTTTAGGGCCACTTCCATTTAATAAGCTGATAGTACAGCAGCGTGGCGGCCTGGGCTGCGATGGCACCCAGATGTTTCTGTGCAACTGCAGGGCAGACTTAGGGCTGGGGAGTATAGCGGAGGTATTTCTTGCCAGATGGGAGCTCTTTGGTGAAGACACCTTTAGGGAACAGCGTCTTGGCTTCTTCTTCGGGGATGGTTGGAAGGACCATCACACTATCCCCATCCTGTGGGAAGATACAGAGAATGGCTTCAGTCTTATAGGAGCATTACAAGGCTATAAAAATTGACTTCAGAAAAGTAGGAGAATGCTAATGAGGACCAAAATAGTTTTTATGCTCTCTCCTCTGAGAAATTGCTTTCACACACTTTTTTTCAATCCCAATGAAATTTTATTTACAGAAAAAAGAAAACTGATCAGAAACAGTTGTCTTAAAGAAAATTTGTATTTGTTTACCAAACTTGAAATGATTGTAAAGGTGGTTTTCAATTTATACATCCAGCTGGGTGCTGGTGGCTCACAATTGTAGTTCCAGATAATCAGGTGGCTGAGAGTTGAAGATCATCCTGGTTTGAAACCAGTCTAGGTAGAAAAGTCTGTGAGACTCTTTTTTTTTTTTTTTTAACGTTTCTTTTTTTTTTTTTGCCAGTCCTGGGCTTGAGCTCAGGGCCTGAGCACTGTCCTTGGACTTTCTCAAGGCTAGAGCTCTACACCACTTGAGCCTCAGCACCACTTCCGGCTTTTTTCTATGTATGTGGTACCAAGGAATTGAACCCGGGTCTTTGTACATGCTAGGCAAACACTCTACCACTAGGCCAAACTCTGGGCCTGTGAGACTCTTATCTACAATTAATCACAGAAAAAGGTGGAAGTAGCAATGTGGCTTAAGTGATAGAGTCAAACACTATCTTTGACATTTATGTGAGCAAAGTATTTTCTTACCTCAGTATGAAACAATATTGGATTAAAATTTAATGCCTACGCCTTCTAGGCTCCATGGGCTTGGGTCTGGCTCCTCTCACCTCTACCTCCTCAGTCTACCTCCTACCTCTCCTCCTGTGGTCCCATCAGCTTCCCCTCACTCCTCCTACATGCGGAAGGCACTTGAAGGTGGATCCTGATCACTAAAACCCCTCTTCTGCCAACACTCTTCCCTTATAGACATGCACAGGTTGTCCTGGTGTGTACTTATGTCCCCACAAAGGTCCTCTCTTAGCAAGGTAGTCCTAGGCGCCAAATATAAAACCAGAACCCCGAAGTGGTATCAATGTTTGTGCAGCCAATGCACCTCCTATCTGGTGAATATAATGTAACCCTTCTGTTAATTACAAGAAAAAAAATTAAAAAAAAAAAAAAACCAGATCCTCACCCCACACTCCTCTTCACTCCGTTGTGCCTGATCCCCTTCTGTAGCACCTGTCATCACTGCTCAGTAGACAACAAGACAGGGACTTTACACAGACTGCTAGCTTTCCAGGGCTCACTGCCTGGGCTGAGTAAATATGGTCCCATGAATAGATACAGTATGTCAACAGTTTTTCTAGCAGGGAACAAATATCAAAAAATCTGGTATTCAGGTTAGAATATTTTAAACATCATAAGACGAAGACAGATTCTCAGGATATCTGTCCTAGATTTGCAGTGATCTTAAAGATCAAAAATTTATGAACAAATGACAGACTTTGACACAAGTTTAAAATGCTGAAACAAGAAAAAGGAAATGTTTTCCTATTATAAATATATCAACAGTTTTTGAGCCATCATTTGAAAAAACATCCAGTCAAGATTTTGCTGAGGAGAGGAGGACATTCACACATATACTTTACTAGCTGAGTATCCCGCGTGTGAAAATCTGAAATCTAAAACGAATCTTGCAGGCCGGGAGTTTGGCCTAGTGGTCTAGTGCTTGGCTAGCATGCACGAAGACCCGGGTTCTATTTCTCGGTATCACATACAAAGAAAAAAGCCGGAAGTGGTGCTGTGGCTCATGTGGTAGAGCTCTAGCCTTGAGAAAACCCAAGGACAGGGCTCGGGCCCTGAGCTCAAGCCCAGGACTGGCAAAAAAAAAAAAAAATTATTTATATATATACACACACACACACACACACACCACACACACACACACACACACATATATGAATCTTGCCCTCAAGTTTTGGAACATTATGAATTTTGGATTTTTGATTAGGCATACTCAACTTACACATAAAGGAATAAATTTGCCACAAAATAATGCAGTTTGTGTTTTCCATACAGGTGTAGAAACCTTGGCTTGTCATAAGAAACAGCCCTCCCCAGTGTCTTTGGGTACCCTGGGGGACAGATTGTGAAGGCCGCCACTGAGACACTGGTCCTCCTTCGGGTCTTGCATCTTTACCTTCCAATCAACAGGGGTAGCAACCCTTTTCTCTGCTGTCAGCTGGAGAGAGGTAACTACTCTGAGGATCTCATCGAAGTTTCTGCCAGTGGTAGCGGGATACAGGATAGATAGCTTCAGTTTCTTATCAGGGCCAAAAATGAACACCTACGAAACACACCGAAGTCATAAAATAGAAAGAGCCATCTCAGTGTTGACGACAGCAAATAAAGCTCTACCGTCATCAACACTGCAACTGAAAGGATATGCCGAACTGCTTATCTGGGTAGATGGTATACTGGTCATTTTCTTCCTTATGTCAACCTTCTAGACTTTAAAAAGGAAATATATATGGTTCTGCTGCTTCAGAAAGAAAAGCCGACAATGGAAATTTAAACCAGGGAGGCCCCAGGAAGGGACTACGGTGACTAGGGTGGTGGTTATGACATGAACGACACTACAGGAGGTTCTTCAGGCTTGTCCTGCACATGAGAGATACACTAGCTTTGCCTTCCAGTAAGTGAGGGACAGAAAAAGAATTTTAAAAACGTGCTGTCCTATGGAGGAGGACCACTCTTCAAACGGCAGAGCTGTCAGAAAAGCTGCACAAACGCTTTCTTAGTTCTGGATGACATTTTTAGGGTAAAAGCTGTCAGTGAATTCAGCAGTTTAAAAATTTAGCTGACTGTTTTAGCCACTCTGCCATGAGCATTATAGATCTGATATTGTCACTGGTCCACAGCCACGTCCTCCATATCCTCTCGTTGGCCCAAGCATTTACATGGACACAAACTGGTGGGTCCTGCTGATGAGTGGATGGCTAGCACTCACCACTCGCGCAGTCACAGGCATGCCCTTTTCATCCTTCTCTGCAGGGTCCAGCATGCCCAGGAGGATAGCAAGATCCCGGTTCTTGTCATCAATGATGGGAAAGGGTAACTTTTCTGTGGGCTCATCACCATTGTAAGCATTGATATCCTACAATGCAGGAGAAAGGGGAATTGAATTATAGTCATCACCTTACAAGAGGGGAAAGACTGCGGTAGTCACAATCATTTTCTGAGAAATTGTAATAAATTATTTGTTGAAGAGCTATTAACAACAAAGTATAGCACTTACAGATCAAAGAACTTTTCATGTCTAATTCAGCATGCTTTTATTGCTTTGAGAAAACAGTCTGCCTGATAGAAACTGACTAATTCAGAATGAGTTCTGTATTATAACCATGTGAAGTAACTGCCTATGTGATTATAAAAAAAAAATCAGAAATGAATTAGCTCTATATACTACAAAATAATGCCACTTACAAAGAAAATTCTATAGATGAAGTCTCTGTCTCAAAAATACTGTGACTCATACATGAGGTTACAAGGCAGGGAAATAGGGGACTGAAGAGAGGGGTGGTTAGCCACAAAACTGCAAACACAAGAATGGAGGGTTGAATGTCCACTGAAGGACAAATGAAGAGTAAATGGACAAAAAGCATTTCGAGTCTGAATGAAAGGAAAATGCTGTATTTCTCCCCTAAATCATTCATTTCTAGTTTTCCTTTACTAGAAGCCTTTGGGGGAAAAGTCTGGTTTCATTTTCTGGTTAAGCACTGGTAAGAACACTTCAGTAAATGAGATATTACAGGAGATACACACATACACCCCTTGGTCTTTAAAGGAACTTCACTGGTGGTTCCTATATGAAGTAGCAACAAATATAAGATGGAATAAACGCTGTCGTCCTAATTGATAGCACTGCCAAGTTAGGGAAAGCATGGAGGAAAGCTAACACTTCTACATAGGTCCTTGAAGAGGGGCAAGGTTTTTCACTGGGAAAAGGAGGCCTGCATGCTAGGCAGGAGTAACAATACCAATAAAACATGCAGGCAAGTCCACAGCAGTGAGGAATTCTGCCAGACAGTTTGATGGAGCGATGGAAAAACAGACTTAAGCATGGAAAAAAGACCTCTTTATTCATGCAGCCTCTTGAAAGTAAAATGGAGGGTGATGGCACAGCAAATTGGAAATTTCTGCATGTCTCAATAGACATAAAAATGGCATTAATGAACTGAGAAACGGGTAATAATGGATATTAACATGTCAGTGTTACTGTCTCAACTCTCCTTCTGTTGTCACTGGCTGTCTACCAACCTACCTTGGGGTTTCTATAACAAGGTACATGTAAAAGTTTGGGTACTTTGAAAACTTCAAAGGCAGAAGATCACCACATAAAATTAATATGGGTGAAAAAAAATTAATATGGGTGTGCTCTTTTACTTCAAAAAGCTCTAGCTTTAATTATTGCTATGCATAAATTCTCTACCCTATCACTTGCATTAAGAGGCAATACTTCCACTACAAACTAGGCTAATTCTACTTTTCACCATCTAGTACCAAAAGAACAATGAAACAAGCAAGTCACTCTACTATTCTCATTTACAAAAATGAGAGCAGGACACATAAATCTACTTTAAAAGGGCCTTGCTAGGATCTAATAAGAAACTGCATGTGAGAATATTGTATATGCAGCGGTTACCATTTCCTTCCACATGTAAGAATAACAAAACTCTATTGGAAGAAAGACAAGTGCCCTCCCATGCTGCTACACACGATTCTTCTGACAGGATGAACTGGTATGAAACACCCAGCCTGGTCCCCATGTGAGAGCTGACATTATTGTTTATTTAGCTGCACATACTGGACGATGCCCAGTATTGGTGCAAAAGGTGATGACCATTATTAGTACTGGAGCGAATTCAGATTGCCAAGTAAATTGCTGACTAAGTAAATTGTTTTGCAGACACCAGATAATCACTACAATTCACTCCCTCGATCAGTACTGCCTGAGCACCTAATGAAATGTTCTAGTAGTAAATAAAAGAGGAGCTGTCCCCTGCCAGGTCTGTGCTGCAGTGGGGAGAAAAAACCAACTAAATAAGCAACATACAAAGATTTAGATGGGACAGTGCTAAGAAGAAGCAAAGGAGGAGTGTGAATGAGTTATTACTTTATGTAAAGTCTTTGTTCTCATCTAAAGTTGTCAAATAATAAAATAGGTTTAGCCTTGCAATCCAAAAAAGAAAAAAAAAAAGTTGTCAAAAAGTTGAGACCTGACAGAGCTACAGTCAACCCACACAGATACACCAGCATAGTGAGTTTTCCAGCTCTGGATCTGGACATACTTTACAGGAAGAGCTGTAAGTCTGTGGATAAAATGGACATGTGATATAAAACTAAGGATGGTTCTGGATTGGAGGCCTGCGTAACTACAAAGGTGTGGCTATCACTAGCTGAGCTAAGACCTTGGGATGACATGCTAGGTCTCTCAGGGGAGAGGTTGATAAGCCATTGTTTTACCAACTTGGAGGACAGGAGAGTGTGGCCTAGGAATGGAAATCCAAGAATCACAATATGGATGTTAACTATGGTGGGAGTGGAGGAGCTCAATATTAGAGTGTAGATGGAAAAGAGACATGGTAAGAAATAAGCTCTAGATAACTTCAGCCAAACGAGTGTGAACCTGAGCAGTAACAGCAGGGCTGTGGCATACTTAGAGCAAGGAGAGGAACATAAGTGAAGATAGAGAGCAATCAGCTATTCAAGAGAGACAGACTGAGACCTGGCCATTGAAGTTAACATGGCGGGTTTATTATGAAGTCCAAAGATTTCCTGTGAACTAGTGAACTTCAAATGTGAGGGGTGCTTATACCTTTATCTCAAAATGAAAACTACTCTGTATATCTTACTTATCATATAATCTTAGGCTTAAAGTAGTTGCAAATTGGTATTTCTGTTGATAAGATGGAAAAAAATTCATTCTTTTCTAGTATTTCACTGATCAACACAGAAGACCTCTGTAAACCTCTTCTCACCAACAAGTAGGGTTCCCTTCCTCCCATCCCCAAACAATTATACATCATATACCAGCTGAACATCATTAGGTTCAACTCAATCGTGATACTATATGAACTTGAGACAGCATTTAGATCTCATTCCATTTCTGAGGGGGTGGGGGAAGAGAGATTCTGAATCTCTCATCACAACAAACTATACCTTGCTCCAGGCAAGATGGTCTTCCACACTATCTATAGAAAGCGCGATTAATTTAACATTCCTCTTGGCAAATTCTGGTGCCAGCTTTGCAGCCCTGCCAAGCTCTGTGGTGCACACCGGGGTGAAGTCCCGTGGATGAGAGAACAGAATGCCCCATCTGGAAGAAGGAAAAGAAGGTCACAATGAAACCAACAGTCACCAACATCATGCAGAATGAAAAGTCATCATATCTGGATTTAAAATAGGCTTTTAAAAATGCTTATGAAGACATTTATTTTTAAACTTTTCAGTTGAGAAATGCTTTTCATTCTTACCTGCAGAAGATTCTAACTTTGACAGCTCTTCAAATAAAGATACCACCTCAAGATAATAAACGTTTTAAAAAGGCCAATTTTAGGGTGCTGCCAGCTGGATTCCTTGTCAGCTATTAAAATCTGTGCTACATAAGTAGTAAGAAATAACTTGTCATTTCTGATCCAATTGTTTTCTTTTTCCCTAGCACAGACACTCACACTCAGTTCTCATAGGTCCTGAATCTAAGCAGTGCCTGCCTGCAATAATAAACAGGTTATATAACCTGAAACAAATCAGTTTCTGTCCTCTATTTACAAGTGGAATTAAGACTGACATTAAGACTGAAAAGGGGTGGATATAAAATTTTTTATAAAGCTACTTTACTCATCTAAATACCTGCTAAACAGGATACGCCTACCCTCATAAAATAATAGCAGTATAACACTTTTCACTGGTCTTCTTTATGTGCAGTCTCTCTTTCTTGTTTCAGACTAAGGTGGGAGAAAACAGCCCACAATGCAGATTCTGTAACTACAATTCTTTGGCAAATACTAATATCTACATCATCACTATCCAAGGTTAAACGTCACGTGGGTTTTGAACACAGTTCAAGCTAATTAAGGTACCAAGAAAGTTTAGTGTACCATATCCTTCTCCTGGTCAAGAGAAGCCACTCTTCTCATCTCAATAAAGAAAAAGGAAAAAGAAATAGGAAAGAAAACAACAGTAGCAACAACAACAACAACAACAAACCCTGGCTACTCTTCTACACTTCTATGGACTACTTAAGCAGTCAATGGGAAGGATCTTGTGCCAGTAGATTTCTCAATCTATTCCAGATGCTAAGCCAATCTGTCAAAAGTTTAATCTTTCCCTGAGCACAAAGAACAAAATAGACAGGACACCTCCTACTCACCTCCATCTGCCACTCAACTCACAAGCAAAAACTTCTGACTAAAAAGGAGAAGACACAGATAATACTTTTGACAGCGGTGGAGGAGTGAGGTATGCTTTTTTTCTAATAGAGGGCAATAAGGACACACAGGTTTTTGAAATCAGTAATCTAATTGAGAGTAGATTCTATGGAAAAGCACTTATTAAAGGGGTGGATGAGCCTTAAGGTCTTCAGAGTCATCTGTGGTGACCCATACCTGTAAGAAATCCTACTCAAGAGACTGAGGCAGGGAGACACCAAGTTAGAGGTCAATCCCAGCAAAGTTAGCTATACTCTTTAAAACAAAATACAAATACAAAACCAAAACAATAAGAGGATATCTAGGGATGTTGCTCTGATAAGAGTGTACATGTGGTAGGTAATGCACTTGTCTAGCGTGATTTAAGCTCTGGGTTCAAACTCCAGTCTCTCTCTCACACATACAGTGAATCTCTAGAAGTTGAGGGAAAATGGTATTTTTTTTCTTGTATTGTCCAAGGGCTGATAGATTAGGAAAGTCCTTCCACTGTGAGTCAAGTCTGCTTTGCTGAATCACATTGGGAAACCGGTTTTCGGTCAATTCACAGCCCCTCCCTAGGAAACCAAAATCTGGCCTAGCACAGGTTATTCCATGAAGGTGTTACCTTAGCTTAATTTCCTACTACTGTTCTTACATATCCCATTTCCTTCTTCATTTTCAAGGTAAAGTGTTTCCTCTTTTCAAGAGAATGGTTTTTACTTACCAAGTTCCCAAAAGTCCCTGGTTAAGAACTTTTGTTTGAAGATGAACTACAAAGAACTTGCCAGGTGCCTGTAAATCTTAGTTAACTTGGGGCCTGGGGTCTGAGGATTGAGGTTCAAAGCCAGCTCAGGCAGGAAAGTAGAGTGCTAGCCTTGAGCAAAAAAGCTCAATAACAGTGCCCAGAGCCAGAGTTCAAGCCCTAGGATAGGCAAAAAAAAAAAAAAAAAGAAAAAAGTTGTCTCTGCTACACCTGCTACATACAGAAACAATCTAATTCTGCAGCACCCCAACCTTTCATAGTGTAGACACCTGTAATGTTTGAAGTTAATTTTTCTTTCCAAAGATATCTGGATCAACCTTAATTATGGTCACATGCAGGAAGGACTTTGGGAAAATTGACATATTATAAGGAAATATCATGTGGAAACTTGGTTTCCAGACAGGGCAGGAAATACTATGTTTGACCCTTCACAGACTTCTATGATGGTTTATACAGATGCATCTACTTTTCTCATCTTCCTACTGTTGGTTCCAAGATTTGATAAAATCAACAGCCAGGAAACTATTCACAAACACACAACAAAAGCACGGTTAGGAACTGGTGTCTCACATCTGTAATCCTAGCTGAGATCTGAGGATCAGGTTTGAAGCCAGCCTGGGCAGGAAAGGCCATGAGAATCCATTAACCACCAGAAAACCAGACATGGTAGAACACTAGTCTTGAGTGAAAAAGTTCAGGGACAGCATGATGACCCAAAAGAAAAAAAGTGGTTAGCTTAAATAGTGACAGTGTTTATAATTGTTGCTACAATAAGTATGGTTTATGTTACTATCTATCTCAAATCCATACAAATAAAGAACTCTGGTAAGATTTCATGTTTCGTGGGGGCTGTAGGTAGGAATGGAAAAGAACACACTGAAAATTCTATAGAGTTTTAGGGAAATACTAACAAGAGACTGGCCACAATTTACTGAAGTCTTTTCCTGCCTTCAAGATCTGAAAGTCCCATTTGTCACCCTTTCTTTCTAGCTTAGTCCTTCCTCTGGGAAAGCTTAATTTTTCCGTAATCAATAGTTGGAGAATGAATACAGGAGGATGTAGGGAGTTGAGTAGGCCTGATGTATGAGAACCTTGGAGGTTCTGCCCAATCACCGTTCAATTTCATAGACTTCCCTGTCTCTCAATACATAGGCCTGGATACTGGATTAAGGATCAAAGGCAGGAGGACTTGTCCAGCCTGAATGCAGCACCTGTGTAGTAGCCACTGGTATTCTAGAGCCATAAGCGAGCCAAGCATTGCTGGAATGCTTCTGATTTAAACCAAACCACTGATCTGGGAGGGCCACCACACAACCGGGCAGTTTAACTCCTAGTCGTGGTGGTATGCCAGCGGGCTAAATCCCAGCAAGGCCAAGGGGGAGGGGATCCTGGGAAACAAAAGAATGTTCAAGTAGGGAGTTCACGTGGCCCTCGTGCATGGAGGGTCACTGCAGCTGCACAATCTGTTCTGCCATGGGGCTGGGGATGTGGCTTAGTGGCAAGTGTTGCAAGTTCTGGAACGAAGGGCGGCACACCGACACACAGAAGTGTCCTGGGGACCTCCAAAAAAACCCCCCAAAAACCAACCCGGTTACAGCCGATCGTATCTTAGTCACTGGACAAAAAGCCAACACCTTTCGGCCACCGACTGGGCAGCGGGTGGTTTGTATATTTATAGATCACCCCCCATCTGAACACACCACGGAAGCCAGCAGAGCTCTCGGGTAACGCACGCGGGGCTCTCAGCGGCGGCCACCGACTTTGGCCTCTGGCAAATCCACCTTCCGCAAAGGGTGCAAATTCCACAACCTCGAGGGAGGGTGGAGGGCCCCGAGTCCAGGGGAGGGCCCGCCGGCGCCGCGCCGCCCCTCCGTCCCGGCCGCCGTTTACTCAGCCGCGCCGCCTCCCGCAGGTCTGGGGGCAGCCCGCCCGCGTCCCCCCCGCTCCCCCACGTCAGCCCCGCCGCGGGGCCCGGAGCTCGGAGCCACCCCGCGGGAGGCTCGTGCGGGAAACCGGTGCGGGGCGGAGGCGGGCGGCGCGCGGCGGGGCCCGAGGGTGCGGAGGGCAGGAAGGAGGAACGGGGACGGCACCGCCGGGTCCCCGCGCAACCCGGGGCCGAGGCCGGGGCACGGCCACGCCGCCGGTCACTTACGAGTCTCCCAGAAAGTCGTGGAAACGGATGGGGCCGATGGTGGTATTGGCCTCGAAGTCGGGAGCTACGTCCCCGAGAAGGAGTCCTCCGGGCATGGCGGCAGCGGTGACGCGGGGAGGACGAGGGGGCGCAGTCGCGGCGACGAGCTGCACGCTGGCTCCGAGACCCGCGCTGCTGAATGGGCGGGACCGGGAGCGCAGCCTTGAAGGAGTCGAGCGGAGCGAGGGGCGTGGCGTGGCGGGGGGCGTGGCCACGACGGGGAAGGCGGAAGTGAGGGGTGTGGCGGGGCGGGATCGAGGGGCGGGGCGCGATGGAGGAGAGGGAAGGAGCGGGCTGCGGGAATGATGGGCGGGGCAGAACGAGGGAGGAGCCCTGAAGTGGCCGCCAGAGAGTGGCGGGAAGCTCAGGGGCGAGGGAAGGGGCGTGACCCCCAAGGGGCCACGTGGGAGAAATGGGCGTGTCCAGCTGAGAGGAGGGGCGGGATAGGCTGAGGGGTGAGGCGGGGCCGAGGCCAGGGGCGGGGCGAGGGCTGGGAGACCGCCCACACTAGGCCCTGGTGTCTGGAGTCCTTGGGTTGTGAGGTCGGTCTGTCTACGCGTAGCTCAGGGCTCGGTTATGTCCGCTGAAGGCTTGGGGGTGCTGAAGGTTTGACCCCACAGGGGTTTGTGGGATTTAGGGGGGAGAGGGAGGGATCCCCAAGACTGACACAGCGGGTGACAGCAGGCGCTCGCGGCGGCTTTGCGTGGACCCTCCCGGATTCCCCAGCCCGCCCCCCCTCTCCCCGCGGTCCGGTGATCCCTCCTCCCCGGGGCCCGCGGCCGCCCCCACCTTGCTGAGGCCCATCGGAAGTGCCCAGGCCCTGCGAAGCGGGGGAACTGCCTGTCAGAGGAAGTGGTTTTCTGGTTGCAGCAAAAATCCCTGTACCAATGGCAGTACGATACTGGTTCAAGCTATTACCTTGCCTCTCCTGTCCCGGAGTTCCTTATGAACTATAAAACATTCAGCACAATTACTTTGAAATTCAAATGTAGTAAATAGAATTATTAAAAAAAAGATTTTTTTTGGTGATCCAGTGTATGCACGTTAACCTGAACGTGAAATCAGTTTAGATTCATGTATTTCCTATGTGCCAAGCGCTTGGAGGACAGGAAGGCTGCTCTGTCAAGTTCTTTCATTCTAGGGGGAATGGGACAGGCAATATGCGTACGATCAGACAAGAATATGTTAGACCAGAAGCCCCAACATGGACGCATAGATCAAGAAAACATGACAGTTTCTCTCTCTCGCCCTCTCTCTCTCTCTCTCTCTCTCTCTCTCTCTCTCTCTCTCTCTCTCTCTCTCTCTCTCTCTCTCTCTCTCTCTCTCTCTCTTACACATACACACACACGCACACGCGCAAGACACACATACCCTTCCATCAGAAAGGATGTACCATTTGTGAGGAAATGGAAAGACTTGGAAAAAATATATTCAGCAAAGTAGCTGAATATAGGTTGCATAGTTTCCCTCATTTGTTGTATCTAGAATGTATCTATAAATCCACAAGTAAACACATTGGATGATAAAAGACTAAAACATACACTTGGATTGGTAAATTCCACTACACGCAGTTGTTGCTATTTAGATAGGATCTTGAGGCTCTTTAGCCCAGGCTGACCTGGAACTGTAATCCTCTCAATTTCCACCTCCTTCGTAGTTAACGATAACAGGTGTATGCCACTGCACTCAGTAATTGATTGAGATTCCAGGTGTAGGCCTAGGTTGGCCTCGATTCTACCCATTCTAGCCTTCCAAGTAATTAGCACTACAGATGTGAGCCAGTGGCACCTGTTTTTTTATTAAACAATTTTTAAACAATTTTTATCCTATATTCAGATGTTCTTGGAAAGCACTTTGATCATATTCATTCTCACATTACCTCCCCCTTTTCTCTCCCTCCCCTACTAATATATATATATATATATATATATATATATATGGTATAGATTCTGCATTTGAGAGAGAGCATGTGATATTTGTCTTCCTAAGCCTGGCCATTTTGTATAACACGATCTTCAGTTCTACCTATTTACCTGCAAACAACATGATTTCATTTGTCTTTATGAGTGAATAATACTCCATTGTGTGCCTGTACTGTATTTTCTTTATTTAATCATCATTTGATGATTAAATAATTAGATTATTGTGAATAGTGATGCTATAGGAAACTCTTTAAATTTAATATAATTTAACCTCTGATTTTACTCTAGCTTTGATTTTTTTAAATTTTATTTTATTGTTGGGGTGATGTACAGAGAGGTTACAGTTACACGTATCAGGTAGTGGATACATTACTTCTTAAACATGGTTACCCCTTCCCAAGTTTTTCCCCCACTTTCCCTCCCCCACCCCCTACCACTCACCTGTTTTCCCCTTACTTTCTCATTTTCAAATACACAAATAAACATACATACCAATATACCAGCGTGTCATTTTTGACATGTACATCAATTTTGACACATGTGTCATTTCTGACATGCTGGGAACCTTAGGAAATAGGGCCTTACTGGAGAAAGTAGGTCATTGGGTTTGGTCTGGTCCTCATTCTCTGCTTCCTGTCTGACAGAAGATGAGAATCTCTTCCACCATTTGCTCCAGAGGCCACAATGTTCTGCCTGACTGCACAGAGTCAAGCATTCACAGATAGTCCTCTGGAACCATGAGCCAAAATATATCCTTCCTCCTTCAAGTTGTTTATATTAGTTATTTTGGTCACAAGTACACAAAAATAACTAACACATCTATTTTATGTCTGTCTATCTGTAATCCATCTGTATATAGATAAGAATATAAAGCCAGGCAAGCTGGCTCACGCCTGCAATCCTAGCTACACAGGAGGCTGAGATCTGAGGATCAAGGTTCAAAGCCAGCCTGGACACAAAAGGACCTGAGACTCTTATCTCCAATTAACCTCTAGAAAACTGGGAAGTGGGGCTTGGCTCTAGAGTAGGGTGGTAGCCTTGAGCAGAAGAGCTCAGGGACAGTGCCCAGGCCAAGTTCAAGCCCAATGACCCCCCTCCCCCCAAAAAGAATATAGAGATACATCTGTTACAGACATTGATGTATATATAAGTAGAAGTGTGTATGTATGTTTGCTTGAAAGATTGTAAAAAATTTTCACAGGAATAATAATAACTCAAAACTGTTCATATTACCTATTCATAGTAAACAAGAAATCAACTGCTATAGTCACATACCCTTATGTAAAATTAAGCATCAAGAAGAGCAAATGGGGGCCCAGATTAGCTATTTCTGTTAGAAGTCTGTTTGAGAATGTGTGGGATGGCACTGCGTTTGAGTGAGAAAGAGGGAACGGACAGAGCATGTGAGGGGAGTATTGCCTGTTTCAAGTGCACAAAAGCCACCCGTGGCTAGTGGCAAATACATTAGACAGTTTTGCATTAATACTTTGTCATATTTAAAAGTTCTGCCCAGACCCAACATTTTTTCCCACTACCACTCACTTCTTTGTTCATCTCTCTTTCTTCTTTCTACTGAAGCTCATCTTATTAAATCCAAGGGAAACTTCATTAGAGTTCTCACTAGGGTCAAATTTCAGGTTTGCCCCATTGTGCAGAAGGTTTCTGAGATGCCTGGAGCTGAGCTCAGGTTCCCAGGTTTCTTTATTTCAAGGAGTCACTATACTTGTTTTGCAGAGGGATTGTGCGCCAAGACATCCTCCCCAAATGCTAGGCTACACGTTCTCAAATAATCTCTTTCAGCACCATGGTTTTAAACACTAAAACAGGTAACATAGACTTCTCTTTAAAGGAACACATCCATGTTGACGATGTGCACTTCAAGACTAGTCAGCATTATAACCTTTGTCAGTTGTAAAATTAACATAGGTCTCGTGTTCTAATGTATGGGTGATCACCTTGACATGAAAATCCTGGGTGGAAAACATGGGGGTAGTCTCTGTCTGAGATTTGTTATAGGCTTGTGGAATATGAGTCATCTCCAGCAAATAGTTAGGATCCATCTGCTGAAGGAGGATCTCCATTGTGAAGAGTGTTGGTGTTCTAATCCTGGGCTACTGACCTCAACTCCTTCACTTACTGCTGCACAATTTCCACTCTGTAGACAGAGTATTGACAAATGTCATCTGATCAGTGACAAAGAGTTCCCTGGTCCAGGTAGGTTTATGTCACAATGATCGAAACCCTTTGTAAGAATGGCACTGGTAGATTGCAACCTCTGAGTTTAGTTTTTAATGGTTGTTTTCCATTTTGTGTGTCTACTTAGGTGTATAGTCAGTTCTTGTCAGTGTTTTGACAAAAATCCCCGTACCAATGGCAGTATGATATTGGTTCTAGCTATTACCTTGCCTCTCCTGTCCCTGAGTTCCTTATGAACTATAAAACATTCAGCACAATTACTTTGAAATTCAAACTTAATAAATTGAATCATTAGAAAAGATTTTTTTGGTGACCGTGTGTGCACATTAACCTTCACGTGAGGAGATAAATTTAGATTCATGTATTTCCTATGTGCCAAGCGCTTGGAGGACAGGAAGGCTATTCCTTCATTCTAGGGGCAATGGGACAGGCAGTATATGCAAGATCAGACAAGAATGTGTTAGACCAGCAGCCCCAACATGGACACGCCGATCATGAAAATGTGAGACAGACAGACAGACAGACAGACAGACAGACACACACACACACACACACACACACACACACACACACACACGTCTTTAATGGTTATTTTCCAGTTTTGTATGTCTACTTAGGTGTATAGTCAGTTCTTGTCAAAATACTCAGCCTTCATTGCTTTGGATATGAGTTGAGAAAACCAAACCAAAGATGCTGACCTAGTGGACACTTGTTAATTTCACCGCATCCCTTCTTTGGGCAGGAGGCTGGTTCATAATTGAGCATTGTAATGGAGGCTAAACAACTGAAAGTGCATACTTTGGTTTGGAGGATCTGAAAAAGAAAAACCAGTGGTGTTGCCTTCGTATTTACAGATGAATTTATTTAATATTTAAATTGTATCTGATTCATCTGCTTTTTAAAACTAAAAGAAATCAAGTATATCTTATTTTCCCTCATTCATTCATTCATTCATTCATTCAGCAACTGTTTGCAAGGTACTGGCCTCAATGGTCTTATAACATAATGATCTTTCCCTCTACCAGTTCCCTATTTTCTCACCTTTCTGTCCTTGACTTCCCCCAACGTTTCTTGATATCTGGTTTTTCCCTTTCAATATTCAAGCCAATTAAGATTCAGTTCTTTTAGTATTCCTAGCTACTGAGGAAACTATGAACTGCAGTTTGGGTTTTGAAGCTAACTTAAGCAGAAAAGTCTGTGTGACTCTGATCTGCAATTAGCGCCCTCAAAGCCAGAACTGGAGGTGTGGCTCCCAGGGTGTTTTGCTAGCCTTGAGTGAAAAAGCCATAAGACTGAGTTCAAGTGCCAATACTGGTGTGTGTACACACACATACATTCTCAAATCAGGAAGATTCTGGTTTCAGTAGTTCTTACGCAAAAGGTGAGCTTTCCCTTGGCCACTAACACTACCTGCTCACAAAACAGTTGAATGATGATACAAGCAATGCTAGGTTTCCTACTGAGGTGAATTCTGTTATGTTGGATTCCATCTCTGATAATCTGCTCTTTCAAAGTCTACTCATTCTTTTTCAGTGTAAGTACAATCCTTTCTTTTGTGCTTAACCATTTAGTTTGATGGTACTACCTTGCCCATATTCCATCTGAAAAGCTTAAGCCTTAATTTCATAGAGAAGTGTCACCAAAGATAGTTTGTAACTACTCCAGTAAGGACAATCTGTGAAAACACAATGGTATGTGGTATTTATGAATTTGGAATAAACTCTTGAGCATTAGGAACTTTGTGTTTCTCGTTACTGCCTAGTGCACCATCTATTTTATTTGCTCAGCATAATCTGTGTGCTTACTTAATAGGCATTTACTGATTACAATGAATAAAATCTAGAAGGGTGGGCTGGGTATGTTGGGTGGACATATTCTACAAGAGTAAACAAATATTGACTCTTCTACTTTGCTTTCTGCTCTGGATTTTTGTACTTCAACCTTGGGCCCTAAATTGGAGCCAGATACTGTTGACCAAAGATGGAAACAATCACTAAAACAAGGACAGAGATAAATGATTAGATACATTGCAAGTTGCTTTGGATCAGGTGAGGATGTTAAGTTTTACATTATTTTGGTTCATTCTCTGCAGAAGACAATGTGGGAACCTGGGCTTTGCCTGAATTACACTCCTGGGCCTTGTTGCCACTTTCAGGACACTGAAAATTTGACCTGACAATCAAGAATGTTTAGGGATAGGTTTGGGAAGTGTGAAAATCCTTTCTGTTGGGCCGTGCTTGCTCCAAGTAAATTAAACTTCTTAGATACAGAAAGGAGAGCCATATTTCCCTTTTTTCTAGATTAAAAAAATCTTGAGATTATATATTTATGTCTATGAGCCATTTTGAGATAACTTTGTATAAAGTATAAGTTAGGGCTATCTTCTATCAATCATTTGTCTGTTTGTCTGTCTATCTACCTAACCTAGTTTTCAATCAATCCATCCATAAATTTATTAAAAATAACCACAGATTCTCCAATGCATTCTTTTTATACAGTTGTCAGAAACCAATTGACCTTACATAAAAAGGTTTAATTTTGGACTCTAAGTTCTATTATATGAATCTATATTTCTGTTTGCCAATATCACTTTGTCTTGACTACTATAAGTCTTAAAATGAGATCTCTAGCTTTTTTTTTAATGCTGTCTTCACTGGCTTTCCATACAGCATATTGAATCAGATGTTCTGAGTCTACTAAAAGGATCCTGCTAGACTTTTGACTGAAATTGTACTGACCCTATTGCTTGGTTTGGAGAGAATTTACATCTTAATATGGAGGTAGTGGCAGAAGTAAAGAAGGGGTTGTGATAGTCTGGTCACAAGTAAACTGATGAAGATATTCCATTTGGCTCAGCCTGGGTCCCTTCTGTCACTCACTGGCTAGCGCTAAGGCCACATTTGGGGATCTTTCAGTTGTTATCAGACACAACTTTACTCTCCTTTTCCCTCTGTTGTGCTTCTTCCCTCCTGATTCCCACTAGCTGGTGCATGACTGTGGCTCACAGTCACAGCTTAGGGCATGCAAGAGAAGAGTGCGAGACACAGAGGTGTCACTCAGAATTGAACATTAGAGGAACAAAGTGAGCAGAAGAAAGGATGCAAGACTGATCACAGAACAGTTGGAGGAGGTGAATTCTACCAGCTGTAACAATGTCAGGTCTGCAAGAACATCGTGTTGGTGATTAGAAAGGAGGCTCTTTGTTCTGAGATGTCACCACCAGTGTGCATGGAGGAGACCAGCACAGTTGGGACATGTGGCTCCTCTCCACAGAAGGGGCTCTGGATGGGAGCTGCAGAGCTCAGATGAACAATATCTCGTCTTGTTCTCTGTTGGTCTTCTTATTTCTCCCCTGTCTCTGCTTTCAGCTGGTCAGCTCAGCATACGTTGATGGGCTGGAACAGTTGCCTATTTTTCTATGGGTGTAATTGCTTAACTCTGATTAGGTCAAGAATCTTTGAATCCCCATTCACATAATAAATACATGGAAAAATGCTTAAATGGAAATAGAGCAAACAACTCTGGACTTGGAGTTGAGCAACTAGGTTTTAATTCAGTTTTATACTTGTTAACCCCATGAGATTGGACAAGATGCTGACCTTTCAACTTCCTTCTCTCTATACAGAAAATTGTGATTTCTGCTTGGCCAATCTCACTGGGTAAAGGAAAAAAATATTTTAGTGAGATGCAATCACCATAGAAATGTAACACATGCAACCTTTAAGGTTATTCTGCACTTAGCATGATGCCTCCATTCTCTCTGGATATGGGAGAGTGAGGGAATCTAGACAGGGTGGCTGGCCCTGAGCTCACACTTAGTCCTACCTATCACCACACTTTCTGCAGGCAAGTAACTTGTAGAGCATTAATTGCTTTCTGAAATCCAGATCCCTTTTCTTAGTATAGGTGTATAGATATCTACTGTGCAGAGGTGGTACAATGTTGGTTTCTCTTGGTTCCTTATTATTTTTTTTAGCAAATTATGTTAGATGCTAGGAAATCGTGGGTGAATTAAGAAAGAAGTTTTTTTCATATATCTTTTATTGTAATTAATAGAAGGGTTACATTATATTTGTCAGATAGAAGGTGCATTGATTCATATACATTGATACCCTTTCTCATGTCTTGGTCCCCATTTCCCTTCCCCCCACCCCCCAAAAAAGAAGTTTTGAAGTCTGGTGAGGGAGACAGAAAACAAATAAGTGGATCGATCAATACATGATTATAATTGGGGCTGAGTCCTAGGAAGGAAGGAGAGCAGTCAGTGGCTATGAGGCCTTGATTAGCAAGAGCCAGAGGGTGAAGACAAGTCAGCCATGTAGAGCCAAGATCAGAACATTCTGGGTAGAAAAAGGGTGTGAGATCATAACATTCTGGATAGAGAACAGGGCATGGGAAGGTTCTGAGGCTAAGCTTGTGATTGTGGATGTATAATATGAACCTTCAATTCTTCCTGGTGAACTGTGGCATCCCATTTTCCCCCCAAAGCTGGGTAAAATAACCAATTTAACTCTTCAGTTCCTATTAGAGGATTCTTAAGTGTTCTGAGCTGGCAAAGGCATTGTCATTCTTTAAACTGAAATGCCTTTTGTCAGATACACCAGTGTGTTAGTCAGCATTCAGTTACTATAACAACTAGTTGAGTGAAATCCACTCATAAGGAGAACATGCCGATTTTTGTCTCACATTTTGGAGGTTGCAGTCCATGACCAATTGACTCTTTGGCTTTGGGCCTGCGTCCAGGTAGGCACGTGTGGCATGGCAAAGCCATTCACTTTGTGTGGAAGAGAGAAAGTGACAGGCACCCACAATTCCTTTCAAGGGTGTTGACCCAGCAATCCCAGACCTTTCGTGCTCCTTAAAGGTTTCACAATCTCCCCAAAGCACCAGGAGGCCTCAGAAGGCCATTCCAGCTCTGAGCCATTGCAAGTGGCAAGAGGTCTTCAGCTGCCATTGCTTGAATTCCTTTCACGATGAGAACATTTTATTACTCCAAAGAAGAGAGTGTTTGCCAAAGAAAATTTGTGACTTGTGAAATTGCTGAGTAAAAAATAAGCGCCAAAAAAATCTGGTCACAATTTGACAGATATATCAGCCACACTCAATAGGTAGAACAAAACCCAGCCCTTTGTTTCACAACATAAACTGAGATAAATCCTATGTGGAAAGAGAATTAAATTATGAAACATTTCTTGCTGTTTGTTTTTGTTTTTGTCTTTTTAGGGGGGCGGGCAGAAAGGGGCACAGAAATGGAGGAAGGAAGGTGAGCAAATGCAGTCAGGTATTCAATATACAGGATGTAAAAAATGAACGATGCAACTTGTGGGCAGGGGCTGCAGGAGAAAACAGCAGAAAAGTGAACAAGGACTGACTGTCAAATAATTGTACTCATTACCTGATTTGTGGAATTTAATCCCTCTGTGCAACTCCTTAATAATAACACCATTGAAATTCTGTATTTGAAAACCCCATTGTGTCTTATTCCCAGAGCCACTCTCGTTTTCAGAACTTTATCCACTTTGCTTAAATTATGGAATGATATGCCTAAGTATCTTCTACCTAGTCTCCATGGCTCCACTTCTCTATCAAAGGTAATAGTAGTAATTGTGTGTGTGTGAGTGTGTGCGCACACGTGAGTGCAAGCTTGTGCAAGTGCATGCCTCCTGAGTAGCTTGGATTACAGGCATGAGCTACCTACACCCAACTTCTATGAGACTTTTTACCTCCAATTAACCAGCAAAAAGCTGAATTAGATCTGTGGCTCAAGTGGTAATGTACTAACCTTGAGCAAAAAGCTCAGGGACAGGACAGAGGGCCTGAGTTCAAGCCCTAGAACTGGAACACACACACACACACACACACACACACACACACACACACAGAATAGTCATTATAATGTCTATGAACAAGCCTAGTGTGCTGCCAATCAAGTAAAACTACAATGCATACATATAGTACATCAGTCCATGTACCTGATAACCACCATAAACAAATATATTACTGTTTCATGTGTGCATTATCCTTTTATTATTACCACATATTTTGATTGCATAAGAAGCCAAATGAATGAGTGACCCCTATTATCTGGGTTCACACACACATTATGTAATATTTGTACAGCAACAGAATTGCTTAGCAACAAACCCCTGTAGGCCTATGCTATTATTGGGTGACAGATGACCTTATTCAAATAGAAGACATGGATGTTACGTGTAGTTCTGTGTTATTTGCTTTTGTGCCTTTGTACAATTTTTTTTTACCTTCTCCACTACCCAAGGGATATTCTCCTGCCTACCCCTCACACTTCCACCAATTCATAGCTGCCAGTTTCCTCCAGCCCTGGCTCAAAGCCTAGACCTTTCGGGACGACTTCTTTCATGAGTCCAGAGCATTGTGGCTGCTCCTTTACACAAGAGTAACAAGTCACACCCCCCTGGGTTGACCACTGCTCTACAGTCATCACCCGGATTGAGACTGCTTTTGTGCACCTGCTGTATGGAAGGCTCTCTGCTGTGTGCTGTGGGAGTGGCCAGAGAAGGCTGTACAGAGGTGAGATTCAGGGTTTTGAAGGCTGTTCTTTAATAAAAGAGTGGAAAAGAGGGGGTCTCACATTATAAATGACAGTGAAGAAGATCCATTCCTCTCTTCTTGTTACTGGCTATCTAGTCTTTTTTTTTTTAACTTTGGTGCCAGACCTGGGACATGAAATCAGGGCCTTGGCACTGTCCTTGAGATTTTTAGCTCAGACTAACGCTCTGCCACTTGAGTTCCATTTCTGGCTTTGTGTGTGTGTGTGTGTGTGTTGGGGGGAGAGGTGGTAGTTAATTAGAATAAGTCTCATAGACTTTTCTGCCCCGGCTGGCTTCAAACCACAATCCTCAGACCACAGCCTCTGAGTAGCTAGGATTCCAGGTGTGAGCCATTGGCTCTTGAGAAGAACAATTGCTTTGGAAATCCATTTCCTTCTATATAACACAGAAATAGATCTCTAGTATAGAGAGGTTATGAAGATCAATGGAAAAGCCCTATATATTAGTTAGAACTCACTTTGTGGCCAGTGATATTAGTAATGTTAATTATGTTACAACATCCAACATGTTCAGTGGCCAGAAGGAAAAGCTGGCCCCCCTCCTTTCTCCCTATCACTAGTTCTTTCATCTTGATCTTTCCGCCATCTTGCTCTCTGAAGAAGGGAAATCCATTCCATTTCAAATCCATTTGAGTTCCCTTCTACAGATACATTTGGTTCATTATTCTGGAAACTGTAGATTGCTCAGTGATTAGCTAATTTGCTAAGAGAGGGCAGGGCTGTATTGTTTCTGTCACCTGTGCATGGACTTCAGCATTGAAATCTGTATCTTTGTCAGTGGCTTTTCTGCCTGAAAGGGCCATTTTCTTAGCCTGGTGAGTCCAGTAAGAATCACTGAGATTTACTTTAGGAAGCTTCCTGGCCTGTTTACATTAGGGATTGCTTCTCCATTGCTTGATTATTCCACTGTACCAGGCCTGCTTGGCTCAGTCCTTTAAGACTAACACATAGCCATCTCTCATTATAAAATTGTTAAATGAAGAGTGAGCATTCTCTTATTTTTTTTTCCCAGTCCTATCTCTTTTTCTCCAGTAACCACCATTTCTTCTCTTTTGCTTGGATTCATTTATGGCCTTTTAATTACAAACAGAGCTCCTGCTCCTGTTGACTGACCATCAGCCATATTCCAGGTCTCAATAGTAACAGCAGTAGTTTACATTTCCTGGTCACTTACACTGTCTTATGGGATCTGAAAAGCACTTTATTTACATAAATGCCTTTGAACGTTTCCTTGTTGCTGGTTTTTCTTCTAGGACTAACTTTGATTGTGGGGGTGGAGGGTTGTAGCAGGGCAGGAAGAGACTATTCTGTTATAGTTCCACCTTAAGAAAGCCTCTAGTGAAGTACAAGGTAGGAGAAATTGCTACATAAAGAGTACCTTTATAGTTTAATGATATGTTTGTTTTCTCCTTACGCAAGGTTTAAAGGACTGTGCTTCAGATATATTTAAGCCAGATAAACATGTTGGGATGGACTTTTGTATTAAAGTTCAGGAAGTCTTCAAAGAATTTTAAAGGAAAGTTTCACTGGTTTTCTTTTTTTTAAATTTTTTATTGTAATTAATAGAAGGGTTACATTATAATCACCAGACTTCACTGGTTTTCTAAAATAAGATAGACCAGCAAGGAGAAAATGAGTCATGGGAATTCACCTTTCAGTGAACCTAGGGCCAGGAAGAATAGCTTTTCTTCAAGGTCACTGGGGACTATGACAAGAGCTACTTTACACAGCTGCAGGTGAGGCCTGCTTGGAGGCTGAATGCGGTGGAGGGAATGGCTTTCTGAGGCTCTGTGGTTCAGACCTCAGGCATAGAGCTTACCTGTCCCACACTTTGGTCAGCTTACTTGATTTCCTGAAGGCTCTCATTTTCCTTATCCATAAAGTGAGTAGAGGTTAAGGTGTTAAATTTTGCAAATAAAAATACAAGGTGTTAAGAACTGGAGGTGTGATCCAAGTACTGAAATGTTAGCTGTGAGCCAAAAAAAAAAAAAAAAAAAAAAAAAAAAAAGCTGAGCAAGGGTGTGAGGCCTTGTGTTCAAGCCCCAGTAACAACACAAAAACACGCAAGCAAAATGACAGGATGCCAGTTAAATCTGAGCTTCAGACAATCATTTGTTTTCTGCATAAATATGCTCCATGAAATGTTTATGTCTTATGCAATAAGTATGTTCTGAACATTACATGGATGTGTATTAAGCATCCATTCTTCATGGTAAACATTTAGATTCACCGCGTATCTGAAATCCCAATTTAACATTTTGCCTCTGTGTTCTAGTTAGATGGTGTGTGTGTGTGTGTGTGTGTGTGTGTGTGTGTGTGTGTGTGTGTGACATGGGAGTGTTATGAAGATAAAATTATACCACACTTAAATCTTATCAGTGGTATAAATCCTACACCAATGGACTCTAATACTCAATAGTCATAAAGATCTTTAACTGGTAATTTGCCACACAAGGAGCCCTTGGAGGAGAAGTTTCTGACTCTAAGCAGAAGATGAATTATAATCAAAATCTGGGATGAGAAAGGATGATAATTAGTAGATCAATTATATAGTTATTTCACTACTTGGGTGGAGTTTCCTCTAAGAGTTTGTTTCCTAAGATATCATCTTTGAATTATATTTAATTTATGTTACTTAATAGAGCTGATTGTAGTTACAGGTGTTGTTTTGAAACTGAGGGAGAACATATTTAACAATTTCTAAACCAGATGTTAGTGCCTTCTAGCAGTGAAAAGTGCTATACTGACACCTAGTGTCTGTGAGCTATAACTGCAATGTACCTCAGCACACTTCTACAAGAAAGAATAAAGATGACTTTTCCCTCAAGCTTGAAGGCCTGAACATTTGCAGCTGGTTAAAGAAGGTGGAGTGGGGGAATGGTGCAGTCCATCTCTTTCTTCTGTACTATGGGTTTCTTAATCTAAAGAAGAGAGATTGGAGTGGGGGAAGTTCAGGCAGGGAAAAGTATTAAGCATTGTGGAGATGTGTCTGTAAAAAGCCAATTCAAAGGATGTCTTAATGGCTAAGAGTAGCTAGAAAATCCATGGTGTTGTTTATCTTTCATGCCATGTACTAGGAAATCCAGAGTGGAGTTGGAAGAACAAAGAAAAAAAGAAAATGAAGCGATGGGGCTGGGTGTGGGTGTGGGTGGGATTCTTATTTACATCTTGGTGCCTGCTTTCAAACTAAACATGTGTTAGTTTTAGTTTAGAATGCATCCCTGTGTCACGAGACAAAAATCAGGGAGGTGGGAAGAAAGAACAGAGACCCTAACAAAGAACAGTCAACCAGAATCTCAGTTAGATCTCTGCTTTTTATTTATTTATTTATTTATTTATTTTGCTTACATGTGAACAAGCTAGGTGAGGGTCAGGGAGAGGTGGCTGGAGGCTGTAGCTCTGTGATAAAGTATCTCTCTAGTATGTGCAAGTCTAGATATGCTTCCTGATGCATTTACAGTCCTCCCTCCACAGGAAGCATAAATCCAGGGTAACATTTTCAATCAAATTAATACAGCAAAATGCCAAGTCCATCACAGCAGCAGATTGAACTGAGCATGGTGCTGAGCTCCTGGCCTTGACCTAAGCAAGAAGAGCTGCTTCAGTCTGTTTTCTGCTTTCTCAGTGGGACTTCCCAGCTCTGCCAAGGGAGCAGGGGAAGGGCCCTGGCTTCACCAGTGTCTCTTAGTTTCCATCTTCTCTCCTCGCAGCCTCTCAACTTCTCTCTTGTCTTCCACAGCATGTTAAATGTTGGAGTGCTTCCCGGGGTGTCCCCTGTGATCTCTGGGGCATTGGGGTCCCTCTTAGTAGATGAGGGCCTTAGAGCAGGGCTGACTTGTCCCAGACCCTCGCACACTTGTATGAAAGCTGCAGGCTCCTGATGTGAGCCCGGGTCTTTTCATGGCAAGATGATGAGATTTGCTTCATGTTTTTCGCTTCTCTTGCTCTCTGCTTTCAATTTCTGGTTCCATTTCAGACCATAGGACTTTCTTGAGTTTATTTTTCTTATGTGTGTAAACATTTTCTAGATGCCTGCAGGTGGAACATTCTCCAAATCAAACGCTGTCAGAGTCATTATAGCTCTGTGCTCTGAAAACAGCCTCTGCTGCCAGTAGGCTATGGCCATTGGTGCTGGACCTTGTGATTGCTTATCAGGAAAACCTGACTCAGTGCATTTACATACTGGATGGCGCCCCAAAAGCCCCAAACCAGGGGATTTCACGGTGATAAGAAGAATGCTTCTCTGCGCCCAGGGAATGCACTGTATTTTTCTTGAAGGCTCGGAGTACCACTTCAGAACCCCATCCCTCCCTCACCAAGTGAGGCCTCTTCCTCCAGGGGGAGGGCCAGATGCAGGCAGACAGTCTGGAGAACATCCCAGTAACAGTGGCTCTGTTGCCTGCCCGCTGTGGATGGTAGCTCTGGGAATTTCTAGATGATCAGGCCTTTCACACATACAGAGTTGGATGCTTGGGAAAGCAATGGGTACTAGCACAGGTGCTCTGGGGACTCAAAAGAGGGGCCCTCACTCCACTTTGGGGTGTCCAGGGAACTTTTAAGGACGAGGAAGAAGTAAGAAAATGATGGAGTTTGTAGCTTTCTTATTGAAAATGGACATGGTGTGTGTGTGTGTGTGTGTGTGTGTGTGTGTGTGTGTGTGTGTAAGACAGACAGACAGATAAAGAGACACAGACACATACAGAGAGAGAGAGAGAGAGAGAGAGAGAGAGAGAGAGAGAGAGAGAGAGACAGACAGACAGACAGACAGACAGACAGACAGAGACAGAGAGACAGACAGAGAGAGACAGAGAGACAGAGACAGAGAGACAGAGACAGAGACAGAAAACCACTTTTGCTTCATGTTTTTTCCAACTTGGTTTTCTAAGTTTTGGTCTTGGGTTTTGATGTGTTATAACTTTGGTATCTAACTTCTACATATTTTTCCAAATGGTTGATAAAGATGTTCTGCTAAACAAAACCACTTTCCCCAAAGAATTACATAACCAGCCAGGCACCAGTGGCTCGTGCTACTCAAGGGACAAAGATCTGAGACTCCCGATTCAAAGACAGCCTGGGCAGAAAAGCCCATGGGGCTCGTATCTTCAATTAGCTATCAAAACAGCTGGAAGTGGAGCTGTGGCTCTTCTGGTAGAGTGCTAGCCTTGGACAAAAAGCTAAAAGACAGTCCCCAGGGCAAGGGCTTCCATTTGGGACTTCATACAAGCCTTCCACCCAACAACCTCATGAAGTAGGTGTTTCAAGATTTACGCTTTGAAGATAAGGATCAAAGATTATCACTTGCTGAAGTCACACAACTCATAGTGGGCAGAGCATGACCCCAAACCGAGGTCTCCTGACTTTGTTTGGTGCTTATGAAAAATGCTCAGTATTATTTCTTGAGCCCATTTGGCCACAGACACTTTCATAAGGGTCTTATGTAGTCCAGTCCTGTCTCAGCCTCCCAGGCATAGTCAGGTCTACAAGACCTGAGTTCAAGTCCCAGGACTGGCAAAAAACAAGCAAAAAGAAAATGCACGCTTAGGAAATTTACCTTCTACCAAGACTCTATTGTGTTTGAAAGATAACATTTGCCACAGAATGAAGTGGAATGAGATGAAATGGTGTTTTTGCTGGAATGGCAGTAAAAACAATGGTTATGAGGACAAGGATGGTTGTTAGGTGCTGTTGGAACCTGCAGGGAATGCCTTATCCACTGCACATGAACCCAATTACTTCTTTGGTATCCTTCCCTTCTCCTGACTGTCCATTTCCCTCTCATTCCTTTGTAGTGCCAGCCTGTCGCAGCAATAATGGTCTCCCTTTAGCTGGGGCTGGGACTTGCTCTGTTGTACTCTGCTGCATACCCAGACCAGCCCAGGGACCTGTCCGCTACAAATTTGGACTATGTCCTAAGTTCTAGTATAGGCCAGGCCTCTGTCAGCAGTTAAGCAGACCACCTAAAGAAGTGCTGCTGGCGCTGTCTGACTGCCAGGTCTACATCTGTTCAGAGTGCTGCATCTCTCTGAGCATCTCATCAGTACACCACCACCTACAAGATACCTAAGTCAGCTACCCCTCCATGGACATTAATTTGGACGGATCCTTGAAGGAGCCAGTCTTTGAGTATGGTTGGTTTCCTACATGCTGGGCTTCTTCCTGTTTTGTTAGTGAAGGGTTCCGATGTACTGGAAATTGAATTAGTGACATTACTTTTCTCCCATGCTCTAGTTTTTTTTTTTAACAAATCATTTTTCTTTCCAAATTTTAGCAAGTCCGTAAATGAATGTGTTTAGACATAATACACTATAAGCAAAACAAATGAATAAACAAAATCAAGCACCCAGCTCAGCTCCTTAATACTTCTAAGAAGGACCATTTTCATTCTATTCAATAAACAAAAAGAAAATATCCCCCACCCCACATACATACCTTCTCACACTGTACCTGTGAGGGAGCCATGATTTTTCTCTTATCAGAAAGGCCTAACCTTTCACACAATGAATAGCAAATCCAGCTCAGAACGATCCTTTTGTAAGTGTCCTTCTGTCAAACGTTCCCCAGGGATCCCAGAACCCGTGGGATCATCAAAGTTGGTACCCTTTGCTCCTGGCATGACAAATTAGAATGGTTCTAGTTGAAGCTGACATATATAATGTTAGGCATCCTTTTGTTTTTTTCTTACCTTTATCTTTGTGTCCTTCTCCCCCCACCCTGCCCCATTACCTTTATCTTTTTGTTTTTTTTCCCTTAACTTTATCTTTCTCTTCTGGTCACTGTGACAAAATGTATTGCACCAACAGGCAACCTAAAAGGAGACAAATTTCAGAGGTTTCAGTCCACAGTTTTTGAGCTGAGTGAGAAAGTGTCATGATAGTGGAACCATCATGGCTGCTCACCTCATGGTGGACAGGAAGTGGAGACGGAATACAGGAAGGAACGAGACACCACTCCAGTGAACTGCTTCCTCCAACCAACCTTGCCTCCTGGTTCTAACTACCTCCCAACAATGCCATCCTATTATGACTCGATCAGGGGTTTTTATTCCGTTGATTAGATCAGAGCTGTCAGGATATAATAACTTCCTCCCCACGCTCCAAAATATATGAGTCAGTGGGGGACATTTCATATTCAACCCTAATGACCTCCTTCTGCTTCTAGTGTGATCTACCCGCTACTCTGCATCGGCCTCTGCTGCTTGTTTTTCAGTCTTTTCACTATAACTAGTCCATGGGGCTCTTTATTCTTAACTAGCATCCTATCTACTCATTTGCCTTTTTCTTTCTTTCTTCCATGGATCTGGTACTAGGGCTTGCACACAAGGCCTGGGATACTGGGATACTGTCTCTGAAATTTTTCTCTCAAAGCTAGTGCTGTAGCACTTGAACCATACCTCCATCTCTGGCTTTTTGCTTGCTATCTTATCTGAGATAAGAATCTCATCGATTTTCCTGCCTCTTTTGTCTTTGAATCTTGATCCTCAGATCTCAGAATCCTGAATAGCTAGGATTATAGGCATTAGCCACCTATGCTTGGCTCACTTGTCAAGTGGGTAGAGGCTACCAATAACCTGGTTTAGCAGGTTATTGCTAAAAACTGGATTCAGCATAACAGGGGGGAAGCCTCATTAAGAAAAGGATTTAAAAGACATGGACTTGTCTGGTCAAGAAGGAAGTCTTTGTCAGTACTATGAAGTAAAGTGAGAGTTCAAACTTGAACACAGGACCAAGAGCGATAAAGAGGCATTGAGGGACAGCAGTGGAAACAGAGTTCAAAGAGCAGACAGCGAGCATCTCTGGGCAGTCCCTGCTTCTGGCTCAGCTCTCACTGATTTGGGCAGCTCCACCGGATTCACTGCATTTTCATATCCTTCTTAGAAATTGTGACAATGAATAATTCTCTTCTATTGTTTTTCACGTTTGAACTTCTAGGGATGATTGATTTTTTTTTTCCATGGAGATGTACAGACTCCCTTTAGACCTTGAATGAGGATTTTGACTTCATGTTTCTCTTGTTCAGTATTGAGACAAGACCTGTTACAGATTACATTGTGCTTACCATTCATATACATACATGTCCTAACTGAATTTGGAGTCAGGGATTCTAAGAAGGCATTAAAGGTCAAAGGAGGTGGAAAGGACAAGGTCACAGTCCAGTAGGACTAGTGTCCTTGTAAGAGGAAGAAACATCAGAGAGATCATGTAAAGACACAAAGAAAAGGCAGCTATTTGTAAGCCAGTTAAGTAGCCTTCCCACGAATTGAATTCTCTGGCCTTGACTCCAGAAATATAAGAAAGCACATTTCTATTGTTTAATCCTTTTAATGTATGGTACTTCTTTTTTTTTTTTAAATCAGTTGTGGGCTTGGACTTAAGGCACTGTCCTTGAGCTCTATCACTTCGAGCCACAGCACCACTTCTGGTTTCCCGGTGGTTACTTGGAGATAAGAACCTTATGGGCTTTCCTGCTTGGGCTGGCTTTGAGCTGCCATCCTCAGATTTCAGCCTCCTGAGTAGCTAGGATTACAGGTGGAATTCAGCAGCACCTGGCTGGGCTGTCCAAGCTGACTAACAAAACACTTGTGGAGTTATCATGAAAATGTAATACGCTGTTACAGTAGTATTCTCATGTTTTTGATGTTTGTGATCTTAGTTACCTATGAGCTGAAGTCCAAAAATACTAAATGGAAGATTCCAGAAATAAACAACTAGTAAGTTTTACACTGTGTGGTCTTCTGAGAAGTATGATGAACTCTCACAAATGCCTGCACCACCATCCAGACCAGCACGTTCACTGTCTGCTGCTAAGTCACTCAGGGCCATTGTGGTTATCTGAGGGTATCACCATGTTTGCATTTACTTAATGTAAACTCAATTTTACTTCATGTCTCAAAGCTCAGGAGCAATGGTGTTGGCAATTGGAAGATGACAAAAAAAACATAAAGTGCTGCTTTGTTGTTGTTAGTACTGGAGTTTGAATTCTCAATAAGTGAGATCAGCTTGCTTAGGTTGCTTGCTTGGCCTGACACTACCACTTGAGCCATGCTTTCATTATGGCTTTTTGCTTGTTAATTTCAGAGATAGGGTCATGAGGACTTTTCTGCTCATGCTGGCTTCAAACCTTGATCCTCTGGAGCTCAGCCTCCCAGGAAGCTAAGATGACAGGCATGAGCCACTGTTTGCTGGTCGTCAAGATCTTCTTGAAGTGAAAGCTCCTCTTGGTCTGTATATACAGGGAAAGAATCCTATAGTGTACATAGAACTAGGTATTAATTACCGCTTCAGGCATCTACTGGAAGGTAGCATTCGTGGAGGACTTCATAATAATTCACACATAACACTTAGCTCCTTTCCTGTTCTTCTGTCCTGTGATTTGTATGGCAACACAGGACTTTTTGCCTCCAGCCATCTTCCTGTAACATCATGATGATGCAGGAAATTCATACTGTAGTCATTCCTTTGGATTTAGACTTTATTTCTCCATGGTACAGGAAATAGAATCTTCAAGTAGCATAAACCCAATGTGGAACTATATTTGAGTTAGTCTGCTTTTTGTCATTGTAACAAATACTTGAGTTAATTAACTTAGAAAGAGAAAAGGTTAATTTTTGCCCACAGGTTTATTCCCATGGTTGGGGAGACCCATTGGTTCTGAGCCTTGGCAAGGCAGCATATGTGGGTGGGGAGAGCATGGTGGGGAAAGCTGTGCATCTCATAGTGGCCAGGAAGACAGAAGAAGAAGGAGCAGGAAAAGAAGGAGGAGGAGGAGGAGAAAAAAAGAAGAAGAAGAAGAAGAAGAAGAAGAAGAAGAAGAAGAAGAAGAAAAGGAGGAGGAAGAAGGGGAGAAAGAGAAGGAGAAGGAGGAGGAGGAGGAGGAAGAAAGGAGAGGAGGAGTCAGAGGAGCAGAGATAGAATTGAGATTGGGAAGAGAGAGAGAGAGAAAGAGAGAAAGAGAGGGAGGGAGGGAGAGAGAGAGAAAGAGAGAGAGAGAGAAAGAGAGAGAGAGAGAAAGAGAGAGAGAAAGAGAGAGAGAGAGAGAGAGAGAGAGAGAGAGAGAGAGAGAGAGAGAGAGAGAGAGAGAGAGAGAGAGAGAGAGAGGAGATGATGTCCATTGTCCCCTTCCAGGGCACATCCCAGTCACCTAAGTCCCTGTGCCTTCAAGTTTTCACCATCTCCCAAATTGCTCCAAGCTGACACCAAGCTTTTATAACCCAAGCCTTCAGAGAAAACTCATTTTCCAAACAATATCCATGCTATTCACAAGTGAGGGTTCCTGGTTTCAGGCAGTGTAAATGAGCTCCGGCTGTTTTGGATTTGAAATGAAAGAAGAACTATTGGAAACAGAATAAGAAGGCATAGGAGCTGGGCTTGAAGACTCAAAACTGGGTACAAAACAAAGGGCCAGATCTGGTAAGATGGTGTGTGAGGCTTACAGAACCATGTTGTTGGTCATGATTCGTTCTTCACGCTGCTGACTGTATGTCTCTGTATTTACATCCCATGAAAAATGTGCCTGACTGAGGTCCCTGCAACTGGAACATTCTTAGCTCCTTGGAGGGGTCTACATCACTCACATGTGTCCTGCTGCAAGGAAAAAGAGAACATCAGCTTTGACATTTTCAGCATCAAGAGTGGTTGGCGATTCTGTCTCTTGTTACGATGGTTAGGGTGGGGCACTTCCCCAGATGATTGACAGGAGGTTGCCAGGTGGCTAAGAAGGACAAGTTCCCGGATAGATAAAGGGGAATCTTGTGCAGGGGAAGTGGAACTTGTGAACTAGAAATTGGAAAGCCAGCAACTGACTAGAACCACATCTCTTGTACACAGTATCTCTGTCTTTCTCACTGTCCTGGGTTTCTGCTTGCTAAAAATAGGAGCCTTCTTGGTGCTGGCTGTTGGAAGTCAGTGATTTATCTACACTTCTTTTCCAAACACATCTCAGTTCCCTTTGAGGGCCTCTCCTCAGTGCATTCTTAGTTTGGGTGGATCTCTCTCTCTCTCTCTCTCTCTCATTAGTGATGGACCATAAAGTTCACACCCAAGCTGATCAGTACATTGTATTCCTTTGGTTGCAGAGGTGAGTAGTAATCCAAGACATTTGTGACTTGTTCTCTCTTTTTTTTAAAAAAAATAATTAATTAATTTTTTATTGTTGGGGTAATATATAGAGGTGTTGCAGTTACCTTCAGTAGGTAGTGGGTGCATTACTTCTCACACATTGATACCCCTTCTCATGTTTTTGTCCCCATTTCCCCTCCCTATCCCCTCCCAATCATCTTGCTTTTCCTTCTTCCCTTTCCTATTTCTAATAAACTAATAAACATATATATATATATAATATACCAGGTAACAAAGTCAGACACTATAACAATATGAGATTAACCAAAGGGCAACAAAAAAGAGAAAAATAATATAGTGAGCTTTATCTTGTGTAATTGTTCTTAATGTTCTTAATATTACATCTGTGAAGATTCTTTTTGCATTTTATGTACTATTTGCTCATTCCTTTTCATGCCTGTATAATATTTCACCATTTGATTTATACCACCAATTTGTTTATTCATCCACTGTCTCCAAGGTTTGAGGTTATTAAACTATGCTCTGTATAGTATGGTATGTATTTTGGTGGATATAAGCACTCTATATTTTTTGGTCGGGTGGGGGGTATACTAAGAGTAGAACTTTTGGGGTCATAGAAGAACAAAAGCCTATATAAGTTTAGTAGGTATTTCCAAGAAGTCTCTGTAATGATTATGCCAATCTACATACTTATAAGCATGGAACTTGTACTTATTTATCTGAGACATATTTTACTCTGTACCTTTTCTTTTATCTATTGTAGTAAGCCTCTTCAGTTTTAGCTAAGTTCATCAAATATCATGGTGTCAAATTGTGGTTTTATTTTGTATTTGTCTGATGATGAATGGTGCTGAACACTTTAAATATGCTCATTGGCCATTTAGATATCTGATTTTGTCTAGCAACTATTCCAGCTTTGCCCATTTCAAAAACAAACAAACAAACAAAACCCAAACTCAAAACCAAAACAAAATTAAAACTAAATTCCAGAGATCATTTTCTTAGTAACTTGAAGAAATTCTTCATGAGTCCTTTGTAACACAAATTGCCAATATACTCCCCTAGACCTAGTTTGTATTTTGGCTGTCTTAACAGTGCATTTTGAGACCATACGTACAATGTGTTAATGTTTACTGTGGTTAGTGTTTTCCCTTGGTTCACATTCTGCCTTTGAAATACCTTTTCTACTGGGGTTTGCACTCAGGACTTTGCACTAGCTGAGGCCCAACCCTTCATGCCTTTTCAGGAAGTATCTGGTACTTGTGTTCTGACCAGCTTTAGCCTATGACCTTTTTACCTGTCTCTTGCGTAGCTAGGATTACAGGCACATACTACCCTTGTGGCTTTTTGTGGGTGTGTGTGCTATATAGGACCTCACTATATGTTTTGGGTGAGGGATGTACTCTGAAATCCTTCTAAGCTCTGCCTCCTGAGTAGCTGTGATTACAGCCATTAATCACCATGTCCAGCCCTATTCATGTGATCTGTGCTCACTCGGAGCGCCTGAGCTGTTCATGATTCTTAGGGAGGTAGAGGAAAAGAGTTTCTCTTCTTTTTTTGTTTTCACTGCCTTTGCGGTTATAAGGTGGTAGAGATGAGGCAGAAATGGAGGCAGAAAGCAGGAGGACTTGTGAGGAAGGCCTTGGGGTGGGGCACTTCGACTCTCTCTCTCTCTCTCTCTCTCTCTCTCTCTCTCTCTCTCTCTCTCTCTCTCTCTCTCTCTCTCTCTCTCTCTCTCCCTCTCTCTTTCTCTTTTCTGCCAGTCCTGGGGCTTCAACTCAGGGCCTAGGCAATGTCCTTGAGCTTTCTCAAGACTAGCACTCTACCACTTAAGCCACAGCACCACTTTCGGGTTTCTGTGTATGTGGTACTAAGGAATCAAACCCAGGGCTTCATGCATGCTAGGTGAGTACTCTATCAGTGGGCTATATACTCCAGGTCCTGGTAGGGGCACTTTCATAGCACTGTCAACCATGGTTTGGAGATCACTCTGTGAAAAGATTCATTCCAGATCAAGTGTTTAATCAAGGGCTCATTCTTATGGATCTATTTTAAAAAACTTCAGGGATTATTATTATCATTATTATATTGTCAGTCCTGGAGCTTGAACTCAGGGCCCCCCTAGTGCTCTGCCACTTGAGCCACAGCACCACTTCTGGCTTTTTTTGTGTATGTGCTTCTGAGGAATTGAACCCAGGGCTTTGTGCATGCGAGGCAGGTACTCTACCACTAGGCCACACTCAAAGCTCAAATTTTAGAAATGATTAAGAAACATCTCGTTATAGTCCAGGTTAGAAAACTGCTGTGCTGTCATGATAAACAATTTTCCCATTGACAGGAAGATGGGCAGGGGGGAGGGGGAGGGGGAGAACCACAGCTAAACTTGTCTCTCTGAGATCCAACCCTTTGACCTTCCACCAGCCACCAACCAGTCTGAGGAGCCCTGGGGAGGGTGACATTGCTTCACTTCTGGCTGAAGGTAGATGAAGTCTGGCTCATCTGGGTGGAGGCTGGCCACTCTCCCTTGGACTCTGGGCAGAGTGACATCCCCTGATCTATAGTGACAAAGGCTGCAGGAAGCCCAAGTATCAGCAGGGGGAAATCTGAGGGACTCTCCTAGTCATTCCTGTCAAAGGAAGAAATCTTAGAGGCCTTTGTGAAGGAAAAAGCCACACATAAGGTCCAGTCCAGATTGGGCATGTGTCTTGCTAGTAGGGCAACCACCTTTTGTTCCCCCCTCACCTCTGAAGACTTGGAGTCAATCCCAGCAGATATTCAAAGCTGAA
Source organism: Megascapheus bottae (assembly GCF_031878675.1). NCBI lineage: Eukaryota > Metazoa > Chordata > Mammalia > Rodentia > Geomyidae > Megascapheus > Megascapheus bottae. The sequence continues at coordinate 26,308,413 of NC_143518.1, forward strand.
TGCACATAGGTTCTAGCAAATCCTGGACCAGGGCTCAGATGGGAAGTGGTAGAAATTGGGATGAAAGACCAGTCACCAGTGACACAGTGAGACTGACTCTGAGGGCTCTGCGGATCTGTTTTTGTTGTTGTTTGTCAGTTGTGGAGTTTGAACTCAGGACCTGGGCTCTGTCCCTGAGTCTTGTGCTCAAGGCTAGCACTCTACCACTTTGAGCCACAGCTCTACTTCTGGTTTTCTGGTGGCTAATTGGAGATAAGTCTCAGGGACTGGCCAGGTCACGTTGGCTTCAAACTGCAATCCTCAGATCTCAGCCTTCTGAGCAGCTGGGATTACAGGCGGGAGCCACTAGCACCTGGCTTTCTGCTGATGCCTTTACCAAATGCAAGAGCCAGCTGCATGCCAGGCTCACTGAGGTGTACTCACAGTTGCTTCTCTTTATACCGAGCAAGGCCCCAGGCAATCTACCTCTTTCGAATGTTCCCTTATCTAAGGAAGCCTGCACATTTAGGCCTTGATTCCAAATCTAGATGGTAGTCTGACGCTAGACCAAATCTTTGTAGGTTTGGGCATGGGGCTGGAATCTTCGAGTTGAGGAAGCCTTCTAGGTGACTGTGTGTATCAGGTGGTCCTGAAACTCAGATGATCATTTCAAGCCTGGATTTGGTAGACTTGGAGTTCAGGGTTCTGGCTTTGCTTTATCATTTAACAATTTTATTTCCTTGTACACAATAGCCGTTTGAGGCCAGTTTTCTTGTCTGTGAAATAGTCAGTAGTAGTATAATACCTTCTTCATGGTGGAGGACACAGAGAGGAAAACCATGAAACGTCAGTTTGTAAAGCCAAAACACACAAATCCTTCACTTGCTAGATCATAAGGTTGAGTGCTATCATCATTCTCCTCCTCACTGTCATATGTGATGCCTGGCCACCTCTTTCTCCGCCCTTTGCTAATTCTCCTAGCGGTATGCAATCATTTCTCAGTTACATAAAATTGAGCCTAGGCTAAATTTTACTTAGCATAGACAGAATATATACATATATATATATATATATGTATGTATTACTATTTTGACCCTACAGATGAGAAAAAAAGGACAAAGAAATTAACTAAGTAGCTTGAAATTAACTAATAAGAAATTAACTAATAGCTTGAAAATGGAAGAGCCAAAGTCTAACTGTGAGATGGTAGGGTTCTAGAGCAGGGGGAGGGAGGGGAGTGAGGGAGATGGAGGAGAAGGGAGGCCTTAGAGGAAACCCTGTCTCTTCCTGCTCTTTCTGCTTGCAGGATTGTAAAGAAGTCAGCCATAGAACTGGTTAAGCACCTGCAGAAAACTAAAGTTGGATCTTTCTATGTCACCCTGCACTAGAATTAACTCCAAATGGATCAAACCCCTCGAGGTAAAAGCCAACACACTGAAAACTTTATAAGAAGGAATAGGAGATACACTAGGCCTCCTTGGCACAGGTCAAAACTTTCTTACTAAGGACCAAGAATCACAACAAATCAGAGAAAGGCTGGATAAATGGGACTGCATTAAACTGCAGACCTTTTGTATGGCAAAGGACATAGCTAGTAAATTAATTAGGAAGCCTACAGAGTGGGAGAAGATCTTCACCAACCATACAATGGACAAAGGCCTCATATCTAAAATATATCAACAACTCAAAAAATTGAATCACTCCAAAACTAATCTCCAAAGAAACAACCATCCCATTAAAAGACGGGCCAAAGACTTAAAGAGAGTCTTCCCTGAAGAAGGAAAAAAATGTCCTATAGACACATGAAGAAATGCTCGACATCTCTGGTCATAAAAGAAATGCAAATCAAACAACCCTGAGATTCCACCTCACTCCAGTTAGAATGGCCATGATAAAGAAAACTAATAACAACAGATGCTGGAGGGGATGTGGCCAGGAGGGATCACTACTATACTGTTGGTGGGAGTGCAAACTCGTTCAACCACTATGGAAAGCAGTATGGCAGTTCCTCAAAAGACTAAACATAGAGCTCCCCTATGACCCAGCAATTCTACTACTTGGCATTTACTCCAACCATCCAGAAACAAGGACAGACTAAATCCACTAGCACAACAATGTTCATTGCAGCACTATTTACCATAGCAAAGATATGGAACCAACCCAGATGCTCCTCAGTTGATGAGTGAGTCAACAAGATGTGGTATTTATTTTTTCTTTTTTTGATTTATTTATTTATTTTTATTGTAAAGGTAATGTACAGAAGGGATAGTTATATAATTCAAGTAATGAGTACCTTTCTTTTGAACAGTGTCACTACTTCCTTGTCTTCTCCAAGTTTTTTTTTCCTCCTGGTCCTCTTTATTTATTTTAAAATGGAACCACCAAATTATTTTGCTGAGCAATGTACTATTTCCCATCCCATCAGCAATGAATGAGTGCTATGGTTCCTCCACACACTTACCAGCACTGGGTAGTATCTTTTTGATAGGAATTTAGTGATACCATTTTTTAAATATTTTTTATAGTGATTGATAGAAGGGTTACATTATATTCACCAGATAGAAGGTGCATTACTTCACAAACATTGATACCCTTTCTCATGACATGGTCCCCATTTGCCTCCCTCCCTCCCCCCCACTTACCTTGATTTACCCTTTCCCTATCCAATTTCAAATAGCCAATTAAGCATATACAAAATATATCAGATAACAAAGTGAAAAATTGTACCAATATGAGATAACCAAGGGATGGCAAAAGAGATGAGAGATAACATAGAATATTAAGGACAACAATTGCTCATTATATGGCTTTTGTTTCCTTATCCTGTAGGTCCTTACATTTAGTGTTGTACTGTTTGGCCTAGTGTCTCTAGATTTTGTTCTATTGTAAATCTCTGCTAGGAGAGCCCAAGGTTTCTACTGATTTTGACAAATGAGAGAGACTATTGGGCCTATGTTCCTTTGAGTCTGGCTTATTTCACTTAATATGATTTTTTCTAAGTCTTTCCTTTTCCTTACAAATGGGTTGATGTCATTCTTTCTGACAGCAGCATAGAATTCCATTGTGTATGAATACCACATCTTCAAATCATATTAAGTGAAGTAAGCCAGACTCAAAGGAACATAGGCCCAAGAGTCTCCCTCATTTGTCATAATCAGTAGAAACCTTGGGCTCTCCTAGCAGAGATTTACAATAGAACAAAATCTAGAGACATTAGGCCATATAGTATGACCCTAAATGAAAGGATCTTCAGGAAAAGGACACAAAAGCCGTATAATGAGCGATTGTTGTCCTTAATGTACTATGATATCTCTTATCTCTTTTGCTATCCCCTAGTTATCTCATATTGTTACAATATTTCACCTTGTTATCTGATATATTTTATATGTGCTTAATTGGTCATTTGAAATTGGATAGGGAAGGGGGGAAATCAAGATAAGCGGGGGGAGGGTGGGAGGGAAATGGGGACCATGTCATGAGAAAGGGTATCAATGTTTGTGAAGTTATACACCTTCTGTCTGGTGAATATAATGTAACCCTTCTATTAATTACAATAAAAAATTCAAAAAACAGAGAATAGTATTCACAGATTTATGCTATCTCCTTTAAAATAAATAATAAAATAAATATTAAAAAAAGAAGTCAACCAATTGCATCAAATAATAAGATGAATTACATGATTGTAGAGAAGCAAACAATTATCAAGTGTTTAGATAGTTGTAAAGAATCTCAGTGGATTCTTTGGTCCAAAGTTTTAGCAACTCAGCTTTTCCCCACAGAAGCAGGGGCAGGGGGTAGTGAGGAGGGGCAGAAGAATGGATCAAAGCTGGGTTTACCTCCTGATTTAGACATGCCAGCTGTACTTAGACATGCCAGCTAGACTTAGACTAAGCTTTCCACAGGAGGAGTGCATGTATTACTCCATCAGGAAGGGCTAGATGTTTGGCATTTTATTTTAATACATATCCTATGAAATACTGGTGAGCAGCACTGTTTAGCTACCAGGCCTCGGGGGCTCCTGTAGACAAGGTCATGGCTGTTAAAGCATGTGTCAACCAGATCCCTTTATTATAAATACCGGTGGGTCCAGTAGTTTGATCTAGTGGTAGACCCGGGTTCGATTCCTCTGTACCACATACATAGAAAAAAAGCCAGAAGTGATGTTGTAGCTTAAGTGGTAGAGCTCTAGCTTTGAGAAAGCCTAAGGACAGTGTTCCGGCCCCAAGTTCAAGGCCCAGGAGGAAAGGAAAAAAACAAACACCTTTGGAATGTTATTTATATTATGATTATTGGCACAGTTAATGAATGTCAGTAAACAGTACCTTTGACTTCTCTGACCTCTGCCTTGAATTCCTGTTGAACCACAGACTTATCAGAGTGTTATTATAGGTTAGGTTAATGAGTCACTTGATTAAGGAGGTTAGATATGAAGCTATGGCAAAATTTCTATCATCCTGTGCTTATGGTGGATTGTGTTTCTTTTTTTTTTTTTTAACCAATCCCGGGGCTTGAACTCAGGGTCCACGGTCCCTGAGCCTCTGTGCTTAAAGCCCGCACTCTACTATTCAAACCGCAGCATCACTTCTGGCTTTTTCTAAGTAGTCATTTGGGGAGACAAGAGTCTCATGGGCTTTTCTGCTTGAGCTAGCTTTGAACTATCATCCTCAGATCTCAGCCTCGTCAGTAGCTCGGATTGCAGGAGTGAGCCACCTGCATCTGGCAGATGATGGATTTTTTTTAAAGGCCAAATAAGGTGCCTTATTTTCCTTTTAAGTTTAAATTGCATTCCGTAAAACATGTACAAAGCAAAACACACAAATGAAAAATATCTAACTCAAGGATATATGAATAGGTAAAGGAAACTCTTCCCAGCGGTCTGCACCAGGTCTGGAAGAAGATAAAGCCTGAGCTAGAGAAGCTCTGGGGTCAACCTCCAGTTACTAGTTCCCTCCATCTTTTGTCAGCACAACCAAAGTCCTTAGTTTTCACCTGCACACTGGGTTCCAGGTGCAGGATCTGTGAGAGGTCGCAAGCAGTGGGTGACTTCACTCCTGTAACCCTAGCTACTCAGGAGTCAGAGATCTGGAGGATTGGGTTTTAAAACCAGCCTGAGCAGAACAAGTCTGCAAGATTCCATCTGCAATGCATCAGTAAAAAGACAGGCCAGACTCCTGGATCAAATAGAGCACTAGCTAAGAGCAAACTTAAAGCCCCGAGTTCCATCTCTACTATGAGAAAAAAATTGTGGCCCACATCCCTGAAGAGAAGTTTCCTCTGGAGAACATATCATTCAGGTTCAAATTCTGTCATCTTTGGATTTGCCTATCAAAACTTGAAGGTTTTCAATTTTCTCTTTTTATCTTGACATCATTTTACACATGAAAAATCACATGAATAGAACAATAAGACTCTTTCCCTGTGAACCATTTCTGCAGGGCTGTGTGTGGCATGATGCTCTGTTCACTCCCCAGCCCACAGCAACCCCCCCCCCCGCCCCCCTCGTCATTGACACAGCAGCAGAACAAGCAGGAACACGGGGGGAGGGAGCACGGATGCCCTCCCAGCATTCCATCTGCTGTCACCCTGTAGCTTCCCCAAACACCCCAGTCATTGTGAACTCAGGTTCAGGACTCAACATTGCTTATATGGAGCTGTCGACAGCCACTCTGCTTTTCAAAGTGGAAGAGTTGGTTCACTTTCCCGATCTTCACATTTCACAAGATTGCTGGAGGCTCTGCTCTGTGGCATCTTCTCTGCATTTGTCAGAGGTTTTCTAAGTCATGCTTTCTTTCTTTCTTTTTTTGAATTTTTTTGGAGAGGGACTGGGAAGAATTAGGATGGAAGCAAGGCTATGATTTTCTCACTGTATCCTGCAGGTGGCGCCCTTGTCAACATGTCCACCCAGAACTAGGGGCCATCCTGCTATACTTAGGGTGTTCCGTCACTTTGAGCTGTCTGCTAGGATTCCTTTTTATTGTAAAATAACTTTCCCCTCGTAATTATTTTGTAGGAGGTACAGCAAGACTATTTTAACATCTCATTCTTTACTAAACTTTGTTGTTTTTAGGGTGGGGCGTTGGTACTGGAACTTGAACTCAGTGCTTTGATCTTCTTGCTCAGCTTATTTTATTTTATTTTATTTTACTCTCAGCGGGCACTTGAGCTACACCTTCACATTTGGCTTTTTGCCTGTTAATTGGAGATGAGACTTATGGGCTTTTCTGCTTGTCCTGGCTTTGGACTTTGAGTCTCTGATTTCAGCCTTCTAAATAACTGGGATTATAGGCATGAGCTGTTGACACCTGCTACATAGGTTATTTTTGAGTCAGGGTATTACTTTATATCCTGGCTGTCTGAAATGTAATCCTCTTACATGTGCTTCTCTGAATCACTGCACGGGTCCCTGCCACTGCCTGCAACCATTGTGCTGGGATGGTTGCAGTGAAGTCTCACAAAGTTTTATGATTGGGCTGGTCTCTAGCAGTGATTTCTCCTGAGTAGCTAGGATCACAGGCTTGAGCCATTATATCTGACTTTTCTCTGTCCAGGGTTTTGAACTCAGGGCCTTGTGACAGCTGATCCACTTGCTTGAGCTATATCCAATTCTTTAATTTTTCAGTTTATTTTGCAATAAAGTTTCACGTTATCATTTAGGATGGCCTTAGACCACAATCCTTCTATGTATATGTATATGTATATGTATATGTATATACATATGTATATTCTTTAATTTTTCAGTTTATTTTGCAATAAAGTATCACGCTATCATTTAGGATGGCCTTGGACCACAATCCTTCTACGTATATGTATATGTGTATATACGTATATGTATGTATGTACACATATGCACTCGAACTCTAATGTATATCTGTACATATAAATACACACATATACATATATGTATATATTTATACATAATCAAGCTTTAATTTGGCCCGATTCCTTCTGTACACATACACACAGTACAGAATGTAGACATAGCACCACAGTATTCTCTTCCTTTAACTCTTGTTGAGTGTTGACTTTGCTAAGGGGAAGGAAATGTTTTGTTATTGGTAATGGTAATGACTATCTTTTCCTCTCCATACAATGTTCTGAGCCTTCACAACCACCAAAGAATCACTTCTAGTTTTCTTGGAAGGGCTTTCCCCTCTTTCTCTGGCCAAGATGAAAGAATTCTTCTGCAGAGGAATGCACTTCCTGGCTACCATTTATTATCACATTATAAATGTTAGGAGGTAGAGCTGGGCCCTGATTGCTTATGCCTGTCATCCTAGCATCTCAGGACTCTGAGCTCTGAGGATCATGGTTCAAAGCCAGCATGGTCAAGAAAGTCTGTGAAACTTTTATCCCCAGTTAACCACCCAAAAGCCAGAGATTAGAGTTTTGGGCTAGTGACTTGGTCTCCTTGGCATGTAGGACTGTAGGTCATTGGTTGAGAGGTAGAGTAGAGATGATCAACTTGGAACCATGAATGGCTGGAGCAGGCAGAGGATGGAAAAATATCCAAAGATTTGTTGAGCAGAATAAAGTGTTTGGGGGAGAGGTAGTATGTTTGTAAGATAAATGAATTTTTTTGTGTGATATTTATTATCAGTGTGGTAGTTTTATTGACAGGAAGAATGGACGGAACTGAAGATTCATTGTCACTGTTGAGAAAGTAAAGGTCACATAGTTAGAGTGCACTGCTACAGTAGGACTATAGGCATTTTTTTGTCAATCCTGGGCTTGAACTCAGGGCCTGAGCACTGTCCTTGGGCTTTCTCAAGGCTAGAGCTCTACCACTTGAGCCACAGCACAACTTCTGCCTTTTTCTATGTATGTGGTACTGAGGAATTGAACCTGGATCTCTGTGCGTGCTAGGTAAGCACTCTACCACTAGGCCGAACTCTTGTTTTTTCTTTTTGTTTTTGGTAGTTTTAGGATTCTCCTTATTCTTCCACTTCCTTCTGTCTTTTCTCATAGTGCTCTGGAGCCCGTGGTGGTCTTTTCCACCACGGGCTTTCTGGGTTCTTTTCTCTGTGCAGATAAAAAGGAAGGGTGGTTGTTTCATTTACTAAGGCTGTCCATTCCTAGCAGACAGAGGATCTCACTGCGAAGCAGGGCTCTCAGAGATGGTCTTCTCTAGCTGGAGAAACAGAGTATGAGAGGAAATACCCATATGCTATATTGTTATGTTACATATATATGTTATCTATACACATACATGCATGCATACATAAGTATAATGTTTCTAGTGCTGGTGGCTTATGCCTATATGTATATAGTGTTTCTAATTGTTTTTTCAGTAACCAAGTTTTTTTGTTTTGTTTTGTTTTTTTCATATATTTTTTACTGTAATTAATAGAAGGGTTACATTATATTCGCCAGATAGAAGGTGCATTAATTCACATACATTGATACCCTTTCACATGTCTTGGTACCCATTTCCTTCCCCTCACCCCCACCCCTCATCTTGTTTTCCCCCTTCCCTATCCAATTTCAAATAACCAAATACAAATATATCCAATATATCAGATAACAAAGTGAGATACTGTAACAATATGATATAACCAAGGAACAGCAAAAGAGATGAGAGATAACATAGTATATTAAGGACAACAATCACTCATTATATGGCTTTTGTTTCAATATCCTAGAGGTCCTTTCATTTAGCGTCATACTATATGGCCTTATGTATCTAGGTTTTGCTCTATTGTAAATCTCTGCTAAGAGAGCCCAAGGTTTCTACTGATTATGACAAATGAGGGAAACCATTGAGCCTATGTTCCTTTGAGTCTGGCTTACTTCACTTAATATGATTTTTTTCTAAGTCTTCCCATTTCCTAACAAATGGGGCGATGTCATTCTTGAGCTGATTCAAAACTTTGGCAAGGTAGCAGGGTATAAAATTAACCCTCAAAAATCAACTGCCTTCCTATATGCCAACAGTGAGAGGAATGAGGCAACAATCAGGAAAGCAACTCCTTTTGCAATAGCCTCAAAGAAAAAAAGGGCCTAGGAATTATCTTAACTAAGAATGCAAAGGACATTTTTGATGAAAACTTTAAAACCCTGAAAAAGGAAATTAAAGCAGAACTGAGGAAATGGAAAAACCTCCCATGCTTCTGAACTGGAAAATTCAACACGGTGAAAATGACAGTCTTGCTAAGGGCTATCTACAAATTCAATGCAATACCCATCAATATCCTAATGTCATTTTTTAAAGAAACAGAAGAGGCAATCCAAAATTTCATATGGAATAATAAAAGACCCCATATAGCAAAAACACTTCTTAGCAGAAAGAACAGCGCAGGAGGAATTTCAAAATCAAACTTTAGACTCTACTACAGAGCTATAATTAACAAAACAGCTTGGTACTGGCACAAGAACAGGCCTGAAGACCAATGGAATAGAACTGAGGACCTAGATATTAAACCACAGATCTATGGCCACCTAATCTTTGACAAGGGAGCCAAAAAAAATAGAATGGAAGAAAGACAGCTTCTTCAACAAGTGGTGCTGGCAGAACTGGTTAAGCACCTGCAGAAAACTAAAGTTGGAGCCTTCTTTGTCACCCTGCACTAGAATTAACTCCAAATGGATCAAACCCCTTGAGGTAAAAGCCAACACACTGAAAACTTTACAAGAAGGAATAGGAGATACACTAGGCCTCCTTGGCACAGGTCAAAACTTTCTTAATAAGGACCAAGAATCACAGCAAATCAGAGAAAGACTGGATAAGTGGGATTGCATTAAACTGCAGAGCTTTTGTATGGCAAAGGACATAGCTAGTAAATTAATTAGGAAGCCTACAGAATGGGAGAAGATCTTCACCAACCACACAACGGACAAAGGCCTCATATCTAAAATATATCAACAACTCAAAAAATTGAATCACTCCAAAACTAATCTCCAAAGAAACAATCATCCCATTAAAAGACGGGCCAAAGACTTAAAGAGAGTCTTCTCTAAAGAGGAAATAAGAATGGCCTATAGATGCATGAAGAAATATTCAACATCTCTGGCCATAAAGGAAATGCAAATAACTCAACTTTGAGATTCCACCTCACTCCAGTTAGAATGGCCAGGATCAAGAAATCTAATAACAACAGGTGCTGGAGGGGATGTGGCCAGGAGGGATCACTACTACACTGTTGGTGGGAGTGCAAACTCGTTCAACCACTATGGAAAGCAGTATGGCAGTTCCTCAAAAGACTAAACATAGAGCTCCCCTATGACCCAGCAATTCCACTACTAGGCATTTACCCAATCGTCCAGAAACAAGGACAGACTAAATCCACTAGCACAATGATGTTCATTGCAGCACTATTTACCATAGCAAAGATATGGAACCAACCCAGATGTCCCTCAGTTGATGAGTGGATCAACAAGATGTGGTATTTGTACACAATGGAATTTGTTTTTGAAATTATCTTTACGTAGTTGTCCTGAATGCAGTGCATCTTCATGAGTGTGACCCCTCTCAACATTCTCACCCACCCCCAACTCATCCCTTCCCTCACTTTAATTCATGGGATATATATTGAATTCCTGGCTGCCTTCTCTTCACTCATCTTCCCATTTCCCTTTGACCTCACCCCACCTCTTTCAAGTACACATATCCTAGTATTTATTATGACTTTGCTTTTCTAAGGAATCACACCATGTGAGTTTTCCCTTGAATATGTCATATTTTAGTTAATACTTTTGTATATGCTTCATATCTTTTGACTCTTCCCTCATAGCTCTATTGAAACTCCTTCTTTGCTACTTTCAAGCCTTGACCAGAGGGGGAGCGAGTGAGTGAGAGAGAGAGAGAGAGAAAGAGACAGAGACAGAGAGAGAGACAGAGAGAGACAGAGACAGAGAGAGACAGAGAGATTCTTCTCCTGTGTGTTTTTCCTTGTTTGTTACCCAAAGAATACAGACATATTAGGTATATTCTAATCTCTCTTCATTTTTGCCTTGCTGACATATTTGCTTTGGTAACCTATTTAAGATGATAAGTTTCTAAAAGAAAGCATCTTCTTAAGACATCATTAAAGGGATCTTTCTGGAGGGTTAGGGTCCCTCTCTAAATGTGAGTATCTTAGTGTTACTTCCTGTACTATACTCTGCACAGATCTTTTCTCCTTTTCCACTATAGCAGTGTGGTAGGAGTCTCCATAGAAATGGAGCTAATGTATGCATGAGTGTGTGTGTGTGTGTGTGTGTGTGTGTGTGTGTGTGTGTGTGTGTGCGCGCGCGTGCGTGTGTGTGGGCATGTGTGTTTGTATGTGTAAGTAAGTGAGTATGTAAAGAGGTTGTACATAAGCAATTGTCTCTCGAAATATGAAAGCTGACAAATTCCAATCTCTTCAGTAGACAATCTAGAGAGCCAGGAGAGCTGACAGCGTAGTTCAACTTCAAAGGCCAATTGCCTCTCTACACCAGAACACCTGACCTTCCAGTTAGAGTCTGAAGGCAGAAAAAATAATCCTAAGGTCTAAACTTGAAGGCAGTCAGTCAGGAAGAATTCCCTCTTACTTATGTGTAGGCATTTTGCTCTATTCAGAGTTCAGGTGATTGATTGTGGTCCCCATATTGATAAGTTCAATCTTTTTTATTAGATCTATAATTAAAATGTTATCTCATCTAGACATATCCTCACAGACACTCTCAGAACAATGTTTGCAAAGGGCAGGGGACTCCATGACGTTTTGACACATAAGTCTAATCTTCATGAGTCTCATCAATTTGCGCCTATTTGGGCATCCTTAAAGCATTCTTAATCTCTAAATAAGGATATATACTATAGATAACATTTATAATATGTACATATATAATGTTATAATCATTCTTTGCGCAATCAAAAACACACTAACTCTAGAGAAAAGAAAGCACAACCCTTGGGCTATGTCTAAGCTTCTTGATATCCCATAACTGAATTATGCTGCCATAAAATTAATAATACTTAAATAGTAGATATAAATTTAATACTTCTATGTTAAATGCTAGGGTTATAAGACAGATAAAGAAATATGACTATATACACATGTATATTAGTCATATAGTACAAATGTTTATATCTACAATGGGGGGGGATATTCATGGCAGTTACAACTAAAAAAGGCTAGTGTTAGTGAGCTTGAACCTGACAAGAGTTTCCTTTCCTTTCCCTTCCTTTCCATGTCTTTTTGCTAGTCCTGGGACTTGTACTCAGGGCCTGAGCACTGACCTTGAGCTTTTTTTTTTTTTTATCAGTCATGGGGCTTGAACTCTGGACCTGGACGCTGTCCTTGAGCTATTCAGCTCAAGGCTACCTCCCTTCCCCTTGAGCTTCAACCCCACTTCCCTTTTTCTAGTGATTAATTTGAGATAAGAGTCTCATATTCTTTAGTGCAGGGCTCCTTTTTTTTAATGTCGGGGTAATGTATAGAGGGGTTATAGTTACCTTCGCTAGGTAGTAGATGGCATTACTTCTTACACATTGATACCCCTTCTCATGTTTTTGTTCCCATTCCTCACCCCCCCGCCCTGGGGTTGTTTTGAACCTTAGTCCTCAAATCTCAGCCTCCTGAGTAGCTGGAATTACAGGCATGAGCCATCTCGCCTGGTTGACCTTGCATTTTCTCAAGGCTAGAACTCTACCACTTGAGCCACAACACCACTCCTGGCCTTTTCTGTGTATATGGCACCAAGGAATCAAACCCAGGGCTTTGTGAATGCTAGGCAAGCACTCTGCCACTAATCCAAACTCCCATCCCCTGACAAGAGTTTCTTAGTTCTTCTTACACCCCCAGTCTTTTGCAAAAGCGCAGCTCCTGAGGCTAGGCTGAGAAGAAAACTGCTATGTTTTCTCTCTCATTAACAATGATGTTCTCTCCTGAGGCAGTCACTATAGGTCTGTGTAGGCAGCTTGTCAAATGGTAGGAATGGACATCACTTCATATCTTAGGACTGCAAGCTTTGGCCCTTTCTCTTAAGACTTTTTGGAACAAGAGATTAATTGAGGTAGCAACTTGCCCTCTGTTGCAGGAGATGTTAGTTTTTGAGTAGAAAAACAATAATCTTCCTATTAACACTAACCACTTTGTGCTTTTCAGATTTCACTTCTTAATTTTAGTTTGGTGAAATTTCATTAGTTCTTTTGAAAGGGAAGAAGTTTAGATTTCTTTCCTGAAATTTCATTTTTTTTAAATTGTGTTTTCAAACTTTGACCATAAGGAGGAAGGTTTTAATTAGACTTATAGTTCCCCTTGGAGACACGTCATCATAGTAGCTGTGTGTATGCAACCTCCCCGTGGTATTTTCCAGAAAACCACAACACAACAATGCCTGAAAAAAAAACCCCAGTTTGCCGTAATTGTTATTGAGACTAGATCAGAAAGCTGAAAATATTGAAATGAGATTCAAAGGAATAACATTTTTGACACTAAAAATAATCACCTGTGGCATTGTTCAAAAGAAGAAAGAAAGAGCATGGTTTTAAATTAGTTCTGAAGCTAAGAACTCAATTTTGGAAAGTTGGGAAGATAATAAATGAGATTTTAATTAAGTGGGAACATATAATTTCTTTTTTCCATATATTTTTTTATTTTATTTATTTATTTTTTGCCAGTCACGGGCTTGAGCTCAGGGCCTGAGCACTGTCCTTGGACTTTCTCAAGGTTAGAGAGCTCTACCACTTGAGCCTCAGCACCATTTCTGGCTTTTTTCTATGTATGTGGTACCAAGGAATCGAACCCGGGTCTTCATGCATGCTAGGCAAGCACTCTACCACTAGGCCAAACTCCCGGCCCTCCATATATTTTTTTAATTGTAGTTAATAGAAGGGTTGCATTATATTCCCCAGATAGAAGGGGCATTACTTCACAAACATTGATACCCTTTCTCATGTCTTGGTCCCCATTTCCCTCCCCCACCTCCACCCCTCATCTTGTTTCCCCCTTCCCTATCTGATTTCAAATAACCAAACATGCAAATATACATGATATATACATGATATATACAATATATCAGATAACAAGGTGAAATACTGTAACAACATGAGATAACCAAGGGACAGCAAAAGAGATGAGAGATAACATAGTATATTAAGGACAACAATCACTCATTATATGGCTTTTGTTTCTATATCCTGAAGGTCCTTTCATTTAGCATCATACTATATGGCCTTATGTATCTAGGTTTTGTTCTACTGTAAATCTCTGCTAGGAGAGCCCAAGGTTTCTACTGATTATGACAAATGAGAGAGACTATTGAGCCTATGTTCCTTTGAGTGGCTTACTTCACTTAATATGACTTTTTCTAAGTCTTTCCATATCCTTACAAATGAGGCGATGTCATTCTTTCTGACAGCAGCATAGAATTCCATTGTGTACAAATACCATATCTTGTTGATCCACTCATCAACTGAGGGACATCTGGGTTGGTTCCATAGCTTTGCTATGGCAAATAGTGCTGCAATGAGCATCGTTGTGCTAGTGGATTTAGTATGTCCTTGTTTCTGGACAATTAGGTAAATGTCAAGTAGTGCAATTGCTGGGTCATAGGGGAGCTCTATGTTTAGTCTTTTGAGGAACTGCCATACCGCTTTCCATAGTGGTTGATCGAGTTTGCACTCCCACCACCAGTGTAGTAGTGATCCCTTCTTGCCACATCCCTGCCAGCATCTGTTGTTATTAGATTTCTTGATCCTGGCCATTCTAACTGGAGTGAGGTGGAATCTCAGAGTTGTTTGATTTGCATTTCTTTTATGGCCAGATATGTCAAGCATTTCTTTGTGTGTCTACAGGCCATTTTTATTTCTTCTTCAGAGAAGACTCTCTTTAAGTCTTTGGCCCTGACTGGGAACATATAATTTCTTAAGGTACATTTTTTCCATCTGAAATTCTATTAAATTATACACAGATACCAGATTTTAAAATCATACTTTTGAGCCATAAAGCTAGTCACAATGAGCAATTCTGAGTGCATGTGTCTCACCACGGCATTTCAGAAACCTTCTACTGCATTCTAGAAGCCTTGGTTTCAGGAGCTTTGTTTTTGCAAGGATTAAGTGAAGTGAAGAGCACGGTGTGGCTTGAAAAATTCAT
Source organism: Megascapheus bottae (assembly GCF_031878675.1). Taxonomy (NCBI): domain Eukaryota; kingdom Metazoa; phylum Chordata; class Mammalia; order Rodentia; family Geomyidae; genus Megascapheus; species Megascapheus bottae. Next base: position 26,323,451 of record NC_143518.1, read on the forward strand.
AAGACTTGATTATTTATTTATTTATTGTTGGGGTGATGTATAGAGGGGTTACAGTTACATTCGCCAGGTAGTATGTGCATTACTTCTCATGCATTGATACCCCTTCTCATGGTTTTTGTCCCCATTTCCCTTCCCCTCACCTCCACACAATCATCTTGTTTCTTCTACAACTTTGAAAATGTCTTGGCCTTTGCCAGATGTTGGACTTCGAGTAAATTATAGATATTGGAGAACTTCACATGCTAGGCAAGTATTCCACCAGGTTCCCAGCCTTTATTTTGTTTTATAGTTATTTTGGAGATAGAACATTGCTAATTTTGCCTTGTCTGGCCTTAGATTCACAATTGTCCTACTTCTGTCTCCTGAGTAGGTAGGATGATAGGTGTGTACCTGTAAAACATTTTCTTTTTCTTCCGGTTTTGGGGCTTGAACTCTGGGCCTGGGCACTGAGCTATTCAAGTCAAGGCTAGCACTCTACCACTTGAGCCAAAGCACAACTTCCAGTTTTCTGGTGGTTAATTGGAGATAAGGCCCTGAGTTGAAGCCCCACGACTAGCACAAGTATGTTGATTTGAACTCCAGCCTTTGTGCTTGCCAGGCAGGCACTCCATTATCTGAGTCAGTTCCAGCCCTTTGTTGCTCTTGTTATTCTTGAGATAAGGCTCAATTTTTGCCCATGCTAACCTGGATGATCGTCTTATTTATTTGTGCTGTCTATGGTAGCATGGAGCATATAATTCTATCTAACTTTTTCTGCAGAAAGAGGATCTTGTGGTTGCGAGTTTGGCCTAGTGGTAGAGTGCTTACTTAGCATGCATGAAGACCTGGGTTCAATTCAATGGTACCACATTCATAAAAAAGCTGGAAGGGTGCTGTGGTTCAAATGGTAGAGTTCTAGCCTTGAGAAAGCCCAAGGATAGTGCTCAGGTATTGAGTTTAAGCCTCAGAACTGGCATTAAAAAAAAAAAGAAAAGAAAGAAAGAAAAAGAAAGAGCTTCTTGGGAACTTTTTTGTCTCAGAATCTCTTGGAATCATGATCCTTTTGATATCTTTTTGATCATCAGTCTTCTCGGAGCTGAAGATGTGACTCAAGTGGTAAAGTGCACACACACACACACACACACACACACACACACACACACACACACACACTGGAGATGTGGATCAAGAGGTAGAGCTCAGCTGTGAGCAACCCCCCCAAAAAAAAACCCCCAGAAACAAACAAAACCCCCAAAACTGTGCGAGCCCATGAAGTCTGAACTTCAAGCTCAGTATTGGCACCAACAGACAAAGTTTTAACTATTATGTACACAAATTCTTGCTTCCTTACCCTTGAAGAGTTGAATATTTTCATTAAGATTTTTCAGTATTTTAATATTATTAGGGATTTTACTATTATCATGATGCTGCTACAGATGTTTGGAAAGTATATTTCATGAGTCATGTGACATTCCCATTTCCACCCCCTGTCCCTAATCCTGAGATTGCTTGCCTTAGTGATTTTAGGACTAGAATGCATAGGGAGGAAGATAAGGAGCTTTCTGTTGCTTTAAAATGGGAACCTGCTTCCATTTAGAGGTTTAGATTTCTGATATCATGCATTAGAGATTTGTGTCCTGACAACAAAATTTCTTTTCTTTTTAACAATGATTCTTTGAATAATTGGAAATATCTTATACTTGTTTAATATGAGGATCGGAAATTTATGTATGGAATTTATGGGCATTTGGTGACATGGAAGAAGAACATTACATTACCATTATGTTATAGTTTTTTAGAAATGTAAGACAACGGACTCAAAAACCAATTATATACATAAGTTAGGCACTGGTGACCCACACCTGTAATCCTAGTTATTCAGTTGGCTGAGATGGAAGTGATTGTGGTTAGAAGCCAGAACAAGCAAAAAAGTCTGTGAGACCCATCACCAATTAGCCAATAAAATGCTGACTAGAGGCATAGCTCAAGTGGTAGAGTGCCAGTCATGAGCTGGAAAGCTAAATGAGAGTACTAGGCCTTGAGTTCAAGCCCTGAAACTGGTACACACACATACAAAGAGTGAAAGAAAGAAAGAAAGAAGAGAAAAGAAAAGCAGTCATACCAAAATAAATGTTAGACGATTATCTCAGTAGATACAGAAAAAGTTACCACATTCAATGCTACTTCATTATCCAAAAATAACTGTCAGTCTGCTATGAGTAGACGGGGATCTCCCTTCATTGGCTTCATTTGACTATGTTTTTTTTTTTTTGGCCAGTATTGGGGCTTGAACTCAGGCTGGGGCACTATCCTTGAACTTAAAATCAAGGCTAGAGCTCTACCACTTGAGCAATAGTACCACTTCCAGATTTTTCTGTGCTAGGCAAGCACTTTACCATGCAACACTCATTCTCCCCACCCAAAGATTTCTTTATTGAGATTAAGTAACTGCATATATTTCATAGTACTGTGACATAATTTTCTTAGCTAACAAAATATACATATTTAACATTCACATGGATAAACCTTATCACCAAGCTTACGAATAACGAAAAATTCAAAAACCTCAAGTTTTACATAAAAATGTTCAACTCTTGGAACCTTAACAATAAAACTATTTCTTCTAGATCAGGTGATATGTACATTTCTTTCCTTTTGCTAGGTATCAATCGTTCTTTCTTTCTCTCTCCCTCCCTCCACCTCCCACCATCAGCCATGAATTGCTCACTTCCATTTCATCAATGTCCAGTGCAGTGGATGGGCTTAAGTGTATTTGTTCTAAAGTTGATAAAACTTGAAACTGAAGTGACAGTGCCTAAGACTGACCATTCCAATAAACGATGAGTAAGTTATAGTCTCAAACTCACAAAGGATGCTCAGAAAAACAGCATGAAGAATTCTTTATGCATTTGTTGGAATTGCAGAAATGTAGGGGCTACTGTTTGCCTCCGATCTGCCCAGTCTAGAGGTAAGACAATTGCTTGAACTCTGTGGACAGGGCAGAATGGATACAAGAATCCATCAGAACTAGCTTATGGTGTGACAAAGGATGCTTGAATTTCCCAGGATTTTTGGGCACCCCGAAGTAGGAAATCATACCAGGTTGTTTTTCATGGCACACCAATTGAGAGATTAGGTCTAATAGGGTGGTAGACCACAGAAATCAGTAGCAAAAGGGGAAGTTGTGTTGGTCATCTAGAGGAGACATGACCTATGTATAAGGAACTGTAGGCAGAAGATCCCTAGTGATGGACGTCATCTTTGAAAAAAGCCACAAAACCACCGCAAGAAGGAAAGAATTGACATTTAGAAGGTCCCTCACAGACAGGATACCTGTGACCAAGTATAACTGTACACTGAAAAATTATCTTTCCTTACCTTATCACTTCTTATTCACCCTATTTCAATCGTGAAAGGTCCCAGAGCATTAGCCAGGAATGAAGTGAGAAGGTGGAACTAGAATTAAATAGGAATCTTTCACTCCCCCTCCTCTAGCTTTGCTCATTTTAGGTTTCTAGACCTGAAGATGGCCACAGCTTAGCGAAGTTTTCAATTTGATTACAATAGTTTTATTTATTAGTCTCAGCATAATCTTTTAATACCCAGAAACAGAGATAACTAAAGTTTATCAAGTCTAAAGTGTTTATTTTTTTATGATGATTCAACCTTCCTTCCCTCCCCCACCCTCCCTCCTTCCCTTCCTTCCTCCCTTCCTCCCCCTTTTCTTTTCTTTCTTTCCTTCCTTCCTTCCTTCCTTCCTTCCTTCCTTCCTTCCTTCCTTCCTTCCTTCCTTCCTTCTCTCTCTCTCTCTCTCTCTCTCTCTCTCTCTCTCTCTCTCTCTCTTTCTTTCTTTCTTCTTGCCAGTTCTGGGGCTTGAACTCAGGTCCTGGGCACTGTCCTTGAGCTTTCTCAAGGTTAGTGCTCTACTACTTGAGCCTCAGCACCATTTCTGGCTTTTTCTGTGTATGTGGTACCTAGTAATTGAACCAAGGGCTTCATGGATGCTAGGCAAGCACTAGGTCACCCTTCGAGCCCCTTTATTTTCATATATTACTTGAAAAAGAAAAAAAATCCTCTTACTTAAGATTATAAAATGCCAGAAATCGATTTTTAGGTGGGAAATGTTGAAAGGAAAAAGAATTAGTCATTGTAGAGTAGATGAATGTTGTTTTAATCCAAGAGTGGTTGGAAAAAAAATCTATCAAATCTGCCTGAAATTTTAACTGGGAATGAGTGCATGAATTAATATAGAACTTTTATTCTTTTGTGTGGATTTGTTTGTCAGTCCTGGGTCTTGAACTAAGGTCCTGGACACTGTCCTTGAGCTTTCTCAAGGTAAGTCCTCTTCCACTTGAGCCACAGGACCACTTCCAGCTTTTATCTGTGTATGTATTACCAAGGAATTGAACCCAGAGCTTCGTAGTATGTTAAGCATCACTCTACCACTAGGCCACCCTGGTGACCCCTTATTTTGATTTTTTTTTTTGCCAGTCCTGGGCTTGGGCTCAGGGCTTAAGCACTGTCCTTGGACTTTCTCAAGGCTAGCACTCTACCACTTGAGCCTCAGCACCACTTCCGGCTTTTTACTATGAATGTGGGGTACTGAGGAATTGAACCCGGGTCTTCGTGCATGCTAGGCAAGCACTCTACCACTAGGCCAAACTCCCAGCCCCCCCCTTATTTTGATTTTTTAAATAATTCCAATGAATAATTTTAATATTTCATTTTTTCATTTTTTGTTATAAAGGTGATGTACAGAGGAGTTACAGCTATATAAGTCAGGTAATGAGTACATTTATTTTATTTACATTTTCATCACCTATTACTCTTTTTTTTCCCCATGTACATGGTACTGAGGAATCGATCCCAGGTCTTCGTATATGCTAGGCAAACACTCTACCAATAGGTCCTATTCCCAGCCCAATACTCTTTTTTATCTTCCCCTTTCAAAAACAGTTTGAATGGATTTCATTACGCTATTTCCATGCACGTATGTATTCAGTCATATTCAACCTCATCACTCTGTCTCTTTTGTTTCCATTCCTCCAACAGTCTGCCTTCTATATTCATGCCTTAATTTTACTTAAAGTCTAGATCCCACATATGAAAGAAAACATGGTTTTGACTGACTGAGATGAGTACATTTCTTTTTGGACACTGTCACCCCTTCACTTGCTCTCTCCGTATAGAACTTTTAAAGTACTAAAACTTTTACAGGAACTACAAAAAGTGGAAATAGTATCCCATAGTGTCCAGCTGGTTTAATAAGCTGGTAAAAAAATGTCAATTTTCAACCTAACCTCAAGCAAATGGGTACATAGAGGCCAAATAGCTTTTTACAAATGTCCAGACAGAAAAAGCGGTCTAGCTTCTTGAAAGTTAATTTATAAGTTTATCTTCCCCAATTTATACACATCTAATCTTCCGCAGAAAGGTTTAAATGAACTCCCTGAATGCTGTTTAAAGTGCCCAATTTCCTTGGTTGGGATTGTAAATTGGGATCTATAAAAATATTGAAAGATGGGTTATTCTCATAATTTATGGAAGCAAATAGAAAGGAAATTTTCTGAAATTATAGGTATTTTGAAAGTTGTACACATCTTTCTGCCTCCCTACCCCCAGCCCTTTCAATAACATGTAGACTAATTAAAGATAATCTTGCCTGCATGATTTTCAGATGTGTAGATGAACTAAAAAGATACTTTTTCATTTCTTGGGGAAATTACTCTACAATCCCTTAATCTTTGGGTCTCACATGTATCAATCTTGACTTAAAATCAGACATCTAAACAGATATTAAAGTATGTCCAAAAATTGTTTGACACCCACTTCTTGAGGACAAGATACGGTACTTAGTTCCTTCTCCCCTTGAGTGAGGGATGGATAAAGTGATTTAATTTTACTGAAA